>NC_142064.1:117143636-117455484 GCF_059756535.1 Pantherophis guttatus
CTGGCTCTGTATAATTTTCTTGATAACTGAACAATATTGCATGCTGATACACTCACATGCACATTTCTTAATTTCAGCCAGACCTCCTTTGCACTCTTTTAATCAGTCACATTCAAAAACTATTCATCTTCCAAACTCAAGATGAGATAAGCCATTGTTTTATCATGATGCCTCTACTCTGCAGCAGCAAACACCTGTGGTGGATTTACAATGATATCCCAGAACTCCTTAGCCTTCAGGAAACATTCCATCTTTGCAGCCCAAACAATATAGTTCTTCTGTCCCAAACGAGGCAGAGAGCTCTCCTTAAATTCAACAGCAGCCATTCTGCAAGCTTTATCTGCCTTGTTCTCAGCTTAATTACAATTCAGTCTTCTGTGCGCTCTGGGCCCATAACCTGTCAGTGTTTCTTGCAAAAATCAAATCCAGAAGCACACACAGATAAACTGATTCAACAGGATTCATTAACTTCTTTATATACACAATAATACATGAAGTAAGTTTTCAATACCAACAGCAGATTCACAGTTTCATTTCAGCTCTGATGAGCAGACAGCATACACACACACTGCTTAGTTTCAGTTTCTCTTTCTCTGCACAGAATCAGAACCTGCAGACTAAGACACGTCCTGGCTCCAGTCTGTCTCAGCTCCCAATTGGTTGTTTTAGTTGCTATGCTTATTCATTGGCTGACCTTGTTACCATGTCTTCCCAGTCATGAATATTCTGACAATTGGAAGTAGTCTTTGAGTTACAACAGCAACTGGGACTGGGAACTGTAATCTATGAGTGATCCAATTGTAAAGCACGTGATCACATCACTTAGAGTAAGCAATTCTAGCAGGCAAGGGTGCCATCATTAAATGAGGACCGTAAGCTTACAAGTCATTGTAAATCTCCCTCATTTAGCATTGTCATAATTCCGAGGAGTTGCTGACCAAATAGTCATAACCCAAGGACTACCTGTATAAATCTGCATATTATGATTTCAATTTAGAAATAAGGCTTTTAAGTCATTATTTTCATAATTTTTATTACACCCATGAAAAATTTGGCAGCTGTGTAGATTATGGTGGGTTTCATGTCTCATAAAAGAAGGGAGGAAATGATCAAATTAGATGCGACAATAACAGACACAACTCAAATACTGAATCCCTACAGGAAAATGCAGCTTTGGAGTAAACCCTAGGATGGGTTCACCTCAACTAGTCCTTGGAATGACTATGAGATAAAGAATGAAAGACAGGAAAAGCTCACACAAACATGCCCAAGTTAGTTATGCTACAGTTTTCCATCCCAAAGAAATTGTAGCAAGGGTGGATAATTCATGGTCCTCAGGCAACCCCCAACCACATTTTTCTAGCTCCTAGACGTTCTCTGGAAGACACACTGCTGATCTTTGACAGGAAATTGCTGATTTTCAGTATCAGTAAGGAAAGTATCCTTGTAAATATTTCTGTTGCAAAAATTTGTTCCAATTCCTTTTAAAATGAGAATGACAGGTGAACATACTAATCTCTATGCTTCATATGAATTTAGCGGAGGACTGTTTTATCACAAACTTACATGGTCTTTTTCTTTTCAATTTAGGCAAGAGTAGAAAACAGCAAGGAAGACAGTAAGGCCACGAGAACAGTATAGTCAGAAGTCAGCTTTCTTGGACCACCTTCCTTTGAAGGCTAAGCAATCATTATGTATCTTTTCTTTTATGTACACAGAGAGCGTATGCACCAAGACAAATTCCTTGTGTGTCCAATCACACTTGGCCAATAAAGAATTCTATTCTATTTATCAGATAGGATTGTGCATTAAGGCCACCACACCGACCTGTTTTCTCTCTGGCACCCGACGCCACCACATCTGGTCACAGGGTTGGCAGGAAAACTGGCGAGTAGCTGGAGGGATGCGATTGTTTTGAGCATTATTGAACATCTGTAAATTTTCCTTTGTCAAGGGCATCAGCTGTTTAGCAACCTCCTAAGGAAAACACAAAGGAAAGACATGGAAGTGATCCCAAGTGCTCTAAAATATTAAACATCCAAGTATTTTCTCCATAGATTAAATTAATGTGCTTCATCAACTAGGAGGGGAAAGGAAGGGAAAGGTTTTGGATATGCATATGGAAGTTCTGACTGATTCTGTGGAGAAATGTACTATGGATTAGTAAGGAAGGAAGCTATTTAAATAGAGCTTCCAACATATTTCTAAATATGTTTTATTTTGCAATTTGATGGAACATCAATAAATATTTCTTTATTTCACCATTAAATATCTAAAATATTTAATGTGTCATGAAGGGATGAAGAATTGACTGTTCCAACTCTTAGGTAGCTTTCCTATTTTAATTCTTTCAATGTTCTGATATTTGGCCAGGCATTGGAGTTATTCTCCAGAGAGTAATGATCATACACATACAGGAGCCTAGTAGGCCTAATTTCTGAGATCTATTGCCAAGGAAAGCACTAATGGGAACAAAATTCTCTCAGGTTGGGTTGGGGAATAATAGGGCTGATGTCAGAATTGCCACCCTGGTGCACCAGCCATGCTTTGCCAGCTGCCAGTCTGCCATACATACTGGGAGGAGAGAACTGCGGGGAAGTATAAGGGGATGGGGGGGGGGGGGAGAGCTGGCATAAGGGCATTGAAACTACTTATGCCATCCTGTGAGAGCTACCTGCCATTCCAAGGTCACATTATGGAATGCAGCACCATCTAGCCTGTTAAGCCAGGACTGTTACAAAAACAATTTGTTTTAATGTAATTGGCACTTAGAGATAACCAAGGGGGAAGGTAGGAACAAGAGAAAAGTCAACTAGATGCTTTGGGTGAGAAAACTCAGATCTGGCTTTGCTACATTGTAACCACTTGGCTTTAGTAAAGTGTACTTTCATTAATAATGGAGTCTAGAGTCTTTCTTTTCTAATTGGCCAAGTTGGAATGGCTGACATTAAGCCAGATCTGTGACTATGTCCTTACCTGAGAAGGAGTCAGAAGTGTTGGAGGACATTGGGGCAAAGGAAGAACCCGAAACCCTGACATCCCAGGCAGGGAGCCTGGTGTGGCCAGCTTGAGTTTGATGTCTGATTGAAGATAGCAGGAGGGAGACCAATGCCCCTGCCCATGATACTGGAGCACCAGTAGGAGGGTTCACTGGGAGGGGCACTGGTTGTGGGAAGTCGGAAGGATGGAGGAACCAGAAGAACCCCCTCTGGTGTTCAACGTTTGTGAGGCACCCAGGGTCAAACTCGCCGGCCTCCAGATTGGTCTGAAACTGTTGAAAGAGGACACCAGCCGCGGCGTTCAACTAAGCACTCAACTATCTGACAGGAGATTCCAGGAGTTTGGGATATGCGACCAGCCCCTTCCTGGTGGAAGAAGCCCTAGCTGCCAGCCTGTGGCAGTGCTACCAGATCCAGCAGCCTCAGTACTGGCTATTATGGCGGCACTGGCCATCCAATCAGCACCCTCTGCTGCACCATCTCCAACTGCTACTCTGCCCCATCCTCACCCCCAGCACCAGTCATCCTCCCGGGTTGGGGCAAACTCCAACCATCCCCCTTGGGGATGAAGTATGATGGAAGCCTGAAACAACTGGGCTACTTTTTGGGCCAGGTCTGGCATTACATCTATCTATCAATCAATCAGAATAGAGCTGGAAGGGACCTTGGAGGTTTCTAGTCCAACCCCCCTCCCCCGTTCAAGCAGGAGACCCTATACTATTTCAGACAAGTGGCTGTCAGTCTTTTCTTAAAAACCTCCAATGATGAAGCACCCACAACTTCTGAAGGCAAGCTGTTGCACTGGTTAACTGTCCTCACTATTAGGAAGTTTCTCCTTAATTTCAGGTTGCTTCTCTCCTTGATTAGTTTCCATCCATTGTTTTTTGTCCTGCCTTTTGTCCTAATTTGGAAAATAAATTGACCCCCTTCTCTTTGTGGCAGCCCCTCAAATACTGGAATACTGCTATCATGTCACCGCTATTCCTTCTTTTCTCTAGATTAACCAAACCCAAATACTGCAACCGTTCTTCACGTTTTAGTCTCCAGGCCTTTAATCATCTTAGTTGCTCTTCTTTGCACTTCTTCCAAAGTCTCAACATCTTTTTTGTAATGTGGTGACCAAAATTGGATGTAGTATTCCAGGTATGGATTTACTAAAGCTTTATAAAGCGGTACTAATACTTTACATGATTTTAATTCTATGTCTCTGTTTATATAAGCAAGAATCATATTAGCTTTTTTGGCTGCTGACCCACACTGCTGGCTCATATTTAAGTAATCGTGCACTAGGACTCCCTCTCACAGTTGCTGTTTTTGAGCTACTTTTGCCCAATCTGTACTTGTACCTTTGGTTTTTCCTGCCTAAGTGTAAAACCTTGTGTCAACCCTGAAGCTGGCCTGACCAAAGCCATTTTGTCTGCTTCAGTGTTACCACACTGGAGCAGAGGGTCAGGGAAGGAGGATTTGAGATAGAGGTATTTTTGTCACCCAAATCAAAATAATCAGACAGAGAAAACAGCCCATCACTGCCTACATCCAGGAGTTCCGAAGCCTGGCACCAGTCAATCCTGATGGATTATTTCTGAGAGGAGCTGAACAGGGAATTATGCTACACTTGGGGAGTACTGAAAAATCTGTTCCATCATATTCTAGCATTTCTATTCTCACCTTAATTTTCTTATCATCCTTGCCCTTTGCGTCCTGCAAAAAAATATATATATATTAAAAGCTAGACATTTGTTAAACTTCATACATAGCAGTGTTAAATTGTATCTTTGGAAACAATTGATAAGGCTGCTCTATGGCTTCTACAGTGTAGACCCCTGGGTGTTCTTTCCCATTCCACTTTCTTTTTTTAATACATAGGCCACAGAGAGATGTAGTTACTTATTCTTTAATTTTCCAATAATGCCTGTGTATTCTATGGGCTTCAGAGGCACACCTGGAAATAATGATGCTGAGAGACTAATGATTTGCTTTTCGATATCTTAGGTTTCCATTTCATTTCTTTTTCAAATTAAAAAAAAACTTAGAAGCAGGTGGAAAATGTTAAGTAAATTGCTTCTGAGCACAGGGCTTACATTGCACACCTATGATTTAAGAGCTACTTATCAACAATTGATAAATTCTTCATGCCAAATGATTAAACTGCTAACCAGTCTATTAACTGTTAAAAGGGATTGACAAAAAAAGACATTTTAGATTTGCCTAAAAAAAATTAACTGAGATTTTTCTCTCCTTAAAACTTCAAACTGACAGTTCAGCTTCTCAGAGAACCTGATCTAAATAAAATAGAAAAAAAAATGTTACCAAAGTAATCTTCACAATTGTAGCTGCCCTATTCTTCTCCCTTAATCACCTGTTTATTCTGCTCCTCTTCTTTCTTCAGTTTATTCACTACTTTCTAAAAACACAGAGAAAAGTTAAAGTGAAAAAGTAGACAGTAGAAATATAGACAACTATAAAATTACTACCATACAACAAAGAACAGTTTCCAAGTCACAAAAACATATTGTCAGGGAAATTAGAATGGCAAATAATTGAATGAATAAGCCAAACCTAGAATGTTACATCTGGAAACTACAATTGATAGATGGATAGAGTAGCTTAGATATAATGGCAGAATATGAAGCTGGTGAAGGTTTAACAGTAAAAGAATGGCTAACTAAATTGTAGGTATGTGCTTTGAAATCTAGAAGAACTTGATTTTCAAGAACTTGAAAAAGTAAAGTAATGCTGTGTCAGAGTTTGTTGCAGCACACACAGACACAATTAAATGAACTTCAGCAGGATTCAAATTACATAAGAAACTTCTTTATAACATATGAGACATATACACTGCTCAAAAAAATAAAGGGAACACAAGCAGAAGACATCCGAGATCTGAATGAATGAAATAGCCTTATTAAATACTTCGTTCGTTACATACAGTAGTTTTGTGTTCCCTTTAGTTGTTTGAACAGTGTATAAACTACTGTATGTAAAGAACAAGTATTTAATAAGGCTATTTCATTCATTCAGATCTCGGATGTCTTCTGCTTGTGTTCCCTTTATTTTTTTTGAGCAGTATATATAATACCAAGAGCAGTTCTCAGAAGCATAATCACAGAAGCATAGTTAACAGAAGGAAGGACAATAATAGGAGCACACAACTTGTATTTATACATATCAGTTAACCTAAGCCACGCCCAGGCTCCAAACTGTTTCAGCTCCCAAACAGCCCTCATTGGCTGACTTAGTTGCTATGCCTATACATTGGCTGACCTTGTTACCATGTCCTATCCCAGTCCTGAACTCTCATACACACTGACATGCTGTATAGAATTCATTTCTATTTCCACTTTTATATTACAGTTTTATGCATGGAATTGTGCTACATCCAAAATTCAGATTTTAGAATTTATATCTTGACATATTGTCTAGATATAATTTACAATATTGTCTTAATACATTAAATATCACCTATAGCTTCTCTCTTACTCTTTGGTTTTAATGATTTGAGCTATGTTAATCAGGTACCTGCAAAATTTAATAGATAAATAGTTTGATTAGAAAATGGTATAAAATACCTTAAGTATTAAAAACTTTTAATGATGCATTAGCATATATTACCAGTATAGTCATACCATATTTCACATTGGTTGGTTATCAACTCATATTTACCCTTTAGTTTTTTATATGTATTACATATTTTTATATTCTTTTAAATTTGTGTACTCGAATTTATATCATCATTATCCCTTAACTATTTTATAAATACCCTGTTTCCCCTAAAATAAGACATCCCCTGATAATAAGCCAATCGGGCTTTTGAGCGCATGGCAATAAGGCCAAGCGCTTATTTCAGGGTTCAAAAAAATATAAGACAGGGTCTTATTTTCGGGGAAACACGATATATATTATTTTTAAAAAAATTTTAAATGGTATATTCCAAAGAGAAAAAAAGATTTTGGGGAAGAGTTCTGGATAGGGCATGGGCAATTTAGGTGAAAGGCACACATGGGGTTCCCCCCGCCTTACATCTTTAGTCATGAATGGCTTCAGTTTACCCCAACTTCAAATCTGGGTAAATATTTCCTTCCTATTGACTTCAGTGGAGAAGAGAAATAAAAACAAGAACTGCCTAATCACATCAGCACACCTAAGGAGAACAATCATAAGGGCTCTATGACCCTTATGGTTTCTAAAACAGTTGTTTTTACCCTATACTGAGAAAATAGCAGGAAGAGGGAAAAAAGCATCTGGAATATCATATAGCATAATAATCTGTAGAATGGCAGCTAGTTTCCCTTCTAAGGCTAAACTAGTTTGGTTCTTTGTATTCCCTTTCCCAATTTAGTGTCCATCATATCCCTTTCAATGTGGTCTTTCACTCCTCAGATTTTGCCTAAAGGAAACAGAGCATCTAAATTAAATAGATTATTATTACCAATGCTATCGGATCACCACTGAGCTTCTCTTCATCTTCTGGCTCTCCATCTAAAGAACAACAATATATAGTTAGAGCAGTTTAGATTTAAAATAAACAGATAGCCAACTTGAAGATTTCTAGTTATGAAACTGGGAAATGCATACTTTATGGAAATCCATGTGGCAAAGACATGCAGCAATTGACCGGGGATGAAGGCCAAGACAAAATAAGCAAGTTGATAATTTGAATTGATGTCTATCTTTAATGCTCATGGATTATCCTTTCTCAGCATTATCTCTGCAAATGTTATTATTTCTGTGGTTTTCCATACATTAGAGTCCTTTAAAATCAAGCAACTGCATTTTTATTGCAACATGGATAAGCAACCTTTAGGTGAGATTAAGAACTGGAGAGAATGTGGTCCTTTCTTCCTCTCTCTCATCTCATATATTCAATACTTTCCATCTATTTCCCTCCTCAAAAAGGAGGAACACTATGCCAACAGTTTTCAACAGTCACCAAGATTGCCTGTTCTGATTCCAGAGGAAGCCATAAATATAAATTTTAATATTGTAAGCTGCCCAGAGTTGCCTTGTGGTAAGATGGGCAGCTAATAAATTTTACAAATAATAATGTAAAGTAAAATAAAACAAAACAAAATAAATAGAAAAAATAAATGTCTACATGCACATATTTGCAAACCTGTAGGGTGCAATGAATACGTTAATAAAAGGATCCAAGAAACTCAAGGAAGCAAGGCAAGGCACATGTTGAATGGAAAATACACACTCCAATGGTTAGTCTGACTTAGGTAATGTGCATTTTAGATTGGTTAAGCAATTTTTTTTTTTTTAGAAATAATTTTTAAACTTTTTCCCCTCAGGACTTATGACAAAGATAAGATACCTACACCTCCAGTCCCTATGAGGCAGGACAGGCTGCAGAAGCAAAAATATAAAAAATATGATTAATAATAACAACTCTATGTCTGGTCATGCAAGCAGGAAGAATAAGGATATTTCAGAGTTATAATAGACTGAAAACATCAGAAAAATCTATAATACAGAAGATACTGTCTGAATCTTCAAACAGGCTATGGAAATCCCTGCACTTCTTCCTTTTGCTTGTTCTCTTCTCCGTGGATGTATCCCTAACCACCATGAATGGCCCAAATGTTTGAATGCGGACTCCCCTCCCCCACCCACCCCCAGACTAATGTATCAGCATCAGTGCTAGATTCACCTTCTGTTTTTTTTATATCAAGGATGATGTACTTGCAGACTAGATCATGATTGTTCTGGAATGTCCGCATCAGAATCACAGCATCCGTGATGCTCACTTTCCCATAGAATTTCTCCCGTAGTCGTCGGACACTTTTTTCTAGCTGTATTGAAAATATGAAAGCAATTAAAAATGTAAAATTTTCAGAGACCTGACATATTTTCTTTTAGGGCAGATTTCCTCTTAGTGCCAACCCAGACTTGTTGCTCAGTAGCTGGATTAATAAATATATTTATGCAATCATTTGTTTAAAACAAGATGATGGATAAGTATGTAGGTGGGAGCAAGTTTAATTCTTTCCTCACTTGTGGTTTTGTCTACTATTAACACAAATAACAGCTTTCCATCCAGATCAATAGCTACCTGGGGGAGGGGTATTTCTTTATGAAGATTGTAGCAGGGAAGGAAAGGGCTCACCCACATACAGATGCGCACATGTATGCGCACTCACACATACATGCAACTTCCCCCCCAAAAAAACATTTAGCATAGCTAATATAATTTCTTCTTTGGCCTTTACTGAGCAACTGTCTAGAATTTTACTAGTACTTTTTAAACTGTTTGCAAATATTCACCAGAAAGTGCATCCTTTCCAATGTCTCAATTCGTAAGTCATGCCAGAGTTCCCATTCCCCAACAGCAAGAACTGAGACCAGTGAGAAGATCAAGAAAGTTAGCAGGAAGACTTATATACATCTCAGGGATTCTTTTCTACCTTTGTAAGGTTAAATCATGGATTGTAGAGCAAACCACTACTTGCTGTGACATTTTCACTGAGCAGGCAACATGAACTTTGCAAAACTGGAAAGTTCATCCTTCTTGGCAAACATCCCATATGTATGGTTAAAAAAAATCAATTCAAAGCTGACTCTTATGAATACAACCATGTTATTTTTTTACAGCACTTTGGATGTAATTTGTTATCCCTTTCTCCTGGGATTGTTTATTTCAATTTTCCAGTTAAATCTACAGCCCTGGAATTAACTGGTGGCCCCCAATTATGTACAAACTGGGTTCAATCCTACTTAGTTTCTGGATCAGCCTAGGTTGTTCCATACATACACATATGTATAATTTTTATTAAATAAGTTTTTCCACAGAATAAAAATAATATAAAATTTTAAGATAAGAGAACTAGAGATAAATAAGAGAAAAGTGAAAAATAAAAAAATTAAAGAATTACAGAGTTGGGAGGGACCTTGGATAAGGTGACCAGATTTTAACATTGGTAAAGAGGGACATTGTGGGCGTGGCTTATTTTGTGGGCGTGGCTAGCTGGTCATGTGACTGGGTGGGCGTGGCTAGCTGGTCATGTGACCGGGTGGCCATGGCTATGTGTATAGGGTAAGGTGAACAGATTTTAACATTGGTAAGAGGGACACCATTGTGGGCGTGGCTTATTGTGTGGGCGTGGCTTGGGGGCCATGTGACTGGGTGGGCGTGGCTAGCTGGTCATGTGACCGGGTGGCCATGGCTATGTGTATAGGGACTACTCAGAGGGCTGGAAAGTCATTTCTGACAGGTCCTCACACTTTTGACTGGTCCTCACACTTATGACCATCCTCACATTTATGCCCGTGCAGCATTCTTAACAACCATGTCACTCATTTCACAACCGCTTCTCTTCACCATGGTGACAAGATAGGGCAAAAAACGTAAAATGTGAGGACAGTTGTAAGTTCGAGGACTGGTCAAAAGTGCGAGGACCAGTCAAAAATAACTTTTTCAGCCCTCTGAGTAGTCCATATGCACAAAAGGACTAACCAGAGGGCTGAAAAAAGTCATTTCTGACAGGTCCTCGCACTTTTGACTGGTCCTCACACTTATGACCATCCTCACATTTATGCCCGTGCAGCATTCTTAACAACCATGTCACTCATTTCACAACTGCTTCTCTTCACCATGGTGATAAGATAGGGCAAAAAACGTAAAATGTGAAGACAGTCGTAAGTTCGAGGACTGGTCAAAAGTGCGAGGACCAGTCAAAAATAACTTTTTCAGCCCTCTGAGTAGTCCATATGCACAAAAGGACTAACCAGAGGGCTGAAAAAAGTCATTTCTGACAGGTCCTCGCACTTTTGACTGGTCCTCACACTTATGACCATCCTCACATTTATGCCCGTGCAGCATTCTTAACAACCATGTCACTCATTTCACAACTGCTTCTCTTCACCATGGTGACAAGATAGGGCAAAAAACGTAAAATGTGAGGACAGTCGTAAGTTCGAGGACTGGTCAAAAGTGCGAGGACCAGTCAAAAATAACTTTTTCAGCCCTCTGAGTAGTCCATATGCATAAAAGGATACAGTAATAGAGAGGGATGAAGGAAGGGAAGGGAAATTAGAATAGGAGTGACAGTTAAGAGAGGGAAGAAGAGAGGAGGAGAAGGAGAAAGGAAGAGGAAATAGGGAGGAGAAGAAGAGGGTGGGGGGAAGAGAAAGTAAGAAGGAAAGAAAAGAGAGGTGGTAGGTTTGAGGAGAAAGATTGCTGTACAATAAAAAAGATGAAAGGGAAGAAAGCCAACCCCAAACAAATATAAAGATATTAAGATAAAGAATGAATTGTTAAACTTTAAAGAATAAAAGAGAACAAATATGAATAAATAGCAATAATTAGAAACACACATACATACAATGTATTTTCTTTGAACAGAATATTTGGCTGGTTCACAAATTTAAACAGTGTTTAGTCATTTCAATTAAATTTACAATTTCTATATTTCCTTTTTGCCATATTTATTCCTCATCTATTTTTTAAAAAAAAACAATATTACCCTTCATCCTCATCTCTAATCTTAATCAAATTCAATTTTTCCCTTCTATTCTATTTTATACCCCTTCCCATTGTCATCTATTTTTATATCCATCCTCACATTGGTTAATTATGTAATTATGTAATACAGTTGTTTAATACAAATTCAACATTTTAATATAAATCAATTAGTTATATAACTATCTTTTTTGTATATTAATCAATATGAACATGAATATTCCAATTATTTCCATGCAATCCAATTTCTTACAAATCAATTAATTATACTTACCAATAATAATAAACCAAATAATTTCCCCCATATATTCCTCCAAACCACAACTTAACCATTTCTGCTTTCAACACAGTATACAATTAATAATATCTCAATTATTACAATTCCCTAGTTAAAAAGAGCTTTTTTTTCTTTTGTGTTTTAAAATCTTGAACTCTCCTTTTTTGCCCTAAATAATTTTCCATTGTTTGCACTTACCTTTTTTGGTGAGGAAAAGGAAAATAAATCTGCTGCCTAATTTTCCAACCTTGCAAGCAAACCGCAAAGCCAACAGCCAGTTTCAGTTTCGTTTTGAGCTTGGTTTGCACAAAGAGGAAAAAAAAACTGAGCAATTTAGCAAGAGCAGAGCCCTGTGCAAATCAGCTGAGAGGGGGAAGCCGAGCTAATTAACGTAGGGGAGTTTAAACAGGTTTTTTCCCTCTAGCCATCAGCGGGGATTCAGGAGGCAGCCGGGAACCAGGAGGCAGAATGAAAAATCGGGACTTTTTTAAAACGCCGCGGGACGCGGGACAAATTGCTCAAAAGCGGGACTGTCCCGCCAAAAGTGGGACGTCTGGTCACCTTAACCTTGGAGGTCTTCTAGTCCAAAACTCTGCTCAAGCAGGAGACCATATTGTTCTGGACAAATGGTTGTCCAATCTCTTAAAAACATCTAGTAATGGAACATCCACAACTTCTGAAGGCAAACTGTTCCACTGATCAATTGTTCTCGCTGACAGGATATTTCTCCTTAATTCTAGGTTGTATCTCTCTTTGATAAACTTCCATCTGTTACACCTTGTCCTGCCCTCAGGTGCTTTGGAGAACAGAACACCCATCTTCTCTGTAATGGTCCCAAAAATATTGGAAGACTGCTACTATGTCACCTTAGACCTTCTCTTTGTTAGATTAGACATATCCAGTTTCCACAACCATTCATATGTTTTATCCCCCAGTCACCTTATCATCTTTGTTGCTCTTCTCTGCATTCTTTCTAGAATCTCAGTATTCCTTTTTGGTATTGCAGTGACTAAAACTGGATGCAGTATTCCAAGTATGATCTTACCAATGTAGTATAAAGCAGTACTAACACTTCATGTGATCTTAATGCAGCCTAGGACTGCATTGGCTTTCTCGTAGTTGCAACACACTGCTAGTTCAAACTTTTATTTATTTATTTATTTATTTATTTTTCATATTTGTATACCGCCCTACTCCCGAAGGACTCAGGGAGGTGAACAGCCAAAAATAAAATACAAAGACATATAAAAGTTAAAAACTATTAAAAACAGATTAAATAATTTAGGCTCAAAAAATTAAAACATCCAATTTATCTAAAAGACATTTTAAAACTCAATTTAAAAGCCAATTTAAAAGGGAGAGTTAGGCCAGACCAGCCTGTTGGAATAAAAATGTTTTTAGGGCGCGGCGGAAGGTGCGTAAGTCTTGGATCCTCCGTATCTCTGGGGGGAGCTCGTTCCAGATGGCAGGTGCCCCCACAGAGAAGGCTCTCCCCCTGGGAGCCGCCAGTCGACATTGTTTGGCCGACGGCACCCTGAGGAGCCCCTCTCTATGGGAGCGAACTGGTCGGTGAGAGGCTACTGGTGGCAGAAGGCGGTCTCGTAAGTACCCTGGTCCTGAGCCATGGAGCGCTCTAAAGGTGGTAACCAAAACCTTGAAGCGCACCCGGAAGACCACTGGGAGCCAGTGCAGCTCGCGCAGGAGGGGGGGTCACATGGGAGCACCACATCGCTCCCGTCACCACTCGCGTGGCCGCATTCTGGACCAATTGGAGCCTCCGGGTGCTCCTCAAGGGGAGCCCCATGTAGAGAGCATTGCAATAATCCAGGTGTGAGGTGACAAGGGCGTGAGTGACCGTGTGTAACGAGTCCCGATCCAGAAAGGGACGCAACTGGCGAATCAGGCGAACCTGATAAAAAGTCCTCCTGGCCACGGCCGCCATATGCTCTTCTAAAGACAGCCGCGAGTCCAGGAGGACGCCCAAGTTGCGAACCCCATCTGTGGGGGCCAACGACTCGCCCCCAATAGTCAGAGATGGTGCCAACTGACTATATCGGGACGTCGGAAACCACAGCCACTCGGTCTTGGATGGGTTGATCCTGAGTCTGTTCCTCCCCATCCAGATCCGTACGGCCTCCAGGCACCGGGACATCACTTCGAGGGCATCATTGGGGTGGTCCGGGGTGGAGATGTACAGCTGGGTGTCATCAGCGTACTGGTGGTACTTCACCCCAAAACCACGGATGATCTCGCCCAGCGGCTTCACATAAATGTTGAACAGAAGGGGCGAGAGGACCGATCCTTGCGGCACCCCACATACAAGGGGCCTCGGGGTCGACCTCTGCCCCCCTGTCAACACAGACTGCGACCGGTCGGAGAGAAAGGAGGAGAACCACCGTAAAACAGTGCCCCCCACCCCTAACCCTTCCAACCGGTGCAGCATGATATCATGGTCGATGGTATCAAAAGCCGCTGAGAGGTCTAATAGGACCAGGACAGAGGAGCAACCCCTGTCCCGAGCCCTCCAGAGATCATCTACCAATGCGACCAATGCCGTCTCCGTGCTGTACCCGGGCCTGAAGCCCGACTGGAACGGATCTAGATAAGTCGATTCATCCAGGTACTGAGGCAGCTGCCGTGCAACCAAACTCTCAACAACCTTTGCAACAAAGCGAAGGTTGGAGACAGGACGATAATTTGCTAACACAGCCGGGTCCAGGGAGGGCTTCTTGAGGAGGGGCCTCACGACCGCCTCTTTCAAGGCGGCGGGAAAGACACCTTCACTCAAAGAAGCATTTATAATCTCCTGGAGCCAGCCTCGCGTCACCTCCCGGGAGGCCAGTACCAATCAGGAGGGACACGGGTCCAATAAACATGTGGCCGCACTCAGTCTGCTCAACTTTAGTGGTTGTCTACTAGGATAGAGTTCCCCAACCTTTCTGGCTTTGTGAACTGGGGTGGGGTAGAAGGGATGGTTCCTCCAAGGGGTGGGCAAGAATGAACAAGTAGCCTGATTCCGAACAGCTCAAATCCTGGTAGTGGGCCACAGCCCAGGGATTGGGGACCCCTGTATTAGGACCCCAGCTCCCTCTCACAGTTACTGTTGTTGAGCTAGGTACCATCTATTCTACACAATTAGATTTGGTTTTTCTTGCTTAAGTGTGGCCTTACTTTTCTCACCATTGAATTGCACTTCGTTGGATAGGGCCCAATATTCAACTCTGTCAAGATCCTTCTGAATCTTGAATCTATCATTTAAGATGTTGGCTATTCTGGCCAGCTTGGTATCATCTGCAAATTTGATAAGTTCTCATTCTATCCTCTTATTTACATCATTTATGGAGATGTTGAAAAGTACTGGGCCTAAGACAAAACCTTGAGGTGCCCCACTGTATGCTTCCCTCCCATGTAGATGTAGTTCCATTAAGGACTATACATTGAGTGCAGTTTGTCAGCCAGCTATGAATCCTTCTGGTGGATCGCACATTTTTCTAACTTAGCAAGAATTAGGCTGTGGTCTGCTTTGTCAAATGCCTTAGTGAAGTTTAAGTAAATGATGTCTACAGCATTTTGTTGGTCCACTAATTTAGTCACTTTGTCAAAGAATATAATAATGTTTGTTTGGCATGATCTGTTTTTGACAAACCATGTTGGCTTTTAGTAGTATCTGTTCTGTCTCCCTTCCTCACACAGGCAAAAGTAATACCAAGCACGCCTGCCAATATTTTATTAGGTAAACAGATTAGAATTCTTGGCAGACCAAGGTTTTGGTAGCAAACTGCCGAATGCCTGCCAAGACCGTTTTCACTCCCATAAAGCAGAAGAGGATTTATCTTCAGTCCATTCCTGGGGCAACAAATTATCCATGAGACAAGAGTTTAGTCAATGTTCAGTCCAAAATATATCCAAGCTGAATTTCAGAGATCACGATGTGACTTTCAGGGTTTAACTTTGTCTGTCACAAAGCCTGAAGAGCAATCCCATCCACTTTTATTCCTGGTGGGGAGTGGCTCCGTGACTCAGCTCAATCTCTGGCCCTCCCACGCCTCTTCTGTTGCTGCGCACGCTTCTCCCTCTGACGCTGCCTGGGAACAAGCCAGGATTCATCATCCTCGCTCCCTATCAATTGGTGCTCCGATATGCCTTCCTCCTGGCACATCCCAGGCTGTTCCTCCTGGCCTTCGGATAGAACCTGAGGCATTGCCAGAAAGGAGGGTCCTGGAGAGGGAGGCCTTGTCAGTTCCTCCCCATCGCCTTCTGAGTCCTCTTCCTCTGTTAGGACAGGCTCGGGAGTCGGGGTCACAACAGTATCTTTGCTTGTTTCTATGTGTTTGCAGATCGATTACTTAATTATCTTTTCCAGGATCTTCCCAGGTATTGATGTAGTTTCCTGAATCCATTTCCCCCCTTTTTTTTGGTGATGGGAACCACATCAGCTCTTTTCTAGTCCTCTGGTAGTTCCCCAGTGCTCCAGAACTCTGAAACATATGATTCAGTGGTTTTGAGATCATGCCTCCCAGTTCCTTTATATAATCCTGTGATATAATCCATCTGGTCCTGGTGATTTGAACTCATCTAGAGTGGATAGGCATTGTTTTACCACTTTCTTGCCTAATTTGACTGTATTTCTGATGCTTTTCAAAATAATTCATTTTGAAACTATTAATTTTCCCTCTTGTGTAAAGACAGATGCAAAGAATGAATTAAGCAATTCTGCTTCCTGCCTGCTGGCTGTCACATCCTTGTTATCGTCTCCCATTAATGAACCAATTGTTTCCTTTTTTCTTGCTTTATACATGTTTTATATATGTTGAAAGAAACTTTTTATTATTTCATCTCTGTTAGTAAGTCCAGTATAGCTGATCTGCTAGTTCGCTCCTCTACATTTTGGGTGACAAAGTTGTCTACTGGGTTTGTCAGGAACCTGTTTGACCTACCACTTGGTGAAGAGTTTGTCTCCCAGTTGATGTCAGGATAGTTAAAGTCCCCCATTACTGTTGTAGTGTGCTTCCTGCACATCTTAGTTAATTGATTAGAAAAGTTCATCTATTTGATTGGGTGGTGTGTACTGTACACCTGTGGCAATGCCATTCCTTTTTACTTTTATATTAACCCAAATGCATTCAAGAAGGTTTTCTTCCTTGTTTTTTTACATTCCTATAGAGGTGTAGTCATTTTTTACATACAATGCAACTCCGCCTTGTCTTTTGTTAGGTCAGTTTCTTTTGAACAATTTAAATCCTTCTAGCATTCCAGGCATGGGTTTCATCCCACCAAGTTTTGGTAATGGCAATGTCATGTTTGCTCTCATGTACTAGAACCTTAAGTTCACCCTGTTTGTTCCTCATACTTTAAATAGTAGTGCATAGGCATCTGATGCCTTTTTGACTAACCCTGCATTTGCTTCCTACATTTCCTGTTTTGTATCCGAGTTCCCCTTCTTTGAATTACTGGTAGCTGCTAAAATTTGTCTCCCTTTCCCTCCAACTTTAGTTTAAAGCCCTTCAGGTAAGGTGAGCCAGCTGATTTGCTTTTTGCTGTTTCTTTCAATTTTTTAAGTTCTTAAACTTATAATTATTATTATTTTTGTTCAGACTTGAAGTAAACTCACCCAATAACTTTTCACACTTATTGTTCTGAAGGTCTCTGATAGTTTTAGGATGGTTAATAATTTCTGAAAGTGATTAGAAAGTGGGAGTCACAAACCAGGCGTGGTATTCACTTACCTTTGCTATCGGTTCGCAAATGTGAGCACATGTATATGAAGCCCATATCTTCCAAAAATTTAAATAAAAAAGTCCAGTTCGAATTGTCAAAGGCCTTTGTTACATCTTGAAAGATCAATTAACTTATTTTTCATTATGTTGTTCTAGGTCTGTGATGGCGAACCTATGGCATGTGTGCCACAAGTGGCACACAAGAGCCATATTGGTGAGCACGCGAGCTCAGCTCCAGCCTGATTTTTAGGCTTTCTGGGCCCACCAGAAGTCAGGAAACATGCTGTTTCCAGCCTCTGGAGGGCCTCCGGGGGTGTGGGGAAGACCTTTTTCACCCTCCCCAGGCTCCTAGAAAGGCTCTGGAGCCTGGAGAGAGTGAAAAATGGGCCTACCGGTCCCACAGTGCCATTGCATGCCAAAAGCGGAGGGAGTGCAGAGGGGTCGTGCATGCATGCACGGGAGGGGGGGCGCATAGAATTAAGGGTGTGGACATACACGCGTGTGACCCCCCCCGCATTCCCCCCACTTTTGGCATGCGATGGCAAAACGGTTAGCCCTCACTGTTATAGGTATTTCAAGCCAAGGTTATTCCTGAAAGGGTTGCAAGGGGCTGTAGGCTTGTGCATGAAATGCAACTTTACCATGTCTAAACTAGGCTTGCTAATCCTCTTTAAAGGTTATATGGTGATGACAGAGACAGGGGGGATCTACCCAGCTTTTAATGTCCTTTTAAGCTGCTGAGCTTCCCCTGTTGACAAACTACAGGGAGGATGTGGGGTAAATTGTATGAAAGTTCTTCCAATGAACAACAGAGCTACTCCTATTTCATCCTGCACCCTTCCTATACCCAGGATATTTTGGAACATAAGAGCACCACACACATATTCAGAAATAGCCCGGTGATAAATCACCAAGAGGGGACAGCTCCATGCCAATAACCTGTTTTTCATGCAAAGGAAAACTGGTAAAAACCTCCATCCCAGATAAAGGCCCACACTCACCCAACTCTACATTAAGGAGAGCAATTGGAGGCTGTTCCATCCACCAATTTGTGATGTTTAGTGGGAAGGAGAAATGAAGTGGAGGAAGAATCCCCCAACTACTGCCCTTAAATAGGGCCAGCTAAAATGACAAATGCAGATGCTGTCTTTGCCAGCATCCTTTTTTTGCTAACTTAAACACTAGAGGAAAGCCCATTAACCCAGTTGCCTGTTGATGCCCCCGATCCTCCCAGACTTTTCAAAGGTTTTTCTGAAGAAAATAGTTAGAGGAAACTTGACAGGAGTAAAAAGATAGATGCCAACAATAAACAGACTACTTAGCTTGTGACATTTATTGTGCCACTGTCCTCTGGCACTTCTGGTAAGAAGGAACAATATTTACAGATTGCATCAGCGTTATATCAGGGATTATCTCTGTACCTTTGCCCCCTCCCCGCTCAGAACAATTCACTCAAGATAAACACAAAACCAGCTGACGACTTCTAAATACAAATCCATCCACTGAGTTACAAATCAGTGTTTGGTGTCTATGTACCTGCTAAGAATTGATTCCTCTTTTCTACAGAATATTGGTTGTGCTTGCACCTGGTATTTTTGAAGTTTCAATACTAATGAAACTATTGGCCGGAGGCCAAGTGGGAGCCTGTAATTTGCATGTTAAATTTAACTTTGCACAATTAGAAGTTTGGATACTGTTTGGCCTGTGCATTAGAAAAGAGCAAAACTAGCCCACAGACCCAAAGGTGCTATTCCCAAAGCAACTGGACTTTCTTTCTTTTTCCTTAAAGACGCTTCACTTCTCATACAAAAACTAAAAAAGCTTCTTGGGATGAGAAGCAAAATGTCTTCAAGGGATAACAAAGAAAATCCCACTGCCTTTGGAAAAGCAGCTCTTGGACAACCATAACCTGGATGACTGAGAATCTCCAAAAACATCTAGCTCACAAACAGTAATCTAGAGCAGGTGTCTCCAACCTTGGCAACTTTAAGCCTGGTGGACTTCAACTCTGGGGAATTCTGGGACTTGAAGTCCGCCAGGCTTAAAGTTGCCAAGGTTGGAGACTCCTCATCTAGAGAGACCACAATATTCTGTTTCCTTGGCAGAGGGAACATTATCATCTTCATCCATATTCTAATTCCATTTCCCCACTGCTGGTCCATTACATCTTACTTCAAAATGTGAAGAGCTGTTCAACAGTCCCACTAAATAATTATTTTTTTAGACCGAAAATAATTATTTCTTTCAATCAGGCTGGTTTTAAATTTCACATATCAGATTAAAGCCAAAGCCAAACTACTTTACAATTTAGTGGAAGGTCCCCAACTCTTCAGCCCTTTTCATGAAATTGCATATAGTTCATCAACCTCCAATCATTTATATGAAAATAATTTAATAAATCCTACTAAATACTAATACTAATAAGTACTACAAATAACATCAGCTAGTTCCATTGATGCTTAGGGGTTTGGAGAAGCCTGGCTTAGCATAACAGGTGAATCTAGGCTCTGTCTCCATTTATATGAAATGCTAAGAATGTATATTTGGATGTTTGAATTTATAAAAATCAGTTCTTTGAATCAGATCTTCTTTGGATGCATCTGCTAGAAAGAATGTTATTGTTGTATTTTATTAGTACAGTTAACTGTAGTTGTCCTTAATTATTCTTTACTTTTTTTGAGTCCATCGTCACTTCAAACAATTATTAAGTGACCAGTTGTAATTCGAGGACTATCTGTACACCCAGCAATGCATTTTTCTTTTTACAGTTGAAACATCTGTTTAGCTAATATATATGCTCAAACTCCTGATTGCACTCCAAACATGTGTAATTTTAAAGACATATAACCCGGGGTGGGTTGCTACCGGTTTGCCACGAATCGGGCAAACTGGTAGCAATGGTGGCGGGAGGCTCTGCCCACCCACCTGGACATCTCTGCGCATGCGCAGAAGCTTCTATGCATGCGCAGAAGCATCGTGCACCCACACGAGCACGTGCACATCTGCAAACGAAACAGTAGCGGCTGAAATTGAAACCCACTACTGATATAACCCAAGCTACACAGCAAGAAGCATAAAATAGAGAGGCAGCTGGTGGTAGTAGTTGCACTCCAGGTAGAAACAGAGAGACCATGAGTTCTAGTCCTGCCTTAGGCACAAAGCCAGCTATGGGCTAGTTTTCTCTCTGAGTCCTATGAAGGAGGCAAGGGCAAACCACTTCTGAAATTTTGTCAAGAAACCTAGAGAGACCCGTCCAGGCAGTTGCCAGGAGTCAACATTGATTCAAAGGCACCACCACAAATAAAAAAAACAACCCTGAAGTTTACTGGCCTGTGTTTCCTAGGCACTACTGCTCAAAACAAGTTTATGACATGGTATTTATTCTGCAAACAAGACTTTTCTTTATTTCACACACTATGATTGTGTGATCCTCTCCCTTCTTCACAGTAGCATTTTCCTATGTTTAAAATCATTTTCAAGGCTAGGTGGCCATAGGATACAATCAGCTTTTGCACATTAAAAAAAAAGTTTATGTTTAAGAGTACACTTCCTTCTCTAGGGAATGAGTGTGCAAGCATAATGCAGTTCTATTAATATGGGGCAAATACATTTTTCCCTCTGATAAACTCCAGGCCACTGACAGAGCAGATAAAAGGAAGGAAGAGGCCCAATTTGCTGAAAATTGGGAGCATCCGGGAAATATACAGGAGGATTCTAGATTGTCTCTTTCCTATATTCATTTAGCAAACCCATGGCTGGGAACTGAATGTTTACAAAGCATACAGCACTGCTCTTGATGGAACATATTTATATCCAGTAGTGTGCAAAACATTTTAAATGTAAACTGTTTTGTATTAAAACATGTCATTTTGAGTCCCAAACAATTATTTCAAGTGTTAATACAGCTGTTTTGCATTAGACTCAGACGGTGCCAATCACTTTCCCAATGTGTCAAATGTGAAGCAGCCCTGATTTGAGATGAACACATTTTCAAAATGATTGAAGCAGACCTCTTAGATATGGATCAGAAAGGGACACTTTGAATTTAATTTTTTTCACAAACTTCTTTAATTAAAGCAATTGCCCCTGGCTAGCAAAATTCTCTTCAAGCCATGTTAAACATTTTAGAAAAATGAAGCCTGAGTTCAGAAATGATTAAATAAAAGTTATTGAGTAGCTATAGGAAAAGAGTGATATGTTTGGTTGTTCTGGAAAAAGAATTAAAATTTTATTTATTGATTTTTTTTCATATCTTTTCAAACTGACTTTTAAGCCTGTCCTTTCTACCTTAAAAGATATCCATATATATCATTAAATTATTGCTATAAATTATAAAATTTTAATTTAATTCTATGCATATTCAGGCATCTATATTGGTAGAGTCAGAAATTCTGCAATAATTTCCAGTCTGTGGCTACAAATATTTTGGGTGGGAACTTGGACTATCTACTCACATATAAAATTCTATACTTTGTTATTTTCTGTCCTCACTCTGGCAGCAACAGTAAAACTAGTAAAATCAGACTATTCCTCTGATGCAATTGTAGTTCTCTTTTCTGTTTGTCTTTTATTAAAATGTTATATTTGGTCTTTTCTTTTCTTTGTCCTTGGTTGGGCAAACAGATTTCAAAGGATGATAGCTTGAGTAAATAAAACAAAAATTCTTTGTGTAAATCCTTTTGCACAGTGCAATGTACAATATTCATTACTTCCTGAATGTCCTATTCCTATTGCTCTTTCTTTCTTTGTCCTGCTTCTCTTCTCTGATGGCTTCTCTTCTGCTTTAATATTTTACTATCTTTATCAATATTTTTTTCTTCAATATGGCCCAGTATTGGAACTTTAGTGTGGGGCCCGTGGAGCAGAAGGAAAGTTAGTTAATGATAGGTAGAAATGGGGTAAGCAACCAACAAGGAAATTATAACAGAATAATAGGGTAATCTATTTCTCAGACAGATAAAGATGGTTTAACACTGAATATCAAATACTATAGATAGGACACAACAGGAGAGTTCTGGTTATCATTTTTTTTTGGAAACAGGATACTCAATCATAAGGCCTGTTGATTTGATACTGATGACTTTTATTAAAATCGCCATCAAAATCACCTGCCCCTAGAACTGTAGCTGCAGAAATCCGAATGATCCATGGGTTCCCTCTTTATTGCCCCCTCGTGTTCCTCCGGGGAATTGCAGGTGAGTATTTTCTCGGTGAGAGTTACTGTATTACACAGAAACAGCCTTCCTCAGACATGTCATACTCTAAATCGGACAGGAAAACGATTCACACAAACACCCCCCCCCCCCCGATCTGATGCTGATCAAAGATGAAGGGTGTTGCAATCTCCTGCCTACGGGGGGGAAGGGGGGGACCACCGACTCGGAGGAAACTCCTTCGCAGGCATCGACCAAATACTGCAAATTCCTCCAGACCCTTTCTTTAAAATAATTTTGCCCTCTCGCTACCGTGAAGAGTAGCGCCTACCTCCACCTCATCCTGCCTGTCCCTCCGGTACATGGTGCTGAAGGCGAGGGCCAGGTCCTTCTCCAGCTTGAGGTCGGTGCTCCGTCCCACTTGGGCAACGGAGGGCGGCACAGGAAGCCCTCCAGGCCAAGTCCAGCCAGCTCAACCCAGACTGCCGCTGCTTTCAGTTTCAATCCGCTCAAAACAAGGGGTCCGCCCGGATGTTTAGTTTAACCGGACTTCCTTTTTCTTTCCGGCGAGAAAATTCGCCATAGCGACGGCTCGTCTGGAGACGCGGTTCGGAAAGTCACTTTTCATTCGGAAACCTCCCCTCCTCCCCAAAAAACAGTTTTGCCATTTATTTGCTTGCCATTTGCAATTTCATCTCAAGGCATGGGGGGATTGCTAGCGAACCGGCATTCAGCAGGTGCTCCGTCTCCACCTGGCTCTTCCGAAACTTTAAAAAGTTGGATTGGCGTTTGTCCCGTTGACTCGGGAGAGCGGATCTCCGTGCGTGTGAGTGTGTTTTCCCGTGCGAAGGTACCGATCGGTGTTTCGGTACAATCGCCTTTCTATGGCGATTTTCTGTGAACGTAGTATATTTAGACTTCAGTAGGACATTTGAGAAAGTACAGGTAGCCTTTGGCTTGCAACCTCAATTGAGCCCAAAATTTCTGTGACTAAATCAGACAATGACTTTTGCCCTATTTTACGACCTTTCTTGCCATGATTGTTCAGGGAATCACTGCAGTTGTTAAATTAGTAACACATTTTTAAGTGAATCTGGCTTCCCCATTGACTTTGCTGATCAGAAAGTACAAACATTGATCACATGACCCCAGGTCACTGTAACCGTCATAAATATAAGTCAGTTGTCAAGCATCTGACTTTTGATCATGTGACCACAGTGATGCTGCAACAGTTGTGTGAAAAATGGTCATTGTCATTTATTTCAGTGCTGTTGTAACTTTGGAGAGTCACTAAATGAATTGTTGTAAGTCGAGGACTACCTGTACCAATGTTACCTCATTTTATGAAAATTCTCGTTAAGATTATAATTCTATGTAAATTTCAACCCTTTCTTCCACATACTCTCCGTGTGATTCAACTGTTTATTATATCCAAAAATGTTTTGCTCATTTTATCATACAATCTTTACTGTTTTGTCTTCTGTTTCCGTTTTCAATAAAAGCGTGTACAATTTACCAATAATATGATCATCATTTGTACAGAGCTCTACAGCAAATTCAGTTTTACCGCTTTCAAATTCATAAGCCTTCTCATTCAATTTAAATACTTTCATTAGCTCAGCATAGGGAAACCAATTCCATGTAAAACCTTCAAGCTCCAAGTTTGTTTTTGTTTTTTTGCTTTAATTTATATGCCGCCCTTCTCTGGAGACTCAGGGCGTCTTACAATGCGTTAAGCAATAGCCTTCATACTTTTGTATATTTATACAAAGTCAGCTTATTGCCCCCACAATCTGGGTCCTCAAAATCTGCCCCCACAATCTGGGTCCTTTTTCAATTAAATTCTTCTTGAGAATTTTCAGCAAATCAGCATAGATAAACCATTTTTGTTTAACCATCATTTCTCTTTTAAAAAGGTGGACAACCAGAAAGGGATTTTAAGAGATAATTTTGCCTTAAACCTATTCCAAATTCTCAATATGGCACATCTTATAAAATGATTTTTAAAATCTACTTTCACCTTAACTTTGTCGTACCACAAATAATCATGCTATCCCAATCTTAAATCATGATCTTCCAATTTCAATAACCTCCTATTTTACCCATTCTTTCATCTATGCAACAATCTGCAAAGTACAATATCGTATTTGGTAATTCTAACTCCCTCTTTCTTTAGCATCCTGCAGGACTGTGTATAATATTTAATTCCTCGTTTCTTAATTCTCAAGATTTAATACCCAGAATCACTTTATCTCTTCTTGATTTTTTAAAAACCTCCATTCTCCCTTAATTATTTGCACTTTTTATATTGCACTAAATACTATTTATCTTTTTTTAAAAATAATATTAATAGTCCCTGAGTTCCAAAAGGTTGGCGACCCCTGTTTTAGACCATATACTTTACCAGAATTTGCATATTTAAATTTTTCCTTTTGCATTTCTCCATTTTTAGTAACTATTCTAACAAGGTAGCTAAATTCATCTCCATTCTCTGTACAACTCCCAATAATTCACTTACTTTTGTCTGTCAAACTATCTTGCATTTTTGATGGATTAAGAGGGCCATAATCTGATCTAGAAGGATTTTTTATGTATAACAAACATTCCTTATATATTTCTCCATAAATATATTACATAACATATTTAATATATTCAAGGGGACATAATATATATTATTATATTGAATAATATATTCAAGGGGACATCAGTCATCCTTGTCTTACTCTCTGCTTATTGAAATTTGCCTTCCATTTATTCCCATGCATACATTGCTTTTATCATGAAGCTGTCTATTTAGATCCGCTCCAGTCCGGTTTCAGACCTGGGTACAGCACGGAAACGGCATTGGTCGCGTTGGTGGATGATCTCTGGAGGGCTCGGGGTAGGGGTTATTCCTCTATCCTGGTCCTGTTAGATCTCTCAGCGGCTTTTGATACCATCGACCATGGTATAATGTTTCGCCGGCTGGAGGGACTGGGAGTGGGGGGCACCGTCTTGCGGTGGTTCTCCTCCTATCTCTCCGACTGGTCACAATCTGTGTTGACAGGGAGGCAGCGGTCAACCCCGAGACGCCTTGATTGTGGGGTGCCACAAGGGTCGGTCCTCTCGCCCCTCCTGTTCAACATTTATGTGAAGCCGCTGGGTGAGATCATCCGTGGTTTTGGGGTGGAGTTCCATCAGTACGCTGATGATACTCAGCTGTACATCTGCACCCCAGACCATCCCAACGATGCCTTGGAAGTGATGTCCCAGTGCCTGGAGGCCGTGCGAGTCTGGATGGGGAGAAACAGGCTTCGACTCAACCCTTCCAAGACCGAGTGGCTGTGGCTGCTGGTGTCCCAGTATAGCCAGTTGGCGCCATCGCTGGTTATTGGGGGCGAATCATTGGCCCCCACGGAAAGGGCTCGTAACTTGGGCGTCCTCCTGGACACACGGCTGTCTTTAGAAGAGCATATGACGGCCGTGGCCAGGGGGGCTTTCTATCAGGTTCGCCTGATACGCCAGTTGCGCCCCTTTCTGGATCAGGACTCCCTACGCACGGTCACTCAAGCATTCGTCACTTCTCATCTGGACTATTGTAACGCTCTCTACATGGGGCTCCCCTTGGGATGCACCCGGAGGCTCCAACTGGTGCAGAATGCAGCCGCACGGGGAATTATGGGAGCGACGGGGCGCTCCCATGTGACTCCTCTCCTGCGCGAGCTGCATTGGCTTCCGGTGGACTTCCGGGTGCGCTTCAAGGTGTTGGTGATCACCTTTAAAGCGCTCCATGGCTTAGGGCCGGGGTACTTACGGGACCGTCTTCTGCCACCAATTGTCTCCCACCGGCCAGTTCGCTCCCACAGAGGGCCTCCTCAGGGTGCTGTCGGCCAGAGAATGTCGGCCGGCGACCCCCAGGGGGAGAGCCTTCTCTGTGGTGGCACCTACCCTCTGGAACAATCTACCCCCAGAGATAAGAGTGATCCCAGACCTCTGGACTTTTCGTCGGGCCCTTAAAACCTATTTCTTTCAGTTAGCCGGGCTGTCCTGATTTTATGGTGGGTTTTTTAAAATTTGAAATTGGTTTTAAATTGAAATGTTTTAAATTATGGGCCAAACTTATTTAATTATTTTAAATCTATTTTAACTTTTGTGTACAAATGTTTTACTTTGGCTGTTCACCGCCCTGAGTTTGAAAGGAGAAGGGCGGTATAGAAATTTGAATAATAATAATAATAATAATAATAATAATAATAATAATAATAATAATTAGTTCTGTGGTTGGATAAGCAGCAGCTTAGCTCACAGAAAGAATGTGGGCAGGCCAAACCTCTCTGAAGGGACCTTCCCTAGTTTCAAGGGCTGAAAAAGTAATGGGGCAGAAATATACTTTCAGGCTTGCAAGCTTCTGTTAATGTAAACCTTTGGGCTGTAAAGGGTTTGCAGGCTTGCAATGGTTCAGCATTGCAAGTTTCTGTTAATATAAACCTTGCAATAAAGTTAGTGCTAGCATTTTGGGGTGTGCTTCTTGTATGGACCACCTTGTAAAGGTTAGGTTATGCTTAGGGTTTGAGATATGCCAAAAAGAACCTTTAAATAGTGCAATCACAGCATCCAGGTATGGTTTTGAACAAACTGATATTTGAATTTCATCTTTTTGAAATTGAAATTCAGAGACATTTTGGAGTCAGTAACCCATCATAATTCTGAAGGATTCTTGATCTAGTATAAACGTGATTAATAGTGACAAATATTTGACTGAAAATACTTTTTGGCTGTATGCTAATAGCCCTGCCTGGAACTCTTACAAGGTGACTATAATGAAACTTATGGATGTGGGATAATAGTTTGTCAATCCTGAAAAGCTATACAGGATACAGTCTGGTTAGTACATAGATGAGAAACCATCAGCAAAGCCTGTGGACCAGACTTCGAAATTACAATCGCATCTCAGAAAACTATAGTGGCAAGCTACTTCTGCCCCGTGCAAAGAAAACAAGACGAATTGTGTCATTAACATTCCTGTACAGGAGTAGAAATCTCCGTCTCACGTTTTTACGCCAAATGATATTCCACAGGTACCTATTACCCTCGGTAAATTCATATCGCGATAATTGTGCTCTAGATTAAGGGAGAGGGGAAAAAAAGAGGAAAAAAAATTAGTTCCTTGTCTTGGAACACCCCCATTCACGCTGCCCCTGGTTAGTTTAAACGTGAACCTCGGAAAGCCTGGATAGCTCAGCACACTAATGCATTGTAATTAACATCCAGCTGTCTGCAATTACTGCAAGTTCGAATCTCACCAGGCTCAAGGTTGACTCAGCCTTCCATCCTTTCAAAGGTAGGTGAAAGGAGGACCCAGATTGTGGGGGCAATAAGCTGACTTTGTATAAATATACAAAAGTATGAAGGCTATTGCTTAACGCATTGTAAGCCAACCTGAGTCTTCGGAGAAGGGCGGCATATAAATCAAATTATAAAAAAAAAAAAAACCGTCCTCCCTCGACGTCTCGCGAGATTTTTCCTCGGCTAGAGAACAACCCGCGGGCGGGTGAAGGCGGAGTGCGTGCCAGCTCTTCCCCCGCCCTTAGGTTGGGGACAACCCCCGCCCTGCCCGAGCGTAGCTTGGCGAACGTTTTTTTTTTTCTTTCCTGCCCCAGTTCTCGCGGGGAAAGAAGCTTCTGCTGTGGAGCCATCATGGCGGCGGTGGCCGGTTCTCCGTCTGCCACGCTCCCTTCGTTGGCGACAGCCACCGCTCCAAGTCCCGCCGCTCTGCCGCCCGGGCCGCCCGGTTATCGGCCGTTTGAGCCTGAGGCGCTGGGTCTGAGCCCGGGCTGGAGGCTCACTAGCTACGGGGAGCTGCGCGGATGAGGCTGCAAAGTCCCCCAGGAGACGCTGCTCAGACTCCTGGAGGGACTTAGCACTTCCCATGCTGGGTTGGCCGGGGCCGGGGATACGGGGGCTGCCGGGAGTCCTCCTCCCACCCTCGGTAAGGCTTGGCGGGGAAAGCGCCGAACGCGGCCTTTTAGGTGCTACCACGCGGGGATGGGAGCGCTAGTAGTGAACGATGGAATGAGGGGTGGTACAAAAACTCGAAAAGCGGGTTAGGAGGGGGCGATCCTGTGCCGTGGGTGACGTCTGGGCTACAGATCGAATGGGTGCGCTGTTTAAAACTTTTTTTTATTTCACATAAACTCTGGAAGTGATTTTAAATAAACAGCATATACTCTCGATTTTGGTTTTTCTGCTCCTCACATAATCTCAACACGTGGGGAATATGCCACTTTCTGTTAAATCAAAATCTCCCTTGATTTGAACTTTGTCCGAAGTCCTGGACACTTTGTGGACAATTCAGTCTTGCAGAAATGATTTGCCGTTGGACTTTGAGATTGTTTTTAACTTTAGCCTACTGGAGGTAACAAAATTCACTCTTAACATGGGGCATATGGCTCTCGACTGTGAAATGTTAACCCCTTTTGCTGCTTGTCCATTCTGTAACCTAGACACTGCCTCATCACATTCCCTATTTTATTGCATATGTACTGAGAATGAAGATACAGACTATCAACTTCCAAGTAATTGCTTGAATTGGAAATAATTCTAAACGTTCAAGAACGCTGTGATCCCTCTTCTCTACAGGCATTGGAATGGACTCCTGTGTGATTCCTTTGAGGCATGGGGGTCTATCCCTGGTGCAGACTACAGACTTTTTTTACCCCCTTGTAGAAGATCCTTATATGATGGTGAGTTGGCATGCTGGTGAGAAGATGGAGGAAGTATTGGTCAATTTAGAAAGGATTGAGCTATGTCATTGAAGTTAGGTTTCCTCCTCAGCTGATTAGTATAATCAGCTTTGCCTTGCCCTTCTTGCTCTGTTCTAGTCCTTTCATTATTCTGATTTAGGGCCGCATTGCTTGTGCTAATGTGCTGAGTGACCTTTATGCCCTGGGCATCACAGAATGTGACAACATGCTTATGCTGCTGAGTGTGAGCCAGAAAATGACTGAAGAGGTGAGAAATATTTTATTTCTTAAAATAATTTGAATATGGTTTTTTAATATGCTGATTGGATTCAGTGCAACAACTCAAGTTGTAATACAGTTCAGTGATTTTTGTCTTAAAATGTGCAAACCAGAAGTCTAGCCCCTTGAATGAATAAAGGAAACATTGAGTGTTAGCCTGTCCCCAATTTATTGTTTCTAGGGTTAGGGTAGCACTGAGTTATGTTCCTACACATTGAATTTTTTTGAATCAAAAGTTGGAATTAAACAGTTTTTAAAACTCATTAATTACTTTCATCATTCACAATTCAGACAGTAATGTTTAATTTAATAATTAGGCATATTAATCTATAATTACAAGTAGTTTTGTTTCATAATATACTAAGTCATCATTTGTTTAAATAAGCTTCAGTGAATAGACAATTTCATTCACCTACAATAGCATAATTAACCAAAACTCTGTCTTAGTTGGTTTTTTTATTTACTATGACCTCTGCTGCTTAGTTCCCACAGGTTTTTAACATCTTACATCTACCAACATAAGTTACAAATAGTAAAAAAAAAATTCCCATTATAATTTCAGTGCAGAAGATTCCATATTCAATCCTTGCACCCCATTTAATTGGATCCAGTAGCAGTTGATCCTTGTCTGATGGTTACAAATGGTTCTTAAATCCTTTTTTTCATTTGTCTCTAGGAGCGGGAAAAAATAATGCCTCTGATAATCAAGGGTTTCCGGGATGCAGCAGAGGATGGTGGCACTTCAGTAACTGGTGGGCAGACTGTTTTGAATCCTTGGATTATTGTTGGCGGGGTTGCAACAGTTGTTTGTCAGCCCAATGAATTTATTATGTGAGTATTGAACTCTTATTAGCAAGTAGGAATTTGAAAAAGTAGGGTATAGCATTTCAGATATGTGTATAGATCAGGCCAACATGTTGCATAATTGCTATGAGAATGCTTGTTACTAACAGTCCAAAACTTTAGAAAAGTGATTAGTAAATTGAACTGTATATTTTTATGTAGTTTAATAAATTTAAGTTACAGAATTATTTTAAAAGAAGAATTAGATAAAGTTGAATAGAATTCAAAGCAAGTAAATATTATGTTTGAAGCTAAACTATATTAATAGTTGGGCTGTTGTGTGGGACACCAAATCATGTACAAAATGAGACTCCAGTGAATCAATGCATGGACTTTACATAGTAATACTGAAGTTAACAAGATTTATCAGAATGGGAAGTTCCTTCTGAATTATTTGTAATATCCATCAAATACCTGCAAATTTTTACTTGATACATGAATTAGAATTAGAGATGCAAAAAACAGCATGCTTATTTTCAGAATCCTCCAGTATTTCTTGGAAGTTTCATTTCTCCAATGGAATAAGGTAATAAGGAGACGGTGTCATCCATTTCCAGAGATACATATTCCAAAATGAAAGTGATTTGGAATATTCTGGACGTAAACAGAAATGCATTTTTTCCAAATCTCGGATCTAGGGAAAAGGCAGAATATTCTTCAAACAGACTACAGATAGTCTGCTTAATAACCACAACTGGAACCAGCAACTCCATTGCAAAGCTATGAAGTCACCAAGTGAAATATTATGTGACCTCACTGGATTTACAAGCTCACTTCAGCTTCCATCATTAACCAAGCCATCATATGACAGCAACTTGTGATTTCACTTCGGTGTTCTCCATAGATTCTACTTGTTGAAAGGCAGTTATATGAAGCATGTAAATGGTAATCACATGACCATGGGCTATTGCAATGATTATAAATATGCTTCAGTTGCAAGTATCTGAATGGCAGTCATGTGACTACAAAATATTGTGAGGTCATAAATGTTCAAAGTTCAAAATTCAAAGCCTTTATTGTCATTGTACATCATGTATACAACGAAATTGGTTTAGCTACTGGTGCTTTAGCTACTGGACTCTACTGGTGCAGTCCATACAACACAACATGAATAATATAAAAGGATTGATTGCAAACTGGGATTTTTTTTCAGCTGTCGTAATTTCAAACAGTTGTTAGACAAGACAGTTGGTAAGCGAGGACTACCTGTATACAATTTAGAATCAATATTCTAAATATTTTAAATCAGCTTAAACTTTGAGAATGCTAATTCAGGGGGTTTATATTTATGTTGAGATTGTACTGATGTAAAGTGCATTTGCCTAGTTATCACCCTGCCTCATCTGTTGAAGATGCTTTTAGATTTAATATGAAAGGTTCTAAAAATGGGTGTCATAAGGATCTTCAGCAGGCTGAGAGATGGTTAGAATTCAAGTAGAAAAAGACTAGACACACAGCAAGCAAACAATGATAAGCCTATTATGTGATGTTGAAGGTGGCACAGATCATTTTGTCAACAGTATCTGGATTGATACATTGCATTAAACAAATCCATGCATGTTGATACAAATGGATCGGTTTATATACCATTCCAGGCCAAAACAGTTATACCCAGTTTTCTCAGTCATCCAGGAATGTTTTACAGATTATTTGCACCCACCTGCAGTTTGGCTCACTAGAATATGTTACAACTGATTTCTAATCTGTTGATACAGAAAGGTGATTAGGATACTTTTATTCTGTTTGTTAGATGACCTTTGGTTACTCCTAAAGAAATGAAGATGCTTGATCAATTCTGGGAATATCTCTTATAGGATTTTCTAAAGTTGGGGATTTTTAAAGCACCAACTGTGGAGGCTAGTTACGAGAGCAATTTAAAATCCTATTTTCTTATTCCCAAAGCTAAATCTATAGAATGCTGTTGTGCATTCTTGTTATTACTGTGGGTATGGCCATGCTGAACAGAAATGCAAGTAAACAGAGCTGTCAAATCCAGGGAGACGTGATGCCATGCCTTATAACCATGTTACTTAGTGAAGTTCCCAATCCCAATTATTGTCAGTGAGGACTACTGTATTTTTTTTTCTTTTGAACTTGTATTTTTTTGATTCAGTGTAAAATATTAAGACTTGCAGGTTGTAGATTAAGACAGAAAATAATAAGGCAAGACTTTTTTTTTTTTTAAAGTTAGATTCTTATTCCTTTGATTCTAGGCCAGACAGTGCAGTTCCAGGAGATGTCCTTGTGCTTACCAAGCCTCTGGGGACTCAAGTGGCTGTAAATGCTCACCAGTGGTTAGATAATGTAAGTATTTATCCATGGGGAAATGGACATATCTCTCTGTGTTTATGTATACCAATAGAAAATTAACCCCACTCCCATACAGGCAGAAGAGTGCAAAACACTTTCTGAGAATAGGCTCCATTGCAAGGCGACTTTAGAATACTGTATTCCCATCCAAAATCTATCAATTACAGGACATGAAGGTGGTAAATAGCAGGGAAAATTGTTTTGTTTTTGTTATCCCAACTAAGTTTGTTTGTATCAAAGAGCGAAGGGGTTTTGATTTGATGTCATGATGAACTGGCAGATATTTTTTCTTCTGCTAGGGAAGAGTGAAACCTTAGAGCCATTTCAAATGCTTGTATTATTCTTCCAGCCAGAACGGTGGAATAAGATTAAGCTGGTGGTCTCCAAAGAAGATGTTGAATTGGCCTACCAGGAAGCCATGTTTAGTATGGCCATGCTGAACAGAACAGGTAGGGACCTAAATACTGATTTGGATCTTTACTCAGTTTGCAACACAAGGTTGCCTTGGCTCTCTACATATTTAAACATCTTACCTCTGTTCTTTAAAGGGGTGCATAAGAGTATGGTCAGACAACCTCTAGTACAAGAGCGGTTTTATTTTCAGATAGCATTCAAAAGTATCTCCCTACAAAAACCTATTTAGGGAAACAGTTAAAAACATGACATTAAAGTATTTCATGTACTATGGCAAGACATTTTGAGCATGATTGGTACTGACTTGTAAAACAACTAAACAAACTATGTGAAATGATCGCAAAGTTTTCCCCACACGATTGGTAACATTTCTGGAATTGTAAAATAAGTTCATTGGCTTATAGAGGCAAAATTAAAATAATTGATCTGCAATTAGATTAATATGCTATCAGAGGTAGAATAGCTAGACATGTACAAAATTGTTTTTATTGGAAGCTTCCTAATATATAACAGCTATAAATCCACCTATTATGTGAATTAATTGCTGTATCCTTCTGGGCAAATATTGCCACCAACTTCAGGTGCCTATTAAAAATCAGCACTAGATAATAAATGATTGATTCTTGCTGTTTTAATTATAGGACAGATAGCAGTTAGATAAGAGCTATCTTATACAGGCTTAACTGCTGTTTTGTTATCACTTATGCCACATTTGTTCCTTCTCTTCAGCTGCCAGTTTGATGCATACTTTCAATGCCCATGCTGCCACAGACATTACAGGATTTGGGATTCTGGGCCACGCACAGAATTTGGCCAAGCAGCAGCGTAGTGAGGTATCATTTGTCATTCATAATCTACCCATCATTGCCAAGATGGCTGCTATTAGCAAAGCATGTGGCAACCGGTCCAGGCTCCTCCAAGGGACTTCTCCAGAGACTTCTGGTAAGTTGGATAAACTAGGCAAGGAATAAGCAAAATGTAGACCTGGATTCTGTGGAACAGCTTTAAATGACTTGTAGATTAGCAACAATTGCAGATTCCCAAACATATAACAAAATTACTTCCATAATCTTCCCACAACTGCTGAAATTAAAACAAAACAAAGCAGTGTTGGAGTAATTAGGTACGGTTTTTGTGTGGAAAAACTGAGCTTTGTGAAATCTTATGTCTTGTGTAGCATTAATTTAGTGGATTGTAAGTGTTTAAGTTAATCTGTGGTTATGGAGGGATGGGAAACACTTTTTTTTATGATTATAATTTGCTGTCTTTCTGTTACAAGGGGGGCTGCTGATTTGTCTACCCCGGGAGCAAGCTGCCCGCTTCTGTGCTGAAATAAAGTCACCTAAATATGGAGAAGGACACCAAGCCTGGATCATTGGCATTGTGGAGAAGGGCAACCAGACAGCTCGTATCATTGATAAACCTCGTATTATTGAAGTCACCCCACGGGGAGCCAGTGCTTCCCCTCAGGATAACAATTCTAGTGCTAGCCCTGAAGTTGCCTCATGAGAAGGGAAAATGATTTCTCCCCACTGTCAGCTCTGCAGTTGAAAAGGGCAATACTCTGAAGTCCTGGGTCAGTGTATAGTCTTAAATTTCTACAGCACAAATTGCCCAGAACTTATCTCTTTATTGGTTGATGGCTGATTCCTCCCTGCTATCTGAGATTATTAGTTTTGAAGTGATCTCCTGCAAGCAGGTAAATTGCTAGCATGGTGGATATGGAGAATATGGTAATTCAAATTATTTATTGGAATAATTCTGCCTATTGAGCTCTCCCAACTTTTGGTCAGACTGAGCAGCTGATCCAAAAGAAGGGTGGATGATTTAAAAAGCCATTTGGCTGAGTTTAGAGGTCTCTCTTCTCTTCATGAAGCATCTCCCTGAAAACCTTATAAGGTCTTGGAGGAGCGGAGGAATCCTAGAGGAGTAGAGCCAAGCTCAGCTTCATGGATTGTTGCTTTGGTTGTAAATTATGGGTGATTGAGTTAATAAAAAGTTGATTTCTAAAGGATGGAGTGATAACACATTATTGACCTAGAAGGGAGGTACCTGATGTAAGTAGGAAAATCACTGATTATCTTCATTGTTGCTTTAATTGACTTAAGGTGAAAGAGTCATACAATATTTTTTCAGCCTAAGGATTGGTTGCAAGCAAATTCATTTGGAAGCCCTTTTAGAAAGCAGAAGAAAACAACCCCTCTATCCCTTTTATTTTCTAGATAAAATAATTACCTCATTATGACTTGAACTGTTTAAGGCATTTAAAATCTTACTGGGATGTGGGACAAAGAGGAGCAGTAGTCTTTATAGGGAAGGAGAGATTTTTTTTTCATCACCCATGAAATGAGAGAATTTAATAGATGTGACTTATTATTCTGAGGGAATGACCTAATCCCTGGTATCCCTGATGCACACTGAATCAAAAGCATTTGAAAAGATTGTTTTACACAAACCTAGAATAGTGCAACCTTTTCCTCCGTGGCTATAATAGCCAGGCTTGGGACAAGGTCAGCAGTAGGCTCAGCCATTATTATAAGAGGAAGAAAGTTAATGACATATAGGGGACCAGGAAGTAAGACAGTCCACACTTTTTGCTCCAGGATTGTCAGCTGAACTGCTGGTTCTGTTTAAAGCAATGCAAATGTACATCAGCCTGGAGTTTCCCCTTCTTCTTCACTGTCACTGGATACAATCCATGACATGGATCTGTAGGGTGTCCATGTCTGGAGCTTTATACTGGCATTTGGGACAATAGTGGATAGGCTGTTCTTCTAAAACATTTTGTCTTCGCCCTGTTACAAGCTGGGGATGGAATGGGGTGGTGCCCATCAAGAAAGCTGGAAAGGGAAGGAAGAGTAAATTAGTAAATTGAGCATACTGTATAATTGCTCCTTCTCTAACAGTGATGGCAGTGTTTAGTGAATTATGAAAAGGAGCATTATCTGGTAAAAATACAAGAAAAACACATATTAGTTCTACACTAAATTAATAGAGGCAGTGATTAAACAGTCCAAAGATATAATTGCTACAATATACCATGCTGTAATGACAGAGAAGTGTATTTTTTATCTATCCTTTCTATGAAAAGGTTTTCTGACAAAAAAAAAATCCACTGGACTATATTAAGCAGCTAGCAACAGTTAACATGCAATATATAAAGAAAACTACTTTTCAGAGAACTATAACAATTTTAAAAGGTTCAGGAAATTACAGGCCATTGTACTTTCCACTAGGAAATAAAAAATGGATTGCTAAGTATACAGAAAATCCAGTGGATTCCAGCATTCAACATATTAATGTGATTTTTGATGCAAAATGATTTATGATCTGTATAGTAGAATGAAATGAAATTGTTCTAATAGAGTGTCTGGAACAACTTGTTCCCTGTTCAGGCTTATCAAGCTCTCCGAGTGTGTCTAAGTTTTATACTGATTTTGGTAGTCAGCATAAGAGGATCTTGAGGAAATCCCGTGAAAGGCTCCATCCAGTATAAATATAGACAAAGAAAAGCTGATAGCCCATCTTAGGTAAATGATTAAGTAACAGCAAGCAAGAACTGGTCTAAATATTTAGTTAAGAAAAACAAATGGTTCCCCAAAGTACCTACTTGGAGCACAAATATTACCTTATTATTGTTCTTGGGTTGACCTTAACCTTGTAAGATGGATGTGACTATAATATTGCTACATGGCTGGCCATAAAACATCCAAAAGCAAACTGGCCAGGATGGATTTTTACCATCCTCTTTAATACCCCAGAATACTTTCTACAATCCAAGTTTACTTTTCTGTTTCTTTCAGGATAGCACTGCACACTTCCAAAGCTGCCCACAAAAACTGGGGCAGCAGACATGCAACAATTTTTTTCTCAAGATTGCCAGTGAGACTCAAAGGTATTTGAAATAAAGATGATGTGCAAGTATTTAAATACTAAAGGAGGCAAGAGCCTACTGGGTGAACAGGAGCACCATACTGCTTGACTTAAATTTCTGAAATTAAAGTTAGCAGTAATCTAACAAGGTCTGTGGGGATATCAAATTAGAATATAACACATCCTTCACTTAACGTAGAAAAGAGGGTTCTCTGGTGAACAAAGATGTGAAATTCTATATATGGAAGTGAATTATATCTCATTTCCCACATATGTCAAGCTCCAAAGTGCCAATGATGAGAAAAATAATACCTCAATGAAAATACTATCTTATGGCAAAAACTGAAAGCAAATCACATGCTATAAATAAGGAAAAGAATTAAAAATGAAGCTACCAGTGTCTTGAGTACTGACAGTCATGTAAACAGTGCTATTGCAAGAAGATTGAAATCAGATTGCAAAGGAAAGAAAATAAATAGCAAGAAGTTTCAGTGCTGAAAACATTGCTGAAATTTAGCTGCAGAAGCTTCTATTTTCCATTTTATTTATTTTGCTTCCAATGAAGGCAAGGAGTTTCTCCAAGATAGCTACTATTTTCATGCAAGTGGCAAAAAAAAATAAAAAATAATGAACTGCCTTAAGCAAAACTCTTGTTGCAAACCTAGTAGCAGCAAAAGATTTGTCGGAAGTAAACCCCAGTCTGAATCTCTTTAGTTTTATATTTGCCATATGTCCTCAAACTACTGAAATAACCCAATTTTTCAGGAAATTTAACTTGATTTCCTTACAAAGTATAATAATAGATTTGGACCTTTAAGTTGAAGAGAAAAAGTAGGGCAAATTCAAACTCGGAGATAAGATTATTCCATATAACAGTAAAAAGATGAAATACACAGCTCAAATATACTGCCCAAAGATTGGCTTTCTTTGATTCTTAAGAGCATCTATTTCCTACGTTCAAATGTCATTTTGCCTACATTGTGAAGTGAAAAACATACATCTTTGCTGAAAGAAACAAACAATCTTCCAGTCCCATCAGGTTGATCATTCTGCAGGAATTGTCATATAGCTCTTAAATCCTTTCTTGCATGTCTCCCAGGAGTAGGAGCAGCAGTTTGAGGCTGTATCGCCTTCTGCTGCTCTAGCTGATCCTGCATTTGATTGGAAGAATTGTGGCCATGTGCTGCATCTTCATTGTCAACGTGCTTGCAAAGCACCTTTTTTTTTTTGCCCTGTTTTATAATTATGCTAGCCTCTGAAATTAGTGGAGATTGTTGCAAAATAATCAATTGCCAACACTTACTCGGCTGAGGAGGCGGACGCATTTCTGAATGGCGATTTCTCATCTCTTCCATCAGAGTCCTAGATAGATAAGAAAGAGCACCAGAATGGATTTCTCTAGAAATGGTGGAGGAATAGAGAGCTGTATTCCCTCTGACTACAGACTCCAACAAAATATTACAGAAGTTAAACATGAGTTGGGGTAGAAAAATGGCTCAATTCCAGATGCGTAAGGGTTTCTTACTTTCCATCCTCTAACCTACTCACCGGCTGACTCCTTCAGAGTCGGCTTTCAGCTTCTCATTTTCCCTCTGCAACTGGGCAACCTGCTCCAGCAGGATCTCTCGTTGTTCGTGTAGCTTTTCACGTGCCTGGCGCTCTGCCAGGAAATCTGTCTTGTAGATATCAGCCTGAATGGAAAAGATAGGATTTGGTGGCACAGTGATTAGAACTCCCACTTGCCAGGAGTTTGATAGGCTCAAGTTGGTAAAATGAGAGTCCAGATTGTTTGGAGCAATATGCAGTAAAGCACTGTGGAGTGGCATGAAGGCCTAAATGCTATTGTTATGTATTTGGTTTTTATCCCACCTTTATTACTTTATAAATAACTCAAGGTGGCAAACATAATGTACCTTTCCTCCTATTTTACCCACAACAACCAACTGTGAGGTGGGTTGTGCTGAGAGAGAGTAATTGGTCCAAGGTCACCCAGTTGGCTTTCATGGCTCAGGCAGAATTAGAACTTGCAATTTCCTGGTTCCTAGGCCAGTACCTTAACTATTAGATCAAAGTGGCTCTCCCATTACTCATGCTGCACCACTCACAAATACATAGGCTTCCCAGTCTCTTTTCTAACAAAGTGACATCATACTCACCTGGGCCTTGAGCACAGGCACAGTCTCCATGACAGTTTTGTGTTGTTCAGCATCCTCCTTCAGCTTGTCAATGTGCTCTTGCTTGGCTACCAGAGCCTCCTCAGCCTGCTGCATTTGCTGAGACAGTTCAGCCAGCTGCAGATCCAAGCTCTGAGGAGGGGACAGTTATAATGTTGACACTCTGTGCAAAGAAATCTTTTTTCTCTAGGGCATGAGAAGATTGCCCCCTCCCATATTCTGGTTCCCACTCATCCCCAGCATCAAGATTTTCCATTACAATGCATCAAATGTCTCCCACCTTGCTTCGCTTCTCAGTTTCCAAGCTGGTTTTGATGTGGGCATCGTACTCCTGGAAGAGCTGGTGATAGGCCACCTGCACTTGAGCTAGTTTTCTCCTAAAATGAAGGAGATTATACAAATCATTGCCAAAGGACTCAGGTTGATCAGACTACTTCTGTCAGAAATGCCCTCACTTCCTTTGGCTCTGCCCTGATCACTTTCACACTCACTTTTCCTCTGTGGCACTCTGTCGTTCCACTCGCAAAGCACTCTCAAGGTTTTGCACCTGCAACCTCAACTGATCCACCTGTACACCGTGCTGTTTGTTGCGGATTTCAGCCTCTTTTTCAAGCTGCTGCAGTCGTTCACCAGCCCCACGAACCCTGTAGAGATGGCACACACACACGTCATCTAACACTGCCTAACTTGCCAAAATACCAATGTAGGCAGAATTCCTATCAGACGTCTACCCCAGCAAGTACACACCATGACAATACTAGATCCAGCATTGTTTGATTCAGTAAATTTTCCACACAGCTTCCTGAGTCTTCACCTTCATGTTCAGGGCCATCATCCTCTTCTGTGGCTTCCCATGGGAAGTGTGTCACTTTGGAGGATGTGCATGCAATTGGGGGTGCCTCTGAGCTTTCCATCCCAGCAGCTTGCATCTCTGAAGAAGCAACCTGCCTACCTCTTCAGCAGTGCAAGTGAATAGAGTGAAAACAACGAAGAAACATCTCCAGCTCTTCACTGCTTTTTGTCATTATTTTTGCTGTGATCTGATAGATCACCTAGAAACTCACAGCAATACCCAGTTCACAGCTGAATTTTTAAAAAAAATCTTGTTCAGTGACTGGAAAACTGGAAAGAAAGAGGTGCCTTGCCCTTCTGGCCAGGAAGAAATGGTGGTCTCTTCTGCTTTCCAAAGTGAGAGGTGGTTCTTCCAAAATCAACAAAAGGCCAATCTTTTTCACAATTGGTACAGAAAGTTACTGTAAGCAGATTTAGGGCAGGAGGGTTATTCCACAAGCTGTGCTAGTTTGAAGCCAGGTCTACTTAGAGAGGAAAAGCAGGGAGTCACCCTCCCTGTCCCACAGAGCAGCCTCAGCTCATTGTTCCATAATGTCTGCATCACTGCAGAGAAAGGGGCCTTTCCCAGCTGTCTGCCCACAACATCATATGCAAGCCTCCTGTATGCCTCTCACCTCTCCTCCAGCTCTTTGTTTTGGTCTGTACAAGTTTCGAGGCGGCTTTGGCTCTCCAGCAGCTCCCCCAGCAGAGATGTCACCTGGGCCTTTGCTAAAGTCTTATCCTCCCCAACTTGCTGTAATGAGAAGAGGGCCCAGAGTCAATACACCTACAGAGGGATAGAGAGGAGCCTCCTGTTTTACTCCTCCTACCCAGCTTGCAAAAGAGAGTCTGGGAGCACATTCACCTCTAGTTGTTTGGTCAAGGTTTGTAGCTGCTGCTGGATCTCCTGCTCCCGGGCAGTCCAGCAGGCTAGCTCCTCCAAACTGGATGCCAGCTGTTGCCGAAGGGCTAAGCTTCTGCGGGTGGAACAAAACAAGGAGGATCACAGATTGAACCAATGAACTTCGCCAGTTTCCAAATAACAGGCTTTACAGAGTTGGAGTAGAAATAAGTAAAAATGCCAAATTTAAGAATAAAATAAAATGGAACAGGAAAAAAAAACAGTACTGTATTAAAGTCTAAAAAGTTAAATACTTCATTATAAAGCTACTTTGCTAGACTATTAAAGAACATATTTGTTATAAAACAGCACAAAATGATATAAAATTTAGACAGAGCTGCCAAATTTCATGCTTTGTTTCTACTTGAATAAAAATTTGTCTTGTTTCACTATCGTTTCCTAATGATAAGCGCTATGAAACACAATTTGGAAACTTTAAAAACGATGCCACTGCCTAAAAGAAGAAATGAAACTCAGAATTTCTCTAGCATGCTCAGGAAATTGCTTTGAAGTGGAATTAAATATAGGTGACAAATTTCATCATAAAACTGGCATATAGTTTCAGCTGCTCCTGTATGACTGAGACAAAGCCTTATTCTAATGGGGACATGTTTATAGCCTCCTTCCAGTAAGGCTGAAGGCAGCCTATTTTGCAGTAGTAAGTATATGTAGATATTTAGATAGGGCAAAAGGTTTACTTGCTTCTTTGCAAATTAATATCCATTATTTGCTGTTTGATAACTGCTTTAGTAATTGCCTCCCTCCCACTCCCAATGTCAGGGCTGTAACAACCAGGCAAATATTTTGTCATTTTTGCCTCTAACCTCTTCTTCTAAGTAGAGTAAATGCTATCTAATAGAACCAGTGGGACTAAACTTTCAGGGAAGAATATCAGTTTGCCAGTAAGTGATTTCACATATCCAAAATCCTGCTTCTACTGGCTTACAAACTGCCTACAATGAAAGGGTAACACTGGTAATGTCCTGGTAATGTTTGAGGAAAGAGCATTTCTAAGAAGTGTTTGTGATTCTCAACTGAGTATCAATAGGCATTTGGCTAGCCTTATCTTCCTTTCTCATAAAAACACTGCATTTCCTTCAGTTGTGTTAGCCATTCTGGAGAGGGTTACTTCTATTTGCTCTTTCCTCAACCATCCATTTGCAACATCTGAAAATTTTAGCCCTTGATCTGTCCTAACAGCATGCATGTTTAAATGGCTATTTCTTATAAAATACCAATGCATCATTATCTACTTACTCATCTTCAGCCTCCTTCAGCCTTTTTTGCAGCTGTTCAATTTGTTTCCCACCAGCACTGTGAAGGAGGACAGAGAACGATGATGATGATAAGAGAAGGAAGAGAAGAATTGGAATTAGAATAAGGAGGAGGAGGGGGAGGAGGAGGATTGCATCTCCACTGGCCATTCCACATAATATTTAAATGTGTGGATATTGCAGGGTATTGTGTACATTAAAAACTGCAATGCTAGGGACTGTATGGATGGAGGATGCACAGCAACCTAAATTCTGAACTTCTAATTATTATCATCAGGTACATTTCTGCACATTCCTATGAAATATGAGCGTTACTGAGGGAAAGGTCTTTTCCAGACCTGTTTTGGAACATCTCCAAGAGGAGGTTATCACTGTAATGTATTTTCACCATCATTATTTTTGTCCACCATTTCTAACTTTAGCTGTCTTTTTTTTTTTTTTTGCAGATATATTTGTACATTTATTGTTATAAATTTATTGTTTGGGGCAGTTTTAAAAATAATTCATTGTAAAGCACTCCATAACAGGGCGCAAGCCTTCATAATCAATAATACTGATAAGACAAATAAGTAAGTACTTTAGAATGAGTATCCAGGCTAGTCTGAAAAGGTCTCAAGATACTTACTTGTCCCCTGAGCTCTGCAGGGACTCTACTTCCAGAGACTGCTCCAATAAACAACTATTCTCCTAGGAAGATAAAAGAAGGGTACATTGTGAGATCAGCCTTACCAGCTCCAGTTGCCTTTCCTCATCTCTTTACGCCACTATCCTGAACTTCATGCAATCTTTTTTTCCCCATGTCCTCCCATGTCCCATTATACATCCAGCGTCTGTTGCTGCTGCTGCTGCCAAATCTCACTTCAATCTTTATTTTGAACTCCTCTACCGGGACAGTGACCTTGGCTGTTTGTTGCAGTATGGTGATCTTAGCCTCCAAGGCAAGTTTTTCCTTCTGTAAGACCTGGTTGGCATCTTGCAATGCCTTCCAGTCCTCTTCCAGCCTTTCCTTTTTCTGTTTTAGTAGCCCCGATGTCTGAAATACAAACAATGGAAAGAAGGAACATCTTTGTGATGAGAAATTGTATAAGCCATCCACAGCAGGTGAAATGATACAGCCTTAAATCTATCTACAGGATGAGACAAATATAGAAATTCTGCAAATCTCTATTTTCTATGTTATTTCTTTGCATCAATTACAAATTCTAGTTGCTCATCTAGGTCAGTGTTTGCTTATGTGAAATTTTCCAAAAGTGCTGAACTACATTTCCAATCCAATCATCTTCAATCAAGATTTGCTACCCTAGTTAATTGTTTCAAAATAATTATGAGGTGTTGTGGCGAGAGGTGCAGAAAGACATGGAGACTTGGAAAAAACTGCAGCTGTCTCTACTTGGAAGAATAGCAGCAGTTAAGATGAACATTTTGCCAAGATTTCTTTTTTTGTTTCAAATGATTCCGGTGCTTAAAAGTGATAAACAATTGAAAGTTTGGCAAACTGGAGTGAATAAGTTTGTCTGGAACGAGAAAAAGCCGAGAGTGAAATTGAAAATTATGCAAGATGTTCCAGAAAGAGGTCTTAAACTTCCAAACCTACAGCTATATTATGATGCAGCAGTTTTGACTTTAATAAGTGACTGGTTTGGAAGGAAAAAGGCTGGAATATTGAATGCAGAAAGTTTTGATCTTGAATTTGGATGGCATGCCTACTTATTTTATGATGACAAAGTTGATAAAGTATTTAAAAGCCATATACTTAGAGATTCTTTGATGAGAGTTTGGAAGAAGCACCGATTCAAATGGGATTATAAAATACCGCTATGGCTGGATCTTGGTCATATTTTGTGGAATACAAATATAATGTCACTCGGGGGGTTTTTATACAAAGAGGTTCTTTTTACAGATGCGGGCAGATGGCAGCTGAAGACATTGCAGACACTGTTGGCTGAAGGGATTAATCTAACTTGGTTACAATATAATCAATTACAAATGAGATGGAAACAGGACCAAAAAACTGGTATTATGTTGCATGAGGAAGAATTGGTTAGACATATAAAAGAGAAAGGTCCAATGCATATCAAAAGGCTTTATAATGTTTTGTTAGAAAGGGATTCAGAAACTGAATTAGTTAAAGATTGTATGATTAAGTGGGCACAAAATTTTGAAGAACCAGTGATGTTGGAAACATGGGAAAAAATTTGGGTTCAGAATGTTAAATTTACACAATCGCAGAATTTGAGGGAAAATTTCTATAAAATGTTTTATAGATGGCATTTAGATCCCAAAAAGTTGTCATGTATGTACCCTAATGTTCAGCCAAAATGTTGGAGATGTGACTGTTTAGATGCTACATATTATCATGTTTGGTGGACTTGTAGGAAAGTTAAGGCTTTTTGGATAAAAATTTGGTGGGTCATGCAGAATGTCTTGAAGAAAAAAATTCAATTCTCTCCACAATTGTTTTTATTGGGTATAGTTAAGGGTTTTACATTGGGTGAAACAAAACTGATACTGTATATGATAACAGCAGCAAGATTGTTGATAGGTAAATATTGGAAAAATGAAGCCTTGCCCACTATTGAGGAATGGACTTTGAAGATGGCCAGTTTTGCAGAGATGGCAAAGATTTCAGCATACCTAAAAGATTGTTCACAAGAGACTTATGAATGGGAATGGAAAAAGTGGATAGAATATGTTCAGAACAAATATCAAACTAGAAAGTATCAAATAGCTTTTATTTGAAAATAATGTACTGGAAAAATTTTAATGTAATGAGGGTAAAAAGAAAAATTATAAAGGGGAGGGAGGGGTTCAAGTTTTTACACAAGTTTTATATTAAGGGTTTTTTTGTTTTTTTTTTTACCGGATATGAGTATAATATAGGGAAGTCTGGGGGGAGGGGAGGATTAGGGAGGGTTAGGGAGGTTGGGAAGTTTGGGGTGGGTGGTGGGGGGGGGGGAAAAAGGGGTGAAAATGTAATTGTAAAACTTTTGCAATAAAAAAAAAAAGATTTGCTACCCTAGTTAAAGCTGTTGGAATTTGTACATCAACGTATCTGGAGGGCACTGAATTCGAGAACTAATAGATCATGCACACGTACCACAGTAAGTACATCTTCCTCAGTAAGAGTCACAGTATCTGATTCCTCTTGTATGCCAGAGAGGTCTTTTTCTGAGAGAAATGGTTGAGAAGCTGTCTGTGAAGAGAAACAAAAAAAATCTTGATGTATGTGATAGTTTTGAAATTGCTTCAATGTTTTTTCAGATGCCAACATACACCACACATTGTAAGGATGCCTATTCTTTAGCAAGATACTTAAACTGGAAAAAAGGAAAGGGGAACTAGAGGAAGACCCCAAACTCTTAACCCTTCTGTGTTCCCAACAGCACCCAGTTGCACCTTCAATCGCTCCAGATCCTGAAAAGCCTGCTGCAACTGTTTTTCCAACTCCATGCGTTCCAGGTGCAATTTTTCCACCACAAGCCGAGCCTCCTGAAACTTGCTCATAATGAATTCTTTCTCCTCCTTTTTGGAAGCATGGAACTGCACAAATTCCTGGTACCGCTCTCGTAGCATGTGATTACTCTGTCGGATGGCTTCTACACACAGAACACAAAAAAAAAGACGTATACTGGATCAGTGTCTTACCTTCTTTATGTTCTTTATATTAGAGGACAATGATTGACTAAACAATAAATACACCATCTCATCCAAATCCCTCTTTACTATGCAGGATGAATACATTCTTCTGTAATAAGAATCAAATTCTCAGTTTTAGTCATTTGATCTCACATCTCAGAAACCAAATTCCAAAAAGCTAGGAAAAAGACACATATATAACAGTATCTAGTATTAGGCTATCAAAATCAGAAAGTTTGACAGGTTAGAATTTCATCAAAGATAACTCATCCATTCACGATGCTACTCTCTTTATCAATCCAATTTCTCTTTCCTTTCAGATTAATTCATGTTACTAAATATTCAATTATTTATTTTTTTTGTAAAAAGTTTTTATTTTTAAAAAATATAAACATAAAATACATCTTTTTTAGAACGAAGCATTGATCCGGTCATAAAATTGGTACAATCACAAATTCATCTTTAACAACAACTCATCTCCCCTAATCATCATCTTATAAAAATAATAAAACAGAAAACAGAAAACCAGCTCACAATAACTCGCTCAAAACAATTACCTTTCTATTATTTCACCTCAAATCTTCATTTCCTAATAACACAACTTAATGTTTTACACAATTGTTTCCCTAAATTCTATCTATTTTATCATACCATTATCCAAAAACCCGTTGCTTGAATCTTTAAATCCTAACACAGTATCATTTCATTATCTTTTCTTTTTGTTTAAATGAATGTATCTTAAAAATATAAATCATACTATTATCATAAGCAATATCTTAACTATCACAGCAAATCATCTTCATTACTGTTTATTTCAACGTAATCATCCTAATTTTACTAGTAATCACAACATAATCATATTTAATTGTTTATAACAGCACATCTTCATCTTAATCCTCATCTTTTATTTTTAATCCCAACTCATTTTTATTTTTACTGTTAAACCCAGCATAATCATTTATTTTTACTGTTATTCCCAGCAAAATCATCCTTATTTTTACTGTTAAACCCAGTATAATCATTTTTGTTTTTGCTGTTCAATCCCAGCATAATCATCTAAATTTTACTATCAAATCCAGTATAATCATTTTTGTTTTTGCTGTCAATCCCAACATAATCATTTGAATTTTACTGTTGAACCCAGTATAATCATTTTTGTTTTTTGCTGTCAATCCCAGCATAATCATCTGAATTTTACTGTTAAACCCAGTATAATCATTTTTGTTTTTGCTGTCAATCCCAGCATAATCATCTAAATTTTACTGTTAAACCAGTATAATCATTTTTAATTTCAGCATAAGTTTCTTTAATTTTACTGTTATACCCAGTATAATCACCTTATTTTACTATCAATCCCAGTATAATCATCTTTACTTTTGCTGTCAATCCCAGCATCAACATCTTAGTTTATTGCTTGTCCCAGCATAACTTTTTTTACCATCCATCTATATATTATTTATTCATATTTAGTCGCATTATCATTATCATCTTTGTAACAATTTGACATTGAGACTTAGTTCTTACACCAAACACATCCTTATATGAGTTAATAAATTTCTGTTAACATATTCTGTTCCTCTTATATTCTAGTTTTAAAAGTTTTTTATTTTGAAAACATTAAAAACAAGACACAAACACACAACATTTATATACATATCACTTTTCCCTACAGCTACTTTGAAGTGATCCTTTCTTACTATTTACATCTATTCACACACATTTTAACTTTATCTTATTCAACGATTTATTTTCCATCATTCTTTCGTCTAGATTGTACTTTGATCTTCAACATTTGTTCTCCCCTCTCTCATTTATTCCTCTTTCTCATTGTTCCTATTCTCCAACCATTCATACCACCTACACCACCCTTTGTAATATTCTGTATCCTCTTTCTCCTTGATTTCTTTTGTTAATTAGTCCATCTCTGCACACTCTAAGATTTTCCTAATTAAATCTTCTTCTGATGGTAAGTTTTCCTTCTTCCAATTTTGCGCATAGACTATGCGGGCTGCTGTCAATATATGTAATATTAAATAATATATTTCCTTAGTATAGTTTTCTATGGAAATCCCTAGTAGAAACTGCTCAGGTTCTCCCTTTATTGAATTCTGAATTATTTCCTCTATCCACTTTTTAACTTTCGCCCAGAATTTCTTCGCCACTGGGCAGGTCCACCAGAGATGATAATAAGTTCCATAGTTATTCTTACATTTCCAACATTTTGGTGAATTACTAGGAAACACTTTTGCTATTCTAGCTGGTGGAAAGTGCCATCTATGAAACATTTTCATCTGGTTTTCCTTGTATGCCGTTGATATTGTCAATTTCATATTTGTTCTCCACATCTTTTCCCACTTCTCTAATTCTATTACATGATTGAAATTCCTTGCCCATTTAATCATAGTATCTTTCACTATTTCCTCTTCCATTTTATACTGTAATAAAAATTTATAAATTTTACTAATTAATTCCCTCCCATATATAATTTTATCCAGTTCATTTTGCTTCAATTGTACCCGATCTATTTTTGTATCTTCTAAGTATTTTGATCTTATTTGTAAGTACGTCCACCATTCAACTTCCCTATTCAAATCCTGTTCCAATTCTTGTTTTGTTTTTAATTTTCCCAAATCATTTAATATATCCCTGTATCTAATTATTTCAGTCCAGTTTACTAAATTTGGGTGCGTTAATGTTTCATTGGGAGAGATCCAAAACGGTATTCTTATATAGTGTTGCTTTTTGATTTTATGCCAAATTAATAATAGTGAATTTCTAATTATATGCCTCCATGGGTTTTATACTTTTCACCCCATAGAAATGCATGCCATCCTGTCTGTAAATCGTGTCCTTCTATTGTTAAAATTCTTTTATTTCCCAGCTCCATCCATTCCTTTAACCATGTTAGGCATGCTGCTTGGTAATAAATCTCCCAATCCGGAAATGTTACTCCTTCTCTGTCCCTGGTATCTTGTAGTATAGCGTATATTCTAACTTTCCTCTTTTTTCAATTTTTTTTAATATATCCATAACAAATTCTTCTTGTATTCATATTCATTTATTCATCTATAGAAACCTCCTTTTTATTATTACTTTCCATCTATACATTGCTTTTTCATTTTTAATCACATTATTTTCTTCTTTTTTCCCAGCTGTGTGTATCTTGTTCCTCGTTTCCTTGTCTGTTAGCATATATTTCATTTCAGTTTCAAAGTTCCCAATTTTAATTCTCCATATATCAATTTAGTTCTTTTTCTTACTTCTATTTCAAGCAAATTACATCAATTTTCTTTTGTTCCTGCACCATTCAACATCTTTTGTTCCTGTGCCAATTAATACCAATTATAGGAGTTCCAATATATTTTCCCTTTCTTTTCACCAAAGTCGAGCGGCCTGCAGACAAAGAAAAAATACCTCCACCGCCAAGGTCCCACAGTTGTTATCTGTAATATTCACAATGTTCCCAAACAAAGAGCAAATTACAATGTTTCTTTTTGAACCAGAAGGTGCCTCTCTACAATCCACAATTTCCATCAGTCACGCAAGTAGCCATTTTATTTCAATTATTTAACGTTCCTGCTTGATTCTCTCCTCCTCCTGTGTTTTAAAAATAATAATTCTTTTTTCCTTTAACAGTCCAATTCAAATTTAAAACTTTGCACAATTTTTGAGCCAAGTCTCAATGTTTGTTTTTCGGATTTGTTCTATTCAAACATCAATTTTCTGTCCGGTCTTTTTCTTTTCTTTTAAAAATTGCATCCTAAAAGCTTCTATGCCCCATAGTTCCACAGCCGCTGTTTTAAAGCTAGAGGTCTTGCAAGTAAAAAAAAAACATTGCTCCAAACTTTGTTTCGAGCCTGGGTTGGTTGTCACTTACCCGGCTTCAAAGAGCATCGTTCCTTTCTGCTTTCCTCCTGAACATCACTTAGCCCGGTTTGTCCCAACTTCATGGCAGCCGCCATGGCTGCTGCCCCCCACCACCGACTTAGTTCCCTCTGACCTCCGAGGAACTTGCCTGTTCCTCTTGGACGTCTGAGGCGCCTCTCTTTCTACCCCGTCCCTGCAGGAACGGGGTAGAAAGACCCATCAGCGGCGGTTCGGCAGTCGGGGTTTTCGCTGGGCTCCTCAGAGCCCGCTATTCTCCGGCTATCACACCACGACGCCAAACCAGAAGTCCCTAAATATTCAATTATTATTACAGTGACTTTTTTTTATTATACCTACAAGCTATTGCTTTTAGGCTGTTACTGGTCAGACTCTTTCTCCACTAACAATTTCCATCAGTAAGTTTAGTTGCAAGAGAACCATTTTTCTCTGATTTGTCCCTGTAATTCAGCCATTCATTTCCATCTGGAGTTATGTAATTAAGTAGCACTTCTCTTTTGCAGATTATATACAATGACTGGCCTTGTTACTAGCTCTTGCCAATAGCCCAGACCAAAAGAAAGTCTATTCAAAACTTAAAGTGCTGGCAGGAAAGGGATGATTGCTCTGAATTTATTCTGTCTCTGATTTAAAAAAAACAGTGGAATCTACTCTTACATATGGGGTATAGAAAGGAAACAAGCAAAGGAGCAAGAAGCTTTCCAGCCATCAATAGAAAGTAACTACACAATTTACAAAGCTGTCCAATATAAATTCAGAGAGGTGGCAAATGAAGCTTTTGGAGCTTCTGATGTGAAAAAAAGGAAAACTGGAATATTTGAAACCCAATCTTAGCTAAGTATCCAGTTATTTGGTTTTCTTCCTAAATACAACAACTTACTAAATATAGGCAAAAGGTAAAACAGAAAAATCAGAATCTAATCAGTGGTTGGATATCTCAAGACTTCTAGAAGTTACAGAACTATACCCCCCCCTCCCATTCCTCATGATTAATCATGATGGCTGGAGCTGCAGAGAATTATAATTCATAAAGGAAGGCCAGAGATTCTAAACCATTCTAGTTATCTACCTTATCTGATACTTAAAATATTGCCTGATTCATTTATGGAAATGTCTATTATAAGAGACAGAGACTTAATATAAACTGAATGACAGGACTCGGTAAGAGAATATTGAATGAATTTTTTAATTAATTAATTAATTAATTAATTAATTAATTAATTAAATTTTATACCGCCCTTCTCCTGAAGGACTCAGGGTGGTGTACAGCCACAATAAAACAACGTATCTCCACAAAATTTAAAAAACAGTTTAAAACATATTAAATAATTTGGCCCTTGTATTAAAATTTATCAACCTTGATATCATTTAAACATGATAATGGTGGTCACTCCAACATGTCCTCACCTTTAAGGTCTCTGTTCTCAGCCAGGAAATATTGTACAATTTCATGTCCTGCCAGCTCAGCTGGCAACTGAAGGGTACCAGGTTTGCCCAGGGAGGAATCATCTCCCATCATGCCATAGTCACCAGCTGGGCATCCACTTGGCTGCACCATGTTGCAGCTCCAATCCCCTTGGGCTATACTCATCCAGCCAGATCCTGGGAACAGAGGAAGCATACCATAAGCACCTTCATCAAAGTACACATATGACAATAACCACACAGAGGGGATATCCCTTTGCTTTAGTTTATGAAAATGAATAAGTAACAAGATTTCACTTTCTTTCTCATTTACAGTATGCCTGGTCTATGCCGAGGTAGAGAGGCTTTTTTCACTGGTCTCAAGATCCATTAAACTGAATCTAGTGAAAAGGATATATAATTAAAGAACACTATGCAAGGAATTTGTTTTGATTCCCAGTTCATAGTTCATTTTAAATATCCTCCCCCCCCCCATTTCAACAGAATAATTTATATATGGTGGGGGGTGGGGGTGGAATAGTACAGATTCTGCTTTTTCTTTCAAAAAATGAAGCCTCAAAATATTGATAAACTACTTCAAATTCCCAGGGATCTAACAGCAGGTCCGGAACTACTATTTGTTTACTTCCAGGCAAGAGCTAACAGGTTAAATCATATGATTCATTGTGATGTGTGAAACCTGTTATGAAGATTGAAGGATAAAAGGAGTGGGGTTTAGTAACCTACCCTAAGCTCTTTAGAAAGGGAATGCATAAAAATGCAATAAATGCAATGAGCTCAGTGGGGAAGAGAAAGAAATAGACCTATCATTCACTACTAGACATGATAGTACACAAGTACCATAAAATAAAATCAGCAGCTATTCCCTCCTCCCACTTGCAAGTTTCCCAAAACCTCTGGCTAACAGCTGTTTAAAAAGACTTGCTCTAGACCAGTGACTTTTAAACTGTCCCAATTACCCTTTTTTCATACCTCCAAAAACATTATTTCCCTTTTTAAAAAACAGGCTCTGTTACTTTACAGAAATGCCCCAGCAGTGACGGTTCCAAACTAGATCCTTGATTCACAAGCAAGCAGTTACAAATTGCTCTAACATCCCCAGGATATGCCCAAGTTACCCCCTTGGGTAATTACCTCCATTCTAGGAACTTTTTTTTCAACTTTGGCAACTTTTAAGATGTGCAGATTTCATGCCGGCTGGTGTTTTTTGGGAGTCTACCGTACTGGCGCACTCTCCCATTCTAGCACTCAATTGTTTGACTACAATTCCCAGCATGATCTGAGTTTGGGGGTTAAGATGATGGAAATCATAATCTAATGCATCTGGGGAGCGAAAGGTTCTCCAAACGCCTAGTGCCCCGGGCCGGACGAGGGAGCCCGTATGGCTCTCAGACCAAGCTGGCGTAGAAGGGCCCAATTGCTGGGCCCCCTTGCCAAACGCAACCCCTCCTGCAAAGCGCAGCCCCCGTCCAAAGAGGGATAAAAGGAAAAGTCCCACCTCTACTTCGAACTCCAGATTCCTAAGGGTTTCTTCCTTCCTGGTATGTTGTTTTCTTGTTTACCGGAAGTGACATCTTAGAAAGAGAAAGCGGATCGGGAAAACGAAAGAGGCCGGCCTCGAGTCTAGGAAGGGCCCGGAAGCAACGTCAATAAAGGCGGCGGCCGTAGGTACAGCAAACAGTGTGTGTGCGCGTGTGTGTCTGTCTTAAAGCGCTAATGTGCAGAAGAATGCTTGACTCTGAGTCTTAGAACTTCCGGCGGCCGGAGAGGCGGAAGATCGCGGCGAGGAAGGAAGAAGTGAGCGCTTTTTCTGTACCTGACTTACACACACAGACACCACGATTTTTGCATCGGAGTTGCCCTAACAGTTGCTCCCCATTAGTCCTTCTCCTTTCGTGGAAGAAATAGCGATGAGTTCTTTTTGTGTGTGTGTGTATATAACTTTTTATTATTTTTTATAAAAACAAAATATTTAGTACATCTGTCGCCCCCTCCCTGTGACATCTCGGTGTTATCTTCGGTCCTTCATCCAAAAAAGGAACTTTCTTCTATCTTGATCTTTATACAAACCATTTTAATATCTCCTTACTAAAACAAAATTCTGCCTATCAAATTTTTAAATATAAAGCTTTCATCTTTTATATCCCTTTTCCAACCAATAATAGAAACAATTCCATGTTCTATAATAGTCTATCTCTTCCCTATCTTTAATCCTTAAAGTCAATCTATTCATTTCTGCAAAGTCCATAATTTTTTTTAATCACCTCATCTTCCAAAGGTATTTTCTCTGCTTTCCAATTTGAGCATAAACAATTCTTGCAGCTGTTATTACATGTATAATCAAATAAGTATGTTCCTTACTAGTCTTTTCTGGAAGAATACCCAATAGGAACAGCTCTGGTTTAAATTCAATACGTAACTGTATCATCTCTTCCAACTATGTTTTAATTTTATTCCAATAATTTTTTGCTTCTGGACATGTCCACCACATATGATAATAAGATCCTGGTAGCCGATGACTGTTTTGTCTTGCAGTATGGGGACAATGTTACAAGGGGATGAAATGAAAATACAACAATTGTAGCAATACTGGGCTTGACAGGAGAAAGAATTATACTATGTGGTTGCTGTAAGTCTCTCCGTGCTATTGTATTCCACTAAGTTTGAAAAGAGCATCAAATCTCCAAAAAACATACATTATCACTCAACAGGGAGTGACCAAAAAGGTTTCAAAAATAACCAAGAATTCCTGTCATTAACTCCTTTTCTCCTAAAACTTTCAGTCTATCATTTTTAAATGAAAATTTATGGTGGATGATAATTATAATTGTATGTGTTCTGGTTTTATTAATTGCAGCTAAAATGATCTGCATTTTCTTTTGGCTATTGAATGTATTTAATCTGAATTAAAGAATTGTGGGGGGAAAAAATCAGGAGAAAAATACTTCACCCAAATGGGTAACTTTTAAGTTGTTCATGATTTATTAACAGGTTGCAAGCAGAATTATCATGCATTTTTCAGCTCCATCAGCCTGTAGAATTATATATACTTGAGCATCTGCCTCCTTGGAAGATAGAAATAATTTTGCATACATTTCACTGTTATATGATTCAATTTTAAGCACATTTTAATCACAAGTAGCTCCTGCTGTGTGTACTTGTTCCATCACAAGTTTACTTCACAAGATTGCTTCAGTTTACTCAAAAACAAAAGTCATTTTTGGATGGAATTTATTTTCAATCAGGTTGTTAGGATTTAAATCTAAACATATAGATAATTTATTTAAATTTATATTCTTAGTTAATATCATTTGAATCCAATCCTTCTTACCACTATTCTCAGGCCACAAATTGTTTATACACAACACATTTAAACCAAAATTAAACATCATATCTGAAATGTGTCGTGTCATCTCAACTGTTGTGGTGATGAACTGAGCCTTGTAGTTTAGCACATCATGTAAACCTAATAAATTATTGTTTTATTCTGTCAATTATATTAGCACTAAAGCTGGAATAATGTTCCGTAGATAGGCAGACCACCCTGCCCCAACTGACTTGAGTAAAAAAGAAGATACAAATGGAAAAAGTAGCATGCTGCCTAGCAGACAGTTAGCCTTTAGCATCAGTTTTAAGAAAATAATCTGGACTCTTGGAGAATGTCAGGCCCAAAACCAAGAATGAAACATAGCAATTCATCCTGAGTTTTTATTGTTTCACACCTATAGACAAAACCTTGCCAGGGTGGGGAACCTACTATATGAATGCATCTGTAATATATACTATGAACGATTAGAGGAGAGCTGTCTTTCATATAATATATGGGCTAAATGCCTTTTATTTCTCTGAAATGCACCCCCTTCCTCCTGTGGATCCATCTCACTAAATTCCATTACAGAGAGCTAATAAAGTGTAGAAGTGATGGTTCTAGACTTGGACAGCTTTAAGTATTTTCATCAATCAAAGTTCACAGGGTGCCTATAGGCTAGTCACTCAGTTCATTCTACCCTGCAGTTAAGGGTCTTCATGAGGGTATCACAGGTCAAAAAAGGGCAGCATTTTGATTGCATTGTCATGTCCACCTTCTTGACTTTTTATTATTTTGTGTCATGGATGCCCCTGCTGACAAGGAAGTGCTGGAGAAAATTTGGAGGAGACAATGGCTAGATATCCTACCATAAGCTCCTAAAGAAAAGGTGAGGTTTATGTTTAACAAATGCATAAAAATTGACATTATTATACAATAAAGGTTAGCTGAATAGATTGCATTAATCAAGGATCATCCTGAGCAAGATAGAAGTTGAAAGAAAGAATATATCATCTCTTTGACATCATAAATGGAAGTCTTGTGACATAGCCATCATTGCAGCCACTCTGGAACAGTCCCTGCAAGTGCAATATGCTTTCAAATTTATAGATGTAACATCTGTTCCCAAAATATTGTCTCTACCAGCTGAAATCCTAAACAGGAAATTCATTCTGCAGAAATGAATCAAGTAAGGATTTAAAACAATGTCTAGCAGCTGTGAGGCTAGAGATTTACCCTGGTTGTTCTCCGACTATTGGTTGACTGTACATAGGTGCTAGTGCCTTTTCACTTTTCTCTGCTTATTTTTTTAAAATTGAAACGATTATCAAAGTATCATCTTAGCCTCCACATTTCTTCCAATTATACGGTGTAATGTGAGTCCTGGTTTAATGTTACCACCTTATTCTACTGCACCAAAAGGAGTTGGAAGTCAATGCTTTTCTTTTTCTTTTCTCCTTTACCCTACACTTTTCTCTCTTACTTTTCCTACCTAATTTTTCCCATTATTTTCATTTTTCTTTGTATCTATGGAGATTCTCAGTCATCCAGGTCACGGTTGTCCCAAAGGTGTTTTTTCAAGAGGCAACTGGACTTTCTTGGTTTTCTTTGAAGATGGTTTGCTTGAAGAAGCAAAACGTCTGCAAAGAAAAAACAAAGTCCGATTTTTTTTGTACTTTTATGTTTTGATCAAACTAGTAAAATACTAATATATATACATATACATACATACATATATATACATATACATATACATATATATATATATATATATATATATATATATATATACTGTGTAATGTTGTGCCCAACAGTTCTCAATGTGCAGAGAAATCCATAATGTGTATCCATCTTCAGGATGACATTTTGAACTGAGCTTGTTTATTTTTATTTTTATTTATTTTTAAAATTATTTTGCTGTTCATCTCCCCTGTAAAATGGCACTGGGTGGCCATTATTATATAGTTATATAGTGTTAATATATGCCCTTATCTGGCAGAATACATATGCTTTGCACCTGTTGGATAGTTACCTTAAATACAGAAAGAGAAGATGTTACATCGCTGCCACTGGCAGTTTTAGGATGACCAGATCTGGGCTACAAAAATCTGGAATACTTCTAAATAACTCCAAAGAGGTATAGAAAACTTTTAACTCTCTGCTCCTATCTAGTGGTTGTCCAGAGATTTGCAGTCCAGAACTGGGAGACCTAGGCAGTGTACAAATTCAATCTGTAGCCTGGCCAAAAGACGCTGCATTCCATTGGAGACAGGCACCGTCTGGCCTTGAAGACAATGGGCTAAATCTTTGATAAGAACAAGGAGCCCTTTTATGCTTCCTGGAATGTAACTGGTAGGAGGAATAAATGGTTATCCTAAGGTAACAGAAAAGCCTTTTCTGCCATGGCTCCCTCCCTCTGGAACATCATGCCACCCTGCACCCATGTCAAGCTCTTTTAGCCTTTCAAAAGAGCCTGAAGACATTGCTTAGCCAACTGGTCTGGTGGTCCAATGGGGGTGTGGCATTCTGGAGGTGGCTAATGGATAACACCCCACATTCTCCCTGCGCACTTTGCTCCCTTCCTCTCCATCTTGGTCAATTTAATTTTAACTAAATTTTAAAGTTAATACTTCTATTTAATATTTTAATGTTTTATATGGCATTTTTATTGAATGACTGTCATTTATTGAATGACTGTAAGTCACCTAGAGTTGCCTTTGGTGAGATGGGTGACATATATGTTTAATTATGGTAATTAATAAAAATAATAAAATTTGTAATACCTTTATGGGCTTTATAGAATTTATTTACAAGGCAAGCTATTCCCTTGATCTGGTGTTTGTCTTGAAATGACACCTTTGCTACCTATCATCTAGGGAGAATTGTGCTGTTGTAACATGTTCCCATCTGCAGAGGTCGGGACCAGATTAAATTTATCACCTCTAAAGGCTGATGAGTCATAGTGGAGTCAAATGTGTTCTAGGATATGGTTTCTCAAACTTGGCTATCAAATCAGTGACCTGATTGAAGAGCAGAATACTAAAGTCTCCTGGGTTAGTAATAGAACCTTAAGCTATCAAGCTAGGTAAGGAGCAATTAATGGTGACACCTAAGAACAGGAAGCTTTAGAGGCCAAGTTCAGAGGCAAATCTGATAAACAATTGAGACATTATCCTAAAGTCTTGTGTGATACCATCAGAAGAGACATCAAGTCATACCCTTGATCCCATCTGTGGAGAAATTCAAGGAGTTTTTTTCAAGTTCTTGGACAGTTTTTAGAGGCTCCAGTCAGTATCCAAGTTCCAATTGAACTTCGTTATGAATAAGTTGAGCAGCTTCTTTGTGGACAAGATAACCTGTGTTTGTGCTGTGTTTGTTGTCATTTTGAACAATGTTACATCCAGTACAACCACAACCTTAACAGAAATGGTCTGAGTCAGTTCCATAGCTTGCCATTTGATAAAGTAGGTAAGATTCTTGGAGATGTTTACATTCAAGATACAGTATATATGTTTACAAGTACCAGTTCAGTCTAGTGGTTAAGGAACCAGTCTAGAAACCAGGTGAGTTCTAGTCCCACTTTAGGCATGAAAATCAGTTGGGTGATTTTTGGGCCAGTCGCTCACTCTCAACCCAAACCACCTCACAGGGTTGTTGTTGTGGAGAAAATAGGAGGAGGAAGGAATATTAGGTATGTTTGCCACCTTGAATTATTTATAAAACTAATAATAAAGCACCCTGTTATTAAGACCAGCTGCCTGCAATTACTGCAGGTTCGAATCTCGCCAGGCTCAAGGTTGACTCAGCCTTCCATCCTTTCTAAGGTAGGTAAATTGAGGACCCAGTTGTGGGGGCAATAAGCTGACTTTGTATAAATATACAAAAGATGAAGGCTATTGCTTAGCACATTGTAAGCCGCCCTGAGTCTCCAGAGAAGGGCGGCATATAAATCAAATTTAAAATAATAATAATAATAATAAAGTGGGATATAAATAAATGTCAATATTTGAATGTCAGATCCTTCCCCAGCTTGGCTTAGAAAGCCCATTAAAGACTCCAATAATATGTCCTGATCTACAGTATCAAAGGTTGCCATGGAATCCAGGAGTATTAAAGGCTCAGACCAATTTATTATTCTTTCTTGCAGGTGGAATTTCCTACTACCTTATAGGGGTTATTGGTGAGGTCTATGATCAAGAAATCCATCTTTCAACAACTATGGGCTAGTGTTCACATTTACCTAAGCTAATAGAAAAGATAGTGGCATTCCAATTCTGGTAGCTCTTAGCTTAAACAAATTATCTTGATCCTTTTCAGCCTATGTGTAAACTGGAAGTTAGCATGAAGATTTCTCCTGTCATCCTAAAGGAGGCTCTTCATTGGGAGGTAGATAAGTGTGACCTTGTGGAGCTGTTGGTAGCTTTTTATATTACTGACTACAGTGTCTTCTTGAAATACACAGTTAAGGGAGAGGGAGGTATGAGGGATTGCTTTTGGTTTTTCTGTTCCTATTTCTATAGGGATGTTTTTAAAAAGTGATACTGGGAGAATTCTGCATGCCACTGTTGTCCACCTCACAATTGTATTGGAAGGACCAAAAAAGCTCTATCTTGTCTCTCATGTTGTAGCTTAGGACTAGAATTTCCATTTGAAGTCATTGTGGTTGCAAGTCATCACCTGACTGGACCCAATTTTGCAATAATTTTTACAATGGTCATAAGTCAAGTCACACAGTTATAATAGTGCAAATGCAAATTGTGATCACACGTGATTGCAAAACACTGCAACGGGTCATAAATGTAAGACAGTTGTCAAGTACCCAAATTGTGGAATTTGTGGGGGCAGGATGGTCATGAGTTCAAATTTAAGTCATAACTGATTTTTTCAGAGGCCATTACAATAAAGTCTAAAAAGAAAAAAAAAGAGATGGCAAGCATGATGAAGTGCGGGATCTCGCTCTCCCTTGTCTTGTAGGTAAGAAGCCTGGAAAAGCACAGCCACCTGGATTTCAGGGACAGGGGAATCTTAGACAGATGGTAGGTGCTGCTACAGAGAAGGCACCCTTCTGGGGTTCCAATAGATGATCTTGTTTAATTGCCACCTTGCAGTATATTGGAATACTAATAAGCACACTGGAGCCTGAAATCAACAAATTACATCCATAGGATATAATTCCAAAGGACATGGTCCTTTGCAAAACCCTTGAAATTAGATGCAGTCAAACACTTCTTCCTTTAGGCACCAAAAAGTTAAAACTACATTCCAGAAATAGAAGTGAAGGTTGTGCAACAAATTACACTGAAAGAGAAATTGAGAAAAGACCTTCAGCAGTTTCCTGTTCTATTGTTCTACTTAGATATGAGGAAGGTTGCTTTACAAGATTTCTCAGATTTCACAATATGGTTCCTTCTAAAATCTGAACTTACTTGCAGAATTTGTTCTCTCTTTTCGCACCCCAAAACATTTTTGCCAGTTATTCACCTACCTTTCTACACAGCTTGAGCTATATACAGCACTAAAAAAAAAGCAAAAAACCTATGGTCAGATGTAATCACTATTTTACTCATTTTTTGCAGAAATACTACAAGACAATAATGATGTCCACATAAAAAGGAGGTTTATTTCTAAGGGAGAAGAAAATAATTAAGAATGAATAATGTACAAAATAAATTCAATCCTAACTGTTTAGACATCTAGGATTAATCTTCCTTTTGGGCACATAATTAAAGGACTATTCATTTCCTTACTTTTGTAATCTTATTAAAGTTAAAATAAATTGACCTGAATAAACATTTTCTGTTCTATTGCCCTGAATAAAAGGAAGAACAAGATTGTACTTCATCAAATAACTGCACATACCTCTGTTATCATCAGAAGGCAGAAGAACTTCAGAAAAGTGAAGTGATGCAGTGGCAATAGGAATAGGTCTTGAAATAGGAATTATAATCAGTTTCATGGATTATATTGTACTATGGGAAGCCTGTTGATCTAGTGTCTAAGGCACCAGGCCAGAAATCAGGAGACCGTGAATTCTACTCGTCTGAGGCATGAAAGCTGGTTGGATGACTTTGGGTCAGTCACTCTCTTTCAGCCCAACCCACCTCACAGGGTTGTTGTGAGGAAAATAGGAGGAGGAAAGAGCATTAGTTATGTTTGCTCGCTGCCTGAGTTATCTATTAAAATAATAAAAAGGGGATATAAATAAATAAAATAAAATGGAATGGGATATTTTTAACCAAATTACCTTATATAAGGCCCAACGACTGGGTTTACATGTGCTAGACCAGGGGCCCTCAAACTCTTCAGCTCAGCAACCCCTTCATGAAGTTTCAGATTGCTTATTGATCCCCAAACATTTATTATAAGGAAATAATGTAATAACTACTACTTTAATTTATAGTACTATGAATAATAATCATAACCTATAATCCCATCAAGTCCCGGGGTCAATACTGACCACTTTGGGGAACTCTGTGCTGGATCACAAAACATGATTCTAAACTAAACCATGCTATCTGGGTTCACAAGCTAGGATAAGTACTGAGCAAACACTGTACTAGGCAGATGTGAAAGTAGCTTGATATTTAATTATCAGCAGATATAGTAAAATACTAGCTTACAACACAAAAGATGGCTAGGTTTACATAACTTGTTAAACTAACCCTCCCCACACAAACACTCTGACTCAATAAACCGAGGAAAGTTTAGCTTGTTCAAAAAACATTTACTTAGATTTATTTATTTATTTATTTATTTATTTATTTATTTATTTATTTATTTATTAAATTTCTATACCGCCCTTCTCCAAATAGGACTCAGGGCGGTGCACAGCCAAAGTAAAAACAGAGCATACAAAATTTAAAAACACTATTAAAATAATTAAATATTTTGGCCGTAAATTAAAACAACCCAATTTAAAATCAGTTTAAAATCTAACTCAAGCCAGCCCAGCTAGTTGAAATAAATAAGTTTTCAGGGCCCGACGAAAAATCCGGAGGTCTGTTATTGTACGTAACTCTGGGGGAAGGTTGTTCCAGAGGGTGGGCGCCGTCACAGAGAAGGCTCTCCCCCTGGGGGTCGCCAGCCGACATTGTCTGGCGGACGGCACCCTGAGGAGGCCCACTCTGTGCGAGCGTACTGGCCGGTGGGAGGCTATTGGTGGCAGAAGGCGGTCTCGTAAGTATGTGTGTGAACCCTTGAGGTACTGCCTAGTGATTGATATCCAATTAGACCTCAACCTATGACCACGATTGGGACCAGAATTTCCCAATTGTTTAGTAGGGCAGTTATTAAGTGAGTCATGCAGGATTTTATGACCTCTTTAGCCACGAGTGTTGAGTGAATCACTGCAATTATTAATTGAATCCTATAGTTGTTAAGCAAATTCAGCTTCCCCCATTGGCTCTTTGGAAATCAATTGGGAAGATCGCAAATTGCAATCACCTGACCGTGATTGTTGTAAATACATGCAAGCAACCAATTTTTGGTCAAGTGATGGAGGGGAAGCTGTAACAATCACAAATGTGAGGAGCAGTTGTCACTTTCTTCATTGCCACTATAACTTTTACATTTGCTAAATGAATGACATAATATACTTAGACTTCAGCAAGGAATTCGACAAAGTAGACCACAACCTACTTCTTGGTAAGCTAGAAAAAAGTGGGGTAGATAGCATCAGATGGATTTGTAACTGGCTGACAAACTGTGCTCAATGAATAGTCCTTAATGGTACTATATCTACATGGAGGGAAGTAAGCAATTGGGTACCACAAGGTTCCATCTTAGGCCCAGTACTCTTCAATATCCTCATAAATGACTTAGATGAGGGAACAGAAGGAGAACTTACCAAATTTGCGGATGATATTAAACTGGCAGGAATAGCCAATACCTTAGAATACTGATGGTTAACCTTTTCCGGACCGAGTGCTCAAAGCGCGCATGCGCACCCGAACCTCCAAAATACAATGCACGCGTGGGCCCTGCACATGTGCCCTGCCCCCGTGTATGCACACGCAGCCCCCCTGCATGCCCCCGCTCCCGCCCCCACACATGCATGTGCAGCCCCCGCATGCCCCCCATGCATGCACATGCACCCCCTCCATGTCCCCTGCCCCGTGCATGCACACCCAGCCCCCCACATGCACCACACACCCCTCGCATGCATGGCACAGACTCCAAGACCAGCTGGCCGGTGGAGCTGAACTGGGGCAATGGCCTGTGTGCCCACAGAGAGGGCACTGCGTGCCACCTCTGGCACGCGTGCCATAGGTTGGCCATCATGGCCCTAGAAGATAGGTTCAAGATCCAGATGGATCTTCACAGACTTGAACACTGAGCCCTAACTAACAAAATGAAATTCAATGTAAAGAAAAGTAAAGTCTTACACTCAGGCAAGAAAAACCAAAAGTACACATATAGACTAGGTGAAACCACGCTTAATAGCAGTAACTGTGAGAGAGTTCTTGGAGTCTTAGTGGACAATCAGCTAAATATGAGCCAGCAGTATGCAGCGGCAGCCAAAAAAGCCAATGCAATCCTAAATTGCATTAACAGAGGAATACAATCAAGATCAAATGAGGTACTAATACCACTCTATAAAGCCTTAGTAAGACCACACCTAGAATACTGCATCCAGTTTCATTCAGTAAAAATGCATGAAACCACACTATAAAAAAGATGTTGAGACTAGAAAAAGTGCAGAGAAGAGCAACCAAAATGATTAGGGGACTGGAGGCTAAAACATACGATGAACGGTTGCAGGAACTGGGCATGGCTAGTCTAGTAAAGAGAAGGACCAGGGGAGACATGATAACAGTGTTCTAATATTTGAGGGGCTGCCACAGAGAGGAGGGGCCAGGCTAATTTCCAATGCACCTGAAGGCCAGACAAGGAATAATGGATGGAAACTGAATAAGGAGAGATTCAACCTGGAAATAAGGAGACATTTTCTGACAGTGAGAGCTATCAACCAATGGAATAGCTTGCCTTCAGAAGTTGTGGGAGCTTCATCATTGGAAGCTTTCAAGAGACTGGACTGCCATCTATCAGAAATGGTGTAGGTAGGGTCTCCTGCTTGGGTGGGGAGTTGGACTAGATGACCTACAAGATCCCTTCCAACTCTGTTAATGGTTGTAAGTCAAGGACTACTTCTACTGAGCAACTGTAGCTCACACTAGTTTCCTACAAAAATGAACCTCTAGAATTTCTGTTAAATGCTTTCATGGAGGGAATTTCCAATGGGAGAGCAAGCAGTCCACTCCAGTCTTTCCTAAGGGGAGAGCACATACTAGCTTGATCCTCCTTAAAGGGAGACAAAGGTGCTTTTTCAAAAAGGCAACTGGACTTTCTTTTTCCTTGAAGGTGTTTGGCTTCTTATCCAAGAAGCTGCTTCAATTCTGACTGAAGACATCAGGACTGAAAAAGCTTCTTGGATGAGAAACGAGACATCTTCAAAGAAAAATCAACTCGAGTTGCCTTTTGAAAAAGCACCTTTGTGAGACACCCATGACCTCGATGACTGAGAATCTCCATAGACACTAAAGGGAGACACATACCATAGTAGCTTTTCATTAGTCCACTTTCTCGGTGGCAGACTTTCTTCTAAAAATACAGCTAAGTGATTTATTGCAACAAACCCAAGACTTGGAGCACTGAAAGAATAATCTATTTTGGGTTGGAATCCCTAACCTCCTTCACGGTCAGGTACATATGATCTCATTGCACAAGCGGATGCTTTTTATGCGTCTCCTCTAGGTCCACTTTCTCAAACGAAACGAATTGAAGGCAAGTCCACAAAAGCTTATACTATACTGTAGCAGGCGGCCCTAGCCTCTGGCTCTCCCACGTGCTGGACTTCCTCCCAGAATCCCCAGCCAGCAGCATGGTCTTTGGAATGTTGCCCGGGGAGTTCCGGGAACGTAATTCCAACTCCTCAGGCGATCTCTCGAGGCTACTGTATCTACGCCTACCATAAAGGGACTAAGTCTTAGTAGGGGGGTGGGGAGGACGAGACTCTTGCTCGCGTTGCCTCTAGCGCAGCCTTTTATTACCTAAGATAAGTTCCCTCGCCCGCCCCCCATCCCGCGAAACAGGCTTGTGGAAAAGAGCTCGGCCCACCGTGCGGAAGAAGCTCAGCGGCCGGCATTTGGCGGCTCCCTCGATTGGCTCCGGCGCTTCGAGCCGGCAGCTCCGACTAGGAGGGGTTGGACTTGCAAAGGCGGGCGAGGCCTCTTGTCAGCGCCGGAGGAGTGAAGGGGCGGGGGATGGGGAGCTCCGCCAGCGGGAGAAGTAGAGCAGCTTTAGCCGAGACTGGGAGCAGGTACTTGGGGCTTCGGGGGGTTGGGGGGTGGCCGGAAGAGAAACCCGGATGAAAGGGGTGGGGGAGTGGGGAGGTGAACTGAGCTTCCAAGAGGTTTGCAGAGAGCTGCCCTGTAGAAAAAAGGAAAAGCCCGGATTTTATTCCCCCTTCCCTGTCTTCGGTCCCCTACCTATAAAAGGCGGAACGAGAAGAGGAGAGGGCGCAAAAGGAGACAGGAGGAGGGTAGCAAAAGTTTCCAGCGAGCGAAACTACCGGACCCCCTTTTGTGGCTGAGTAAAGAACGCGTCCCCCACCGCAACGCACCCCCGCGCGCCACCGAATTTGCGCGCAATGGACAAAGCGAAGCCCTGCCTGGAGGCGAGGAAGAGAGAGGATGCTTGGCTTCGGGCAGGATCGGGATGAAGAGGGAGGGGTTAAGGAAGAGAAGGAATCAGATGGGTGATGGACGCGATCAGACCTGAAAGTAATCCTCTGTTCCTCACTTCTGGAGGAACACAATGGGAACTGTGAGGTTCCCTAGGATCTCTTTGCTAATTTGCTTGAAAACCTTAGCCAGAGTCTCAGCTCCAAGAAGCTGATCGTTCCGTGCATTTCATGGTGCGCTGTTGTGCTTACCGGGAAATTCATTTACTTCCTCGTTTTTCTTGCATCCTACTGCCTGTTATTTAAAAAAAAAAAAGTTATGTAACTCTAGTATGTAGTCTGCAAGTGGGTTTTTTTTTAAAGAGAGTAGTCACTTAATTTATACAATTAGCATTTTGTTTTTAATTTTCTTGGATCAGCCTGCCAAGCAGCAGGACTTCAGGCCAAGGTATGTACATGGGAACCTGTTGACAACACTTGCACAATGCATCCTGCCAGAATTGCGGTGGACGAGCTAAGTTGAACTTCCTACTGCAAGTTGAGACTTGTGTCTCGGATATCAGCCTAGCATTCAACTGGCCTGGCATGTACCACAGGAATGGAGAGGGTTGTTCACCTGGGTATAACACTTTTTGGATGGGGAGGGCATGAAGATGGGAGGAGTTTTACCTAACCATCCTTTTTCTTCTCAGGAAATAATACTACCAACATGAGTCGCCGCCTACCACTCACCGAGCTGTCTGAAGCTGACATCTGTGGGATGCTCCGGGAAGAGCTCTGCCAGGGGAATGACTTCCTCAAATTGGATACCCACATCTTCATCATCTTTGGAGCTTCGGTGAGTTTCTTTCCTTTGGGCTGAGCAGAATTTCATGGAGTGTTGTATTATAAATCCAAGAAGTTTAAGTTTACTAAACTTAAGTCTACTACTAAGTTTAGCTATAATTTAGCAACATAGGCATTTTTCTGCTAACTCAATCCTGCCATGTGGGTGCCAGAAATATAAGTAATTCTCTCCACTTTATAGGGGAAAAGTGAGGATTTGTCACACAGATTCTGCTTTAATGACAGTTTTGTAACTGGTGGTACATGTAATTCTATCCCCTACTACAAAGGAACTGCACTGGAAAGAAGAATTCCTTTTAATTTGTCCATCCTGTATTTCCAAAATTACACTCCTCTAATGTATTGATCCTTCTTTGTCCTGCTTGTACACTCCTGGCCTCAGGTCTAGCATCACCCCTTCCATTTCTGGAAGGGGATGTGTGTGATACAGACTTTGTGCTTGCTGACTTAAACGGCCTCAAATTAGTCATAGGTAAAACAGCCAAACTGCTCATTAGTACATAGCATCTTGCCTTTCTGCCATTTACAGGGATATTTGTTAAGACAGTGTGGTTGTACAATTCAGCACATATGAAGTGTGGTCAACAGCCTTTGTTGGAAGGGTGGGGGAAATGTTGAGTATGTTTAAGGGCCAGGTAAACATGCTTTGGGTTTGATGAAATGTTGTAAAGATCAGCCCAATCTTCCTAGAAAGGTGAATGTGCTTCTCATTAATTATAAATACAAAATGTTCTGTACTTATAGTGCACAGGCATGTTCCAGCAGGGGGACAATCTTTTCTCTTTTTCTTCTGTTTCCTTATTTTTTGGGAAAGCAACACAAAAAGCAAAAAAAAAAAAAAAAAAAAAGGAAAAGGGAACAGAATACACACCTCACAAAAAGTAAAATTTATACTAGACCAAAGGTTGAAATGAAACATAATAATTTTAAAAAAACAAACCCAGAAAAAAAGTGTTTTAAGAGCCCCTCCCTCATCTTTCTCAGCCTTTTTCCCTCAAACACTAATTGGTATTATACAATAATTTGGATACCCGCAATTATGGCTCATTTCTACTGTATTAGATTGTTTTAATTACTTTTAATCACTTTTCCTCTTCATTCAAAATCCATATTCTAAGTATCTTGGCTTGTCTGGCAGTGTAATACTATTCAGGAGCAATTTCAATAACTATTACTCTCATGAAGTGAAATTCTTAAGAATGTATTGTGAGTCTTTTCATATATTTTTCATACTTTGTAGTTGACATTTTATTTATTTATATGTTAGCCAAGGCTAGATTATTCTTCTCAATGAGAAACTAAAAAGGAACATGATTAAAGACAAAATAAGAGTAGTAATTAGAGTTTAGAGATGCTACGAGGATATTGATAGAAAATACACCAAAATTTAAACTGTTAAGAATGCTGTAGGACACATTTAATGTAAACTAATGGGGGGGGGGGGAGAGAAATATATAATAATCCTGCCATAAACCTTGGAGAGCCTCTTCAATTTTGTAAATATAAGATGAAATTGCTCATGCAAAATAAAAATATATTGTGCATGCTCAGAATTTAAGTATTATGTTACAAACCCCAAACTGGCTCTTTATTGCACTACAATTCTCATCTTGCCCAGCCATGTTGGTGCGACAATTACAGCTGTAATTCAACAAATATAGTAAGTTCCAGATTTGGGGCTAGAGTTAAAAATCATGCTACTTTAATGGAGAAGATAATCATAATAGAAAAGAATGAGGGATGGAGCTATTAAGTAAAGCCAACAGTATCCTGAAGATAACTTTGTGTAAGCCTTGTGTATGCACTTACATCACTGTTGCAGGTGAGTGTGACTGGGCTTTATTTTGTCCCTAGGCACTTTAGTTATTCAATTGGACCTCTGTATAATGTACAAACTTTGCTAGCTGTGGTAGAAAAAAGAAACCTATCAAACAAAATGGAGACTGCATCCATTACTTCTACCCAACCCCCACTTTTTGGATATGACTGGGGTCAAACACAAATTCCATTCTTTGCCTAATCCCATCAGACCCAAATTGACCCTTTCTGCCCCAGACAAAGCCCCTGCAATCCCATCAAACCAAAAATAGAAACTTCACCAGTGCAGCTCAAAAAATCCCTTACAAAAGAATTGCAATCTTTCATTCTCCATCAGCTGATGACCTCAACAGGCCATCACCTTTAACAATGGACTTCCTCAGCTCTGCTGCCTCCTGAGAGGCCCATTTTGCCTAACAAAATAACCCCAGGTATACTGACAAGGATCTGCCTAGCTTCCTCAAACTGGCCAGCCAATGAAATCCTTAGGATTCACAGCCTTCTAGCCCTTAATGTAGATAAAAAACTTTGCTTTTCCATTGATCAGGGTCCCTCTTTCTTGTAAAGTTGACACCCAATGATCATGGCAATCAACACAATTCTTCTGACTCTTACACAGCATTCCACAACAGTGGTTCTTCCTGAAATTCTTCCCTGCCAAATACCGCCTATGTATAATATAATTTGAATTGCATCTGAACCTTATGGTTTGGTAACCTGCACAATATGTCTAAAATGGTCCTGTGCTTTCTTTGAACTTTATAATGGCATGGGTGTGGCTATGTGGTTTTATAATCTTGCTTTTTAAATAATTATTGAAGTTTAAAAATACAAAGATTAAAAAAAGGTATGCGAATGAAATAAAATATTAATAAAAAAAAAGTAGGAAGTGCAAAAAGAAAAAGGGAGGACAAAAGAGAAAAAAAATCTATAAAAGGGGGGAACAAAAGAAATGACTTCTCCCTTCCTTACAAATTTTTAACCTTGTAATGGGGAAACTTGAGAATTGCAAGATTGTACCAGATTGGATGGCCACTGAGTAGTGAACTAAGCGGAAAGAGAAACTCTAGTCCATGCTGAGTCATGAGGAAATTAAAGTGTGCCACTCTCCTTAAGGAAGGAAGTTTGTCTACTGGGCAACTTCATCTGTTTCTTTCTAGCGCACTTCTGATTCTGATTTGGTGCAGTAGGGTGTAGCTGGAAGTACAGGCCCTACTACCATTTGTTCCTGGACATCTATGTATTTACCAATAGCTATACCAAGTGGCTATGAAGTTCGAAGGTCACACTTCAGAATGTGTGGGAAGGCATACAAAGCACTATTTTTCGAGTAGTGAAAGCAGCTGTGTTGTTCATCAAGCTTGTACAGTTGCTGTGGAATCTGCTCTTGGCTGTTTTCATGTGTAAATTGCATGCACAGCCATTTTGCAGCTGCTTTAACCATTCAAAAGAAGAGGGTTTTTTCCTGTATTGCAAAGTAGCTTTTTAAAAATACTTAGGATAGCCTGAAGAGCCACTATGCACATGTCAGCCTTGCCAGGTAGACCAAACAATAAACAACCAAATGAGCTAAATTCTACTTTATTGTAAAGCTACATGAATGGAATCTTGCAATCTGATAGTACAAATCTCTTGTTTTCTCTTTTGCAACCTGTTAAGTTAGGGAGGATCTTTCCTGGGTTTCTTTCTTTGCTTCCACCTTTTATCTGATTGTTCCCTAGACAGCATCTCTTTCCCCTGTCTCTCGAGGTCATTCCCACATTCCATCACATCACATAAATCTATTTTATGTCAGCTCCTGTCAGACGTTAAGACCAGCCAGAGACTAATGTCTGTTCAAGCATCCATGTTTGAGTGAAGGCACACTGTCGGTGAGGCTCAGTCCCTGAACAGAGAATCACTGAATGTCAGGGCAATTTCCAAAGTCTTATTTCTTCTTTAGTGGTATTTGTGAGAGTCATTTCAAGAACTAAAAGCTCACAAATTCTCTTGGATAAAAGGCACTAAGCCCTCTTTGGATTCCTTCTAGAATAGATTGTAAAGAGATATATAAGTGCAGCCTAGCAGTTATTGTGAGTTGAAATCTCAGTAACTGAAAATACCTGTTCAGTTATGTTTTTCCTAGCATTGTAGTCTTCAGATTTTTGATAAGAACCAGTCTGGTGTAGTGAGTAACATGGTGAGCTAGAAAGTGGGAGGATCAGTTCTAACATTCTCTTAGGCACAAAAGCCTGGTGGGTTACTTTGAGTCAGTCTCTTAGCTCAACCCACCTGACAATTCTGTTGTTTTGGGGGAAATAGCATTATATAAGTTGCTTTGAATTATACAAAAGTAAATATGGGATAAAAGTCACAACCACTACTACCATTTTGCTATTTACCACTTCAGTTAAGGGTAGCACACCGGCCATACTCCATATTTTATAGATATCAGAGCTGCTTCCAAAATAATGTGACAATATTTGGAGTCCAAAACTGGTTTTAAGGGACAAAATGGTTTTCCTGAGCAACCCGTTTGTCCTTAACCCTAACCATTCTCTCCATTAGATTTGTATATCAGTGATGGCATGACCTCCGTAGATGCCATACACTAAATAAATAACCATTCTCCCCTATAGAAAACCCCAAAGGTGGCAAGATTTTATTTTTAATGTCATGGGAATGCCAGAGAAATAAACACCAAGTAAAATATGTAATTAGTTTGCAAAATCACTGATGAAAATTGACACCTACCCATTAGTTAACATTTAAGCTGATTAATGGCAGTTAAACCTTTTAAAGTGTTTAGCTTTAGTATCCATCTGCTGAACTCCAGGACTAGATAATATCTTCTTAGGGAGCAATGTTAAAGGGCAATGACTGGCTAGACTTAGGAAAGAAATTAGATCACCTCATCTACTGGTGAAAAATGACCTAGAGAGAGAGCTGTATTTGAACTCCATCCAGCTGTAACCCTCATGTGCCCCAGATGTTTCACATCTTTTTGACTTAAATCAAAGCAGAATAGTTGATAAATCAATGTTTGCAGTAGATAAAGAGCTTCCAAAAAGCTGGGAGCTTATGTGGGTAAAGACATCTTGAGCATGAGCAGTAGAGCATGGCTGCAGTTTGTCAGGAAGGCAAAAGGGAAGTTAAATGAATCAGAGATATGAGGGAAGATCAAGAAAAGCTTGTAGTCTACAGCAAAGAATAGGCTGAATGTACAAATGATATAAATATGCATCTTTATAGGACATCCAATATAAAATGAGATAGAGATTTTTGACTTGTGGCAACACATCCTATGGCCGCAAGTGTGTGTGAAAGAAGGCAGGGTGGATTTGATTTAAATCGAGTTGATTTAAATCACAATTTAAATCATGATTTAAATCACTAATAAAAAGTGATTTAAATCAACTCGATTTAAATCATAATTTTTAAAGAGCAACTGTCATCTCTGTTACTCCTTTGACCCACTGATGATTCACCGATAGTCCCAGTGTTGCAGAATATACAGCCTCATGCTACATAACTAAGCTCCATTTCATGCTGAATAAACTAAATTATTTATGTATCTTAAATAGAAACTATCTTACGATAGATTTTTACCCCAAAAGTTTTTTATTAAAATAAATTCGATAAAAATCAAAAAAATCCGATTTAAATTAAAAAAAATTGATTTTTTTGATTTTTTTTTAAAAAAATCATTGATTTTTATCCACCCTGGAAGAAGGGGATATAAATGGCAAGCCTGTCAACAGATTCAGACATAAAAAATTTCAGACATGAAAAGTTACCAAAAATCAGATTTGTCAGCATAAATTCCCCTGGAATGCCTAAATTCTTGTAGATATAGCGTCTATGAATTATCCTCCAGGGAGAATTTCTTCTAATTAAAGAAGTACTCCCTAGAGAATAATTCATAAATATTATGTCCACAAGAATTCAGGCATTCCAAAAGGAATTTATACTGGCAAATTCATTCAATCTTGCTTATGCTACTCATTCAATTATTTGTTAGGTCATACAATCATTCTGGTAGTAAGCGTATGCATTATAGTATTGAAATAAGAGTGTCACACATTTAAAGCACAAAACTGGTTTATTTACATTCATAGTTTAAAGCAACTAACAATATTAGTTAATATTTAGGCTGCTTCTAACAATAATTACAGAGGCAACATTTCAAACTACTTGAAAGACTAAAGGCTTTTCTTAAATGGAGCATTTTAAATAAAGATACACAGCACTTTAGATCTGAAGCAAAAAAAGGTACTTGGCCTTGCATCCTGCACCTGTTGCTATCTCCTTATACAAGTTGTATCCTTTCATGTGTTCATCTGACTGAGTAATCCCATAAAAATATATATTTGAGGTAAGAAGTTAGTGACAGCACATCATTGCTTACTCCAAAGCTACTTCTCACCATATATTAACCTCTCCTTACCTCAAACACCTGTTTTCTTAGCACAATTACCTATGAATCCAGGAAAAACATGGCTGCTTTAAGGAGGCACCAGCAGGTGGGGCATGCATGCCCATACTTACTTCAAAGCATACCGCATCCCTAATTTTACACTAGACTTTTAGAAACCAGAAGAGAGTGAAGCAGAGTGATTTAGGCCAAGTGCCAAAAGACATAGTGTCATTACAGAGAAAACCCTAAACCCTAAATGGTTTGAAGTTGTGGGGGGGGGGGACACTTTAGCTTATGCAATTTCTAAAATTTCTGGAAATGTAATTTAATGCTGGACTTCATATTAGGCCACCTTTATTTTTGAGATATTGAGTTCCTGTCAATCTGAGGCTATGTTGTTACTGCGGGGAAGTAAAGATATAGTGGAAATATCATGTGCCATCTCTGCCTTCTTTTTCTTCTAACACCTGTTCTTTATTTAGCTATCAAGGCGGATTCCTACATAAAAACTATTTTTCTTATTTCTCCTCCATGAAAAATCATAGCTCTTAGCTTTTGTTGTTAAGCCTGGCCATATACACATCCATTACTGTATTATTTCCTTCAGGGGTGAAATCTACTTACCTTCCCTACCAGTTTGCCCACACATCACATGCGATTTTGGACCCTCTGCGCATGCGAAAAGCTTTCTGCGCATGCGCAGAGGGTCAAAAACAGGTTACTTCATGGTTAAAACCAGGAACTAACGACATCCGGGCAGGTGGGCGGAGCCTCGCGCTGCCACTGCTACCAGTTCACCGAACCACACGCTGCTGCCGCTACCGGATCACCTGAATGCCTGATTCTGTTCATTTGAGCCCTAACTATATTTCTGTCTGTAATTTCTACTAGCATGCTGTTTTCTATTGTGACAATGAGTGTATAAACGGATTATCAGTAGTACAAACAGGGTGGATAAAAATCAATGATTTTTTTAAAAAAATCAAAAAAATCAGATTTTTTTGATTTTTATCGAATTTATTTTAATAAAAAACTTTTGGGATAAAAATATATCTTAAGATAGTTTTCTATTTAAGATACATAAATAATTTAGTTTATTCAGCATGAAATGGAGCTTAGTTATGTAGCATGAGGCTGTATATTCTGTAACACTGGGACTATCGGTGAGTCAACAGTGGGTCAAAGGAGTAGCAGAGATGACAGTTGCTCTTTAAAAATTATGATTTAAATCGAGTTGATTTAAATCAAGCCTTTTTACTAGTGATTTAAATCATGATTTAAATTGTGATTTAAATCAACTCGATTTAAATCAAATCCACCTGGGTACAACACAAATAAAACTGGTATTACTGAACCTCATACTCACTATGTTCTGTCCTGTTGGGAAGAATTACTAATTCCCACTATCTCCGTATGATAAATAGTAAGAAGAATGGTATTTAAAGATCATAAATAAACCATCAAGAATTTGTGTGTATAATATTTTAACTTAGCCATATAATGATTTTAATTATATGTACAACCATTTAGAACCAATATTGTACTGTCAGTTTTATGCTCTACATTTTTAAACTTTGTATGAGGAATAGATGGTAGCAGATCACTCCAGAATAATCTCTGTGATCTAGGTCTTATTACAGTAGTGGGTGATAATATAAATTCAAGACTAACACAGGACCCTTGGGGTTCCTCTTCTGCCTGGAATCCTCAGACACTCGCCACAAAATATTTTAGTGGCTTCATTTCTTGTAAGGGCAATCCTCCATTTCTTCTACTCTGCTAATCCCCAAGCAATTGTATAATATATAGTAACAGCCCACTGATAGCTTTTCATAATGTGAAGAATTTCATAATATAAAAGAAATATATACCCTTTCCCAACCTAGAGGTTTAGTTTTTAATAATAGAATGAACATAAATTACAGAGGATAGACATGCCAGACATTAGATGAATGTAAGCAAATCCAGGTGTCCTTGCTCAGGCCGTATTCTAGTTGAGAGATGAGGCTTAAAGGAGTGATCCAAGAGCTTTGCAGAAAAAGGTGGACTTCCAGAAACCAGACAGACAACTTTCTGTTCGCAGTAATTGAGGCACCAGCACAGATCTAGTAAGGTCCCTTTGCATGTTCTGAACTATTGCCTCTCCCCCAGCCTGGGTGGCAGTGGTTAGATCTTGTCTTTTTGATCCACCTTTGAACTGGCCTCAGGTGCCCTAACTAGAGCTGACACAATAGAGCCCTGGCTAGGCTTTATTCTGCCTCTGGCTTTATTCACTAGAATTTGTACATTCTGCTGCTTGGCAGCTAATTGACAGCTGCGGGGATGATGGAGCTGGGCTAAGAGCCCACAGCGTGGGTGGCTGCATGCTGAGATGTCATGACTCGGCATTTTTGCAGCCAGCACCAATGGCCACCAACCACTGTGCTTGCCATCCAGTGAATCAGTAAGGCAAGTGCCAGGGCCTGTGGTAGTGCCAGGCACCACACAGGAATAAAGGGCTTGTGTTAGGGAGGTGTAAAACAATGAAAAGCAGACTTTTCCCCAACTCCAGGATGCTGCAGCATTTCAGTCTTGCAGGCACAAAGTAGAGCATGGAATTAAGTCAGTATTTTGGGTGCAAGCATTTCTCTCAAATATTCCCAAAAGTCTGAATTGCAAAGGCGTCTTTGGAAAGCAAACAAAGCTTTACAGAAGGAGAGAATGTGGGAAAGGGAGCAATGATTCCTGTTTTATACTCTGCTTCAATATACTAATTGCTGACTGATTACCATCAATAGAGGAGTTGATATGGACATAATTATTCTCAGTGTGTGTATTATAGGATGCTATGATTCCTGAGATTGAAATACACAGATATTTCTCAGGTTTTTTTGCCTCTGTGATCTCCAAGGACTGAATCCAGGGTGAGAGTAGGTGTTAACTCCTAGCCACTTGGTTTCCAATCTCAGAGACATAAAATCAGTTCTGCGCCCGTGTTCATCTCTTCAAAAATCAACCAATGGCCTTTTCCTCTGTCTTCTATCTGCAGGGTGACCTAGCCAAGAAGAAGATCTATCCAACTATCTGGTAGGTTCATTTTGCTGCTCAGGAAGATTCCTCTTGCTTCTTGTACCTGGCTTGATTTCATGACTAGCTTGATTTCCTGTACAGGTGGTTATATCGTGATGGGCTGCTTCCTGATGACACATATGTGGTGGGTTATTCCCGATCCCAGCTCACAGTTGCTGATATCCGCAAACAGAGTCACCCATATCTCAAGGTGAGGCCTGCCTCTTTAGCACCTCTGGCCTTCCTGGGACAATAAGCATGTGCTTAGACTTCGCTGTAATGCTGCTAAGAGCCAGAACTATATCCACTCTGCCAGATGAGCACTGATAGATAGCTGCTGCCACAGACGGTGGTAGGGGAGAAAGACATCTACAGGAAAGAAGAAAAGAATTATTACTCATTTTTTTTGCAGGATAACAAATCTTGATCTTGTTTTAGGCCAGCCCCGAGGAAGAAAAAAAACTGGATGATTTTTTTGCTCGCAATTCGTACATCTCAGGCAAATATGATGACCAGGCCTCTTTTGAAAAGCTAAATGCCCACCTGAATGCCCTTCACAATGGAGAGAAGGCAAACCGTCTCTTTTATCTGGCTCTCCCCCCCAGTATCTATAAGGAAGTCACTACACATATCCAGAAGACCTGCATGAGCTCTATGTAAGTTTTGGAGCCTGGGGGTTACTCACTGAGGGATAACAGAAAGCAGTGAATCTAAAGAAAAGTGAGCTTGTATGCATTCAGTGTCAGAGCAGGCTGTATTTGACAGGAGGCATAGGAAATGGAGTTGACGCCAAACCCTGACTAACATGAACCATAGTTAAAAATTCTGCCAGCATAAGTGCCCTTTAAGAAGAAAGGGGACAAGTCACATCAGGAGAAAATAAATGGTCCTTCCTTGGAAGCAGTTGTAAATCTTCTCCTAGGAATTGACAAGCCATTATTTAATTGCAGCTATCCCTCCCCCACTAGACAAAACTCTTGCTATTTTTCTTAACGTTTCTTAAGCTCAAAGAGGACATAAGTAGGAAAAATGAGGAGTCTGTCAATGTGTCTTTATATTAACTATTTGGGGGGGGGGTTGCTTGTTCTTATATTAAAGGAGTAAAATAGAAGAGAAAAAAGGGGTTGTTTCTGTTTAAGGCTGCAAAAAATACAAACAATGTCTGAAGACTGAGCAAGATATATCGTGATATGAGTAGATTTTGGGTGCTCTTCAGAGCACTTTAAGACCTGCAAGGCTATTGGAAACAGAAAATGCCAACATGATAGCATCATATACATATTCAGATAAGGCTTCTTGATCTTCAGAGCTTTTCAGTGATGTTTGAAGCAATGTGGATGGCATTACTTTGGAGCAGCCTTCCTTGGCTTCATTCACCTGTACTTATATGGTTCACAGTCAAATTCTGTCCTCTTTCTGTCCCAAATCTCAAGTGGCTGGAATCGGCTGATTGTGGAAAAGCCCTTTGGCAAGGACTTGGATAGCTCCAATGATCTCTCCAATCACATAGCAGCACTGTTTAGAGAGGACCAGATCTATCGCATTGACCACTACCTGGGCAAGGAGATGGTGCAGAACCTAATGGTGCTCAGGTAAAGTAAAAACCCTGGGAGTAGCAGTGGTGGGTTGCCCCCGGTTCGCACCGGTTCTATAGAACCGGTAGTAAAACTGGCGGGAGGCTCCGCCCACTGACCCTGACATCAAAATGCTTCTGCGCATGCTCAGAAGCTTCTGTGCTTGCACAGAAGAGCGCGCGTGCGCGGCCTCGTTACAAATCAGTAGCAAAGGTAAGTAGAACCCACCCCTGGGGAGTAGTGAAGATAGGTCACAAAGTAGATCTATGCAGATAAGCAGTTACCCAAATCAGATTTACCTTCACTTGTTTACCCTGAACCAAACTTCTTAAAACTTGACTCTTGCTGTGTGGAAGCTTTCAGTAACCTTAATATCAACAAGGCATCATTTTTATAGGGTGTGGGCAAGAGCATTGTTGGGTGCAGAGAGCCCAGCATATAAAATTAGTGGCCCTATGGTTTCATTGTCTGAGAGATCTCTACTTTGCAGCTTCTGACTCAGATCACCTTCGTTTGCCTTTATAGATTTGGAAACCGGATATTTGGCCCCATCTGGAACCGTGACAACGTGGCCTGTGTCATTCTGACTTTCAAAGAGCCATTTGGCACAGAGGGCCGGGGAGGCTACTTCGATGAGTTTGGCATTATTCGGTATGTTTTGGGGCTGAGATACAGTAAAATGTGTTGATATGGCAGAGATTTCCTGATATTTTACAAGGACCAGTTTTATTTATTATATTTATTTATTTATTTATTTATTTTATTTAAATTTGTATACCGCCCTTTTCCTAGCGGACTCAGGGCGGTGCACAGCCAAGTAAAAAACATCCAATACAAAATTTAAAAATTTAAAAGAATTATACCCTTTGGCCAAAAATTTAAGAACCTTACGACTAAAACCCATTAAACAATTAAAAATCTAATATCTCAAAACCTTGGGGGGTGGGGGTGTTTCACGCCAGCCCTGCTTGATGGAAGAGAAAAGTTTTTAGGGCACGGCGAAAAGCCCGGAGATCTGATATCCTCCGTATCTCCAGGGGCAAATTGTTCCAGAGGGCAGGTGCTGCCACAGAGAAGGCCCTCCCCCTGGGGGTCGCCAGCCGACACTGCCTAGCTGACGGCACCCCGAGGAGTCCCTCTCTGTGGGAGCGTGCTGGCCGGTGGGAGGCTATTGGCGGCAGAAGGTGGTCCCGCAAATACCCAGGTCCGATGCCATGGAGCGCTTTAAAGATGGTAATCAGTATCTTGAAGCGCACCTGGAAGTCCACCGGGAGCCAATGCAGCTCACACAGGAGAGGTGTCACATGGGAGCGCCCTCTCGCTCCCATAATCCCCCGCGCAGCCGCATTCTGCACCAGCTGGAACCTCTGGGTGCACCTCAAGGGGAGCCCCATGTAGAGAGCATTGCAGTAGTCCAGGCGGGAAGTGACAAGATATTACACTAGTGTATGCATTAGTAAGCCAATGACTGTAATAAGTATAATATTAAAGGTCTTTTTTTTCTTTTTTTTCTTTCTTAGTTTGTTTCAGGATGTTTAAAAAAGTCTTTTGTTTAGTTTCTATTATTTTCTTTGAGTTTAATATTTGTTTTATTAATTGTGCAGGTTAAAACCTTTTTTCAAAAAAGTATGTGCTGGAACTGAGATTGGAGAGGTGCGATGTGATGCTCTCTGTGGGTTACTGGGCATATTTTGGCAAACCAGTGTGTTAATATAGTAAATGACCCACACAATATTTGGATACAAGAAAAGCCTTTTCCTTCAACAGCAGAAAGGCATTCTAGAGCATACCATTGCAGTCTGTAGAGAGACTTACAACTGTTTATTTAGTGATTGTTCAAAGTCACAATGGCACTGAAAAAAATGACTTATGACCGTTTTTCACTCTTATGACCGTTGCAGCATCCCCATGGTCATTGATCAACATTTAGATGCTTGGCAACTGATCTATATTTATGATGGTTGCAGTGCCCTGATGTCATGTGATCACCTTTTGCGAACTTCTGAAAAGCAAAGTCAATGGGGAAGCCAGATTCAATTGACAATCGTGACTGCAGTGATTCATTTAACTGTGGCAAGAAAGGTCATACAATAAGGCCAAAACTCACTTAAAAGTCTCACTTAGCAGCAGAAACTTTGGGCTCAATTGTGGTTGTAAGTCAAGGACTATCTGTACCTGGGAAGACAGAATCTTTCACATGGAAAATTAATACAATCTAACTTTCTCTTTAACATGCTAGTTTTCAAACAACAGGATACCAGAGAAAAATGAGTCACTTTATGGGAAAACATCAGTAAAAAGGAAGGGGAATAGTTGCAGAACAGATGGTTGATAACTTTCTCAGCTCCCCAAAGTCCCCTCCTTTATTTTTCACTTTTAGAAATTAGCTGAAAAATGGGACAATTGAAAAATAAACAATTGTGTGGGATGTTTCTTCCACAAACAATATGGTAGGATGTAATTTACCCAAACTCATGCCAATTAGTCATTGCCCAGGTCAACAAGGATTATGCCAGGTGTTGGAGTTCCTGGACATCTGATGACAAGTGAGCGACACAATAATCTCAGGATTGTTAGTGAGCAACCAGGGCCAGCAGCTGCAGGACTACTGAAAGAAAAGCTCTTTACCCAAGTTTCTATGCATCTGAGTAGACATGCAGTGGCTAAAATGCAAATATGATAGCTGGGAATTCAAATTGCAGAGCTAAATTACAAGCTATTGGGGGATATGTGGAGTTTTCAAGAACATTTAATGTATCTGTACCTTCAAAACATCTTCCACAATTGTCCATTTTTCAATTGTCTCATTTTTCAGCTAATTTCTAAAAGTGAAAAATAAAGGGAGGAGGTTTTGGCTGGCTATGAAAGCTTACCAAGCATTTCCTCTGCAACTGCCCCCACTTTTTTCTTTTTTTAACCAATTTTTACCCATCCAATGACCCATTTTTTTCTGCTACCCTGTAGTTTGAGAACTAGCATGTTAAAGAGAAAGCTGGATTAACCATGTAGATTTTCTATGTGGAGGATCCTTTCTTCCCATGTAGAAGCATTGCCCTCCCTCTACAGACTGCAATAGTGTGTTCTCGAATTCCTTTCTGCTGTTGAAGGAAACTGATAGTATTGGATGAGTTAGAAGATTATAACTGCAGATGGATTTGATATACAAAGACTAAAAACAAATGGTGAAAAGCAGCTTTGCTTGGAAAAGCTTGCAGCCTGCAGATACTTTTAACATCAAGCATCTGCCTATCCCAGTCCTTGGGAAGGACTCGATAGATGAATAAAAATAGCAGTCTAAACATCTGGCTGATTGTGTAGCAACATAATAGTAATTATAATTGCGATGACTGTACACAGCTGTAATCAAAACATGTTCCTGCTACTTCTGTAGGGATGTTATGCAGAATCATCTTCTTCAGATGCTTTGTCTGGTAGCTATGGAGAAACCAACTTCTACCAACTCTGACGATGTCCGTGATGAAAAGGTAGGATCCTGGTTCTTCTGACTCAGTGCCTTTGGGCAAAACTGCATTTTGTTGCTCAGACTTTTGAGCCTTCTTAGATTTCCATCTGCTGACAATGCTTTCCTTGTACCTCAATTTAGGCCCAGAGCTTCCTAGGCTTAATTGTTCTAGATTCTATCAATTACAAATACAAACTAAATATAAAGCAATGTGTTTACTTCAAGGATCACCTTTATTTCCAAGGATCCCACATAGATCCCACAAGTATTAGATTTAAACAAACAGGGATGGCTGCATCACAGTCCCTTGCATAGGGGCCCATCTGGCCAGGAAAAAGGGTTATTTGGGCTTGTATGGAATATCTCCACAGGAGGGAGCTATAGGAGATGGGAAGGAGCAACTTTACTGATTCGCCTTAAAGTAACTTGAATATTTTGTGTTTAGCCATGTATGCCATAACAGCTATTTTGTCAGAATACCTGCAACATGTTCTCAAAGTTTAGGCATTGCTTAGTGGCCCAAAGGAGGGGACTGCTGATCTATCTCTAAAATAGGAATGAATTACTAAGCACCTAGACTAGATCTTCCTAAAGCCTCTTCTGAAAAGTGAGTGTCTCCAGGGATGGGTTCTATTTACCTTTACTACCGGTTCACATTGCGTGTGTGCGCGCTCTTCTGCGCATGCACAGATTACCTATGATGACATCTTGGTCAGTGGGCGGAGCCTCTCACTGGTTTTACTACCGGTTCTTGTGAACCGGGGTCAACCCACCACTGAGTGTCTCATAATGACCTGAACACCAATTCTGACCAAACTAGAGCAGTTCTTCTAAATTATCTTCCCTTAAATATTTCTTCTGTCAAGGTAAGTATTTAGAGTTTTATCATTTTCAGTTGGAGACTCTTTTTCTGAGCATATGAAATACACACACATGTACCTCAATGTCAGTTGGAAAACCTGCATGATGGTCACATGGAATTTCCATTGCTAAGTTGATTGTATTGTCTTGAAATGGATATAGTCTCCTCAGTTCACTTCTGCTGATGTGTGATCTTGAGTCTCCCCATGTTTTTCTGTTAGGTAAAGGTTCTGAAGTGCATCAAAGAGGTGACAAGTGAAAATGTAATCCTTGGGCAATATGTGGGCAATCCATCTGGAGAAGGAGAGGCTCAGAAGGGCTACCTTGATGACTCCACAGTTCCAGCTGGCTCTACCACCCCTACCTTTGCTGCTGCTGTGCTGTATGTGGACAATGAAAGGTGGGATGGTGAGTATAACCATACAGCAAAGAACCAGTCAAAGAAAAACACGCTTTGAACTGGGGGGAAATTGTGTGTAGTGGGCAAGTGTTCTTGTATCTCATTGCCTATTTAATTCTCTCCCTGTAGGAGTACCATTTGTCTTGCGCTGTGGCAAGGCGCTGAATGAGCGCAAGGCAGAAGTACGGCTGCAGTTCCGGGAGGTGCCAGGTGACATTTTCCAACAGCAGTGCAAACGCAATGAATTGGTGATCCGTGTGCAGCCTAACGAGGCCGTTTACACCAAGATGATGACCAAGAAACCAGGCATGTTCTTCAACCCAGAAGAATCTGAACTGGACCTCACTTATGGCAACCGCTACAAGGTACATTATTTTATCTGCCATTGAAAATACAAACAACACAATTTTGCATTTGTAAGTGTTCAAGGTGTCTGCTATATACAGTGTGTTAGCTGAATATCCATGATTGCGCCTATATAAAATCCTAGACTTGGCCAAATAAAGAATTCAATTACAGTAGCCAATTTATATATACAACATGTTAAGCTTTATTAGCTGATTTGGCGGGTAAGGTGGGATGGAATTGTCAGATTAGTGCATTTTATGAGCCTAGCCTGTTTTGGTTAAGTAACACTTCTGTGTAATGTTTGAACCCAGAAAATAGGATGTTAAATAACAAAGACAGATGTGTAGTGTGAACCTGGCTAGTAAATGGGTGCATGGTTTGAATACCAAGGTAACAATATGTAGGGAGATAGGGAGGCAATGATTTAATACTGTACAGCCCAAAATTCCAAGAAGTCTATAGTTGGTTTCCCTATTTTTTAGAAAGTTAAATTACTGCTGGCATATTTTCAGACATACCTCTATCTCACACACAGGGGTAGAAATTTAGAGCATCTTTAGAAACATGTGGACATCATCTTTATTGTTTTTCAGCAGACAGATCAGATTCCCAAATGCAATTACTGTGATTTTGAATGGCCATAGGAAACCCATAGTAAATTGTGGTCATGTGATATGAGACACTGAAAATGGCCATAAATGCAAGCCAATTGCCAAGCAACAAAAATGTATGTGCTTGTTTTGGGGTGGGGGGAGGGTGGGGGGGGCAGCCATCAGAATCTCAAATCTAGGTTGAAAGTAGCCCTGGGGAACTCTATCATAACTTCAACTGTTGCTAAGCAACTGATCATTAGGGCTCCCTTTGTGAATCCTGGCATGTTGCAGTGACTCTTTCAGCCATGGAAGTCATCACTTGACACTGTAACATTAGATTTTAGGTATCTTATCATTGCCCTTTCATAATTAAGGTGTCCTATCTGCTTCTAAATTCTTCATTTCTAAAGCTAATCGTTAGGAATAGACCATCTTATAGCGTACAATGCTTAACATCTTATTTTTCTGTTCTTTTCCATAGGATGTGAAACTCCCAGATGCTTATGAGCGCCTTATCTTGGATGTTTTCTGTGGCAGCCAGATGCACTTTGTGCGCAGGTGAGTGGGGGGAGGGTCATCGGCACATTTAGGAGAAAAACTAAATTTTCCAAGCACTTGATAGCAGTTGACTGCTGTATTTTCCAAGGTCCTGATAGCATATTGATAGCCCCTGGTGTTTTCTTCCATGGGCTATGCATATCTATGATGTGCATAGGGCATTATGGCATAGTTCCTTTTAGTCTGAAATCTTTGAATTACAGTTACAGATTGAAGACTCAGAACTCGGTACTTAATGAAGGCCATACCTAGTAACAACTCTTTTCTAGTATTTCTTTGGATTTCTATAACCCAGCCTAACCTTGCTGCCTTCTCCCTCAGTGACGAACTACGAGAGGCCTGGCGTATATTCACTCCACTGCTCCACCAAATCGAGGCAGAGAAGACAAAACCGATTTACTATTGCTATGGCAGGTGAGGTTAGAAATGATTGAAGGGCTGTTGGGAGGGCAGCAATGCTTCCTTTGAAAAGCAGGCTACAGAGATGACACAGTAGCCCAGACCTTTGCATGTGATCTGTTCATACACAGAAATGTCACTCCTAGTCTTTTCTGGCTTCTAGAAACAGTCTTGCTCACCCCTCACAGGACAGAGTTCTCTTTCAGCTGACATGCTGCTTTTTGCAATGGATTCACTTACCTATGCCACCAAATATCTAAGACAGCTACATTCCTACACACTTTTCAAGGTACGAGTGTTCTGCCCCAGCTACGGACCCCAAAGAACACAAAGTCTGTACAAACCTTAGTTTACTAAATTAAATCCGTTTTTTTTTTTCAAACAAAGGCTGTTAATTAACTTTCTTAAAAGCCTACAAGAATCCAAAGAATAAATAATCATAATCTTACTATGGTTGGCAGAAAGCCCAGAAGCAATTTGCAGAGAACTAAGATCAAGACGCGAAGGAGAGTGAACTAAGTTGTTCCCTGCAAATTGCCTCAGTTGTGGTCCTTCCTTAAATAGGCTAAGGGAGTGACCAATTAGCCCCAAGCCTTACTCTCGAGGAGACCTCCTCCTGAGGAGCCACTCCTGCCTTTTGGCAGCTCTGCGTGCCCGTGCATTGAGAAAAGGCTCCTCCTCTTCTTCCTCTTCACTTATGGGAGCTTCTGGAGGTTCTGAAGGCCCTGGCTGAATTCCCACCTCTGGCACCACATCTTCTCCAGCCTCCTCATTGCCCGACTCGAGTGCCAGCTGCACAGGCTGCTGGCACAGCACCATACCAGCCTCCTTGCTGTCAGAATCAGCTACTAGTTGCACAGGCCACTGACGGGCCACAACAACGAGGCACTCGTTTCCAGAAATGATTACACTAAGGCACATTCATAGATCCTTGTCACATGACAAAGTTAAACAAAGGCTTGGACTCAAGGCTGGCCCACTGGTATATCAAATAAAACAATTTGACAGATATCAAACTGCCAGGATTGCCTGGCTCCTCTGCATTCCTGTTCTCTTGGATCCTGAGAGGACTCAAGAGCTGGCTGAGGAATGGAGAGATAGATAGATTTAGGCCAGGTAAAATGAAAAGGATTTTTAATGAGTTTCAGTCACTTCACGGAAATGAAAACAGCACACCAGCCATTTCTGGATCATTAAAGAAACCATTACTATTTTTCTCAGCTCCTCAGGAGGTGAGAAGAGCGGCAGTACAGAATCGTAAACAGTCATTTGTTGATGTCCATGAGTATATGTAGGGCTTGCTCATAGCCGTGTTTCTAGAAATACTAATAGGTTTCTTTTAAATCTTTTAGCCGTGGCCCTACTGAGGCTGATGAATTGATGAAGAGAGTTGGATTTCAGTACGAAGGCACCTACCGGTGGGTCAATCCTCACAAGCTCTGAATCCTGTCAGCCTCTGCCTCTTGGAATGGCACCCGCAGCTCATTTCCACATCTCTCCAGAGAAACTGAGCTGGCCAGGCTTGGCAGTGGCCTGTGTCCTACCCAAAGATTGTAACGTGCCCATCTTGTCTGAGGAAGCAACTCGTTGGGCTTAGGCATTCGTGCACTTCTCCAGCTGCAGTGGGATGTCTTCGGTATGAACAGCATCTTCTTTTGCTGACCTCTTGGTGGCCCTCGTGTACACTCTGTCTCTATCCCATTCCAGTTTCTGCTGCTATGCTGGGAAAGCTTCTGGAGGCATGGGAAAGCTGCAGAGGCTTTTTTGCTCTCACACTCCATACTCCTTCCTTATCTACGTATGCTGCTTTATTCAATTGCTTTTACTTGGAATTACTTCTTACATTCCTTTGGATTTTGTACATGATGCTGTTCTGTAAATGGAAGTTATTACAAAAACTCCCCCATTTTGTGTCTCTTGAATATGTGTGTTTGAGGCATCTTAAGTCTACTTGTAACAATGAGCTATCCTTAATCTTCACCTGTTTGGGCAACTGATTCGGGCAACTGAATCTTAGTATTGCACAACTGTGGCTGGCCTGAAGGCTATAAATAAAATATGGGAGTAGGGGGCTTGGACATGTATAGCCAACCTAGCATCCAATCCTCTGCTTATCCAAACTAGGGCAAAGCAGCAGCCTCAATCAGATAAGAGCTGGCACACCACCCCCTGATGGAGGAAGCCATCTCTGATAACTGAACTTTCAGGCTCGGCTTCTATCCTTGAACCTCTTAGATTCCATTCCGTATTAATACATATATTAGGGAGTGACTCTCTTGAGGCTGTGATCTGAAGTTCTCAGCAGGAGTTTTGCCTTTCATCAGGTTGCCTTTCATCTGGCAAAAAACTTCTAGGATATGCTTGGTTGCTGTTCAATTCCACGAGCAAAGAGATGGATGAGACTCCCGTGTACTCTTAAGGGGAGAGAAGAGCAGAACAAGCATTTGAAGAATAAGGACTGCAGTATAATTTAAAAGCTAAAGCTGCTCCCTCTTACACCTGTTAAGAATCTTGGCTACCTTCCAGTTGATATTTTCTCTAAGCCAGGGCTCTGCACGACTGCTTTCAGATCACGCATCACATTTGGCCTTTTTAGTGGTATACTGCAATCTGCATACTAAGGAGTCGATAGAGCCTGGACAGCAACTCTTATTTAAGGTGGTTTGTTCTCTGTGCCCTCCTGTTGTTAATGTCCTCCTCCTGTTGTCTTAAACATTGCAACCCAGTGGGCAAATCTGAGCCAGCAAGCAAGAATTGCAACTTTTTTGGAAAAAAAACCCCTCCTTTTGGGAGGTTGCTAGTCAGACCAAGCCTCCAGAGCTTTTCCCCATCTACTTCCAGTGCTCTGCCATGTTACTGCTATTACTCATTTCTGCCCAACACTCCTCAATCTCATTCTGGGTTACCAGTTATTGCTGTGATCTTTTTAGGATCCCATTGTAAGAGTCCCAAATTTCATACATGTGTTTTCCATTAGTCCGAGTTGGCCAACTGTGGTCTCTCCTCACTGTGCCTTTGTGATTCAGTCCAGGAATTTTTGACCCACCCCATCAGAGGACCTACCGAATGGTGATATCAGTATGGTTCAACGTCTCTCCATCGCAGGTCCAGCAGCTGACCAGCGGCTGTCCTTGGCATATTCCTCCACAGAGTATGTTCTGTTCTTGTGCAGTTGGTTGTCTTCCCTCCCAGTCTTCCTCTTTGGGGGAGGTGAAGCGAACAGCTCGAACCCGGTACACACTCACAAAGGGCAGGTCAAACTGTGGAGCACAATTGCATCTCCTGAACATCTCTAGAGTTTGGAAGGAGCTGTTAGAAATATCTCTGCTAATAGAGCAGAGAAGAGCAATATTTGCAAGTACCTGGAACTTGGAGGTGGTGGTCAACATACTGAAATATTTAATTTGATAAAAAATAAATGGGGAGAAACTTATTAAATTTATTAATTGTAATTTAGTACGGTTTTTAATCAAAAAAAAATGGAACTTTGTGGGTTTTCCTTGACCCAAGTGTGCATGCTGAGGCAAGAAGATACAGCAGAAGCAATCAAGCAATGTCTTCAGGGCACTGATATTCAAACAGTTGATGTACCTTTCCAAAAATGTATTCCTAAGTAGCCTTTACTCTCCCAGCAAATCTGCTACACATTTAAATTAAATCCCAGCTGCTTCTCAACTAAGGAGGTCCTTAAACTTAGCATGATTCAGTACACTCCCTTAAGCGGTTTTAGAAGGGGAACACAAAGGGGTTCCATTTAAATCCAGATTCTGCCCATAAGTTAAAGAAACCACCAAGTGAGGCTTAGTTTACTGTCAATTTTCTCTTGACACTCATACTGAACTGTTAATTCCACATCTGAATTAAATATCCTGATCACTCAATTCGGTTCTATTTAAATCTACTCTCAGATTCAAATGACACTATTTCCTTAAGCATGGTCAAATTCAGTTAGGTAAAATGAACATCAATTAGACAAATGTGTTTAGCAAATCAATATCAATTTTACGTATGCAACTATCTTTATGGACTACTCATTGACTACAATAAAGAGTCTATTTTGTTCTGTTCTATCTCTGGGGAAGGATGTCCCCAAAACTTAGCTGCCCTTGTTTTAAAAATCCAATGACATGTATTTTGGGGCAAACAACCCCATTAGAACTTGTGAAGTCTCAATCTGGATATAGGAAATGAGCCTTCCAGGCAAAAAAATAATGGCCAAAGGAATGGACAGCCTAAAATGAACAGGGAAAAATGGATGGCAGCAGCTCAAAGAAAAGGCTATCTACTGTATGTGCTATCCCTTTCTGCATAACTCCACTCCAAAGTTCTACTTACGAAACAGGAGGAGCCTGGAGATTAATGTTCCAAACCTATTAATACCCCATTGCAAAACACATTTCCTAAAAGCCACGTCTTCAAGGCCATTTAAAGGATGACAGGGTTGGGGCAATTTGAATCCCAGAAGGCTAGCATCATTACCAAGAAGGCATTATGTCCCTCAGATGATACTGTTTTAAAAATGAGACCTGGAACATGCTCACTCCCAAATTTAACTGGGTGGGCAGAAGCAATGGCAATCCCTCGGGTAGCTAGATGCCATGCCAAGAACGGCTTTAAAAGTCAAAACCAGCACCTTGAATTGCACCCAGAAGTTTAGTGGTGACCAGTGCAGCTCTCACAGCAGAGGTGTTACCTGGCTGTGCCAAAGTGCACTCAAAACTACCCATGCTGATGCATTCTGGACTAGATGCAGCTTCCAAGTGGTTCAAAAGCAGTCGCAGGTAGAACACACTACAACAATACAATCACAAACTGACCAAGGCATGTGACTACAAAAGTCTGCCACTTAGGCGCAACTGCCACCTGCTGTTCCATCAGGAGCTCTAAATTGCACACTAATTATATATGGGGAGAAGAGTTATCAGAACTAAGATGGAAATTCCTTGGTAGAGGAGAATTTGAAACACATAGGCCCATGATAGTGAACCTATGGCACGCGTGCGGAGCGTATATGGGCACGTGAGCGTTGCCCTAGCTCAGCTCCAGCACGCATGTGCTGATTTTTGGGCTTTCTGGGCCCACAGGAAGTCGGGAAATGGGCCATTTCCTGCCTCCGGAGGGCCTCCAGGGTGGGTGAGGAAGGCCGTTTTCGCCCTCCCCAGGCTCCTAGAAAGCCTGAGGAGCTTGGGGAGGGTGAAAAATGGGCCTACCGGGCCCAACGGGCCATCCTGTGCCAAGAGTGGGGGGGATCATGCAGGCAAATGGACAGGGCGCACTGAATTATGGTGTGGGCATGCATGTGCACAGCCCCCCGCACTCCCCCTGCTTTTGGCACACGACGGCAAAAAGATTAGCCATCACTGACATAGCCACTCCATTTTGTCAGCATTGATTGTCAGTCTGTTCTTCCCCATCTAGACTGACACCTCACCAGTAGCTTCATGTAGATCTCAAACTAGAGGGGTGAGAGCACTGAACCCATGACACCCCATCTGCAACCTCTCCTCCCATCAACACTGATGGGAACTGACCCTGAAAAAAAGGAGAACTACAGAAAAGCCATGTCTCCCACTTCTAATGCTCACACTTGGTCAAGAAAGATACCAGAGTCTCCCTCAGACCTGTCTGTCCACCCACCCCTGCCAAAGCCCTCTCTCCTCAGTTGCCCTTGCCTTCAGAATATGTAGTGATTGACAATTCTACCCTCCAGTCAGCATAGGGCTAGAATAAATGCACTTATTTTATCATATCTCTTTGAATGGAGACGTGCAGAACCATAACCATGAAGACTTAATATTCTGACATGCACCCCAAGTCTATAGGACAACAGTAGCTCCCCCATACCTGGTCTGAGCAGTTGGTGTGCCGATTCAAATGCTGCAGGAAGGAGAAGACCGAGCATTTGTGCACCAAGATAAGGTCGGCAGTTCCATCGGCCAGGTGGGCACAAGGTGAGAGACCCTTGGGGCTCTTAGGACAGGCACTGCTCATGCAGGTCAGGTTGACTGCCAGGAAGCTACCATGAACCCGCTGCCATTCACTACCTGGAGGGGAGAAACAGGTTTATCTTGAGTATCTTCACCCAGGAAGCTCCTTAGCTACTCAGGGATCCAAGTAAGAGTGATTATTACTAAGAGACAACAACAAGTTGTTGCTACTTTTTGTTTGCTACAAGCCTTTTTCCGGGGACAAGTCCTTCTCATTTTCTGAAATTATGCTGACTATACCTAGCAGTTCCAGTCTGAGATTGCCAAAAGCACTGGCAGAAGATATGCCTGGTATTTTATTTCTGCAGAAACTAGGGTTCTTCAGATGCTCCCTCTTCTATTCCACCTCTAAGAAAGAAAGCAAAGCAGCTCAGACCGGTTGTGTTTGTGTTTGCTGCTGTTTGCAAAATAGAGGCATTGAAAAAAGAAACTGCCTGCCAGGCCTGTACTTTTTAGTTTGCTTTTCCAGGAGACCTTGAGGAAGCAAGCAGTCATTGAAGCACAAGACAGACTGCATGGCAAGTGGTCAAGAAACAGCAAAGATGCCCCGTAATAACCTTTCCAAATACACTAATAGGATTTCTGTTTATCACTTCAAGCCTTCCGAATCAGTTAGCTATGTAAGCATTACAACATTATAAAAGTTACTAAATACTATTACTAGTATTAGTATTGTTCCTTGTTATATATGAGAATCCTAAATTTAGAAGACTGGAGCTTGCTTAAGATCACCCAGCAAGCTGGCAGCAAAATGAAATTAGAAAGTTGTAATTTCAACAGTCCCCATTTTTTCCCCCTTTTGACCAGCTTCAGACAAGGGAGACTACTTCCTAAATCAGATTATTTGGCCAACCTAACAAGACATGAGCTGGAAACATAATCTGACTTGTGTGTGTGTATAGCTTGCTGTTTTTTAAAAAATGCTAGTAAAAGCAGATTCTCTGAGAAGTAGTAGCTAGATTAGATATAGATTTTGCGTCTCTCATACATCCCTCAACCTGGCTTGTCAGATTTGAGGCCTCACTGCCTGTGCACCACAAAGGACTGGTGCAGCCAAATGGACTAAGATTAGATTTGAAAACTATGAAGTTAGGCAGTGACCCAGGATGAGATGCATATTCTTGGCCCCAGACTAGGCCCAGTATGGAGGGGGTGGGGGTGGTGAGCTACAAATGCTTACTTAATTTAAAGCAGTATTTCTCAACCTCAGCAGCTTTAAGATGGATGGACCAACTCCCAGCATGCTGGCTGGAGAATTCTGGGAGTCTACTCATTTTAAAAGTTGCTATGGATGACAAACACTCACGAATGAAGGCAAATATACATGTCCCAGGATAATATTGCAGAATCCAACCTGGGTCAGTCATCAGGACCATAGGTTTAGTCTTCCAAGCTTTCAGACCTGTGCTGGAGTCCATCCTCAGGGAACTTCTCTCTTGAGAATGGGCTCCAACGTAAATGTGAAAGCTCGGAAGACTAAATGTCTGTTCCCGGTGACTGATCCAGATTGGATCCTGCATGAGAAACACTGCTTTATAGGCTTCTTGTCACAAGGATTACAGCAAATTAATTTTCAGTTATTAATTAATTTTCAAGATTAATTTACAGAAAGATTAATTTTCAGTGTCAATCCTTTGTGATTTTTAAAAAAAGTGTTTTGGTGCTTTTACCTGCCTGCTTTGTGAATTCTGAAAAATGTTCTTCCTTGCTTCCACTCAGAAGGTTTTTGCTAGATTCAGAACAGACCATGCAGCTGAAAAGGAGAGCTGGTGTTATAATTTGATCATGTATTCTTCCCTACTTAGTCCTCTTAATGCATTGCAACCCAATTTTCATGATTCCTAGCCAGCTGGGAATCATGGGGTCTGTAGTCCAAAATATTAGATGAATTGGAGAAGGCCGCTCCACCCCTTTTCTACAGTTGTGTTCCTGGACTTTGTCCTGGGTTGTAAATCCCATTGTAGCAGTTTCCCATCAACGTACCCTGCCCGGCAGCGTGACTGATCCCGCGGATTGGTGTCCTCTGACTCTGCTAACTGGAATTCCACAGTGCCTTCATAGCTGCGGTTGCTTAGCACTGCTTTGGCTCCTGAAAGAGAAAATAACTGAAGGGAGCGTTTGGCCTGGGTGTGTTCACACATATACACAAGCACACACCACCACCACTCTTAGTGGAAAATTCACAGAAGGTTTAGGTTCTTTTGTTTCAAATAGCTTTCATTCTGAGTATCGTGAGCATGTTTTAAGTCAGTAGGTGTTGAAAGGTGAAAGGTACAGAAAATAAGATAATTTGTAGTATCGTGTGTGAATGGTTTTGCAAGAATCAGGCAACTGACACAGCAATCACAGCTGTTGTTACAATAAGCAGTTTTTGTGCCTTTTCAAAAAGACTGAGATGGGGGGAACTAAAGTTATATCATATTTGACAGTGAGATATAGAGTAAATAAATAAAAATAAGTGGTCATGTTTTTTCCTTGATACACCACTACTCAAATAGCATCGTGCGTATTTCAAAAATACTTCAGTCATTCCTGAAAACTGGAATTTAAAACTGTCTGGGCACAGATGAGTACTCTCTTACTAGGCCCCTTGAACCTGTATTTCTTTCAAGCCCATCAAGAAGAATTTCATTTTTATGAGTCTTCGTTTTCCTTCCCCTCTCCCATCTCCCCTTATCCAATTGGTTTCTTCTTCTGCCGAACGGTACCTGCAAAGGTGTAGCGCGCTGGCCCCATCCAACGGTGCTTCTCACTGGTGCTCACTACATCGCCGTAGAAACCGTAACCAGCCAGGGAGACAGAGTAACGCAAAAGCATCCCATCATGCCAAATGCTGCAGACATCCAGAGGCTGGCTGTCCCCTGGGAAGGAAAGAAAGGCATGGAAAAGAGATCAGAAGGAAAATACCCCACTCTCTCACTCCATTTTAGGTATGGGGCTGGGAATCCCCAAGGAAGCCAATGCTTCTGTTCTCAATCCCAAATAGCTAGCCCCACTCTGAAGTGACCCAAGCAGGCATCCAAAGGTTTTTTTTATTGCAAGGGTCTGACCAGTGATGAATCAGAGACCATTTTCAAGCTCGTCCTACATATGCTTTACTTCCAAACCTGGCTTTCCAAAATTCCCTACTCAGGGCAGTTTTAAGGACCATACTCTCAACAGCCACAGATGGATAGTGCGTGCTGGCTAAGCACCTATAATGATGTGCAGAGCAGAGGTGACGGGGTCATTTGTTCCCACGGTTGCAAAGCAGATACAATCTGTAGAACCTGGAGTAGACACAGAACACATCCTATCACTCGTCTTGCTGGGAAATAGGTCAGAAGGCTGTCTGCTTCCCACCCAGACCCTTGGATTAAAGTTTTAGTCGTTATTTCCCAACTCTTAAAGAAAGCCTCACGTCTTAGTTTTGGGGAGTTACTGGCCTTACCTGCAGGAATGATGCCAATGCGAAGTCTTGGGGACAGAAGCTCCGTATCCCAGTCCTCTTGGAGCTTCCCTGCCTTCTGCTGGGTTCGGTCGATTAAGGCGTGCATCACTTCATTGAATGTGCCGTCGCCTCCCACACTTACCAGCCTGGAATGGGATGGAGGTAATAAGCTAAGTTACAGGTAGTTTTTAACGTCCAACTGTAATTGAGCCTGATAATTAGGCTTGTAAGTCATGATGGTCATAAAGCAGATCTCTACATGATTAGACCCAATTTTACAACCTTTTTTGTGACAGTTAAGTAAGCATCACAGTTGTTAAGAGAACCAATTGTTCACTATGGGCTGGTTTTTGCCAGAAATAAACATTGGTTTCTGGCAAAAAGCTAAATTACAGTCAAGTGACCATGGGATAGTTACCAGGAGCCCAAAATATGTGACTCTAAGGGAGGGGAGGCAGCGTCAGAACTTCAAAACTGGTCGCACATAGCCTTCCAGGTATCCATCGTACCTTTGAACAGTTGTTAAGCAACTGATCATAATTTGAGGACTACTTATAGTCAGCATGTGACACAACTGTCTTTATGGACCCCTTCTAAGCAAATGATGGGGATTCTCCCATTTCCATGAGTGGCAAGGACACTGTTGTGCCTGTTTACATAATGCTGAATGGCATGGAGCAAAAATGTCCAATGGAGTTGCTCATGACCCCTTAATACTGTGAGTAGAATTAAATGGTGGAAGCTACTTGTCTGTGTGTGGAAAGCTCTGATGGGGAACAGCATTCAGCCAAACCAGCTCTCAGATATTTTATTTTTCTACAATGTATTCTTCTTTACTTCCTCTTACTTACACTATTTTATCTCCTTTCTGCTGCATGAGCTGCATTAGCTTACAGTGCTGGCTGCGATTCACCCAGGGGTGGGTTCTAAATTTTTTTTACTACCGGTTCTGTGGGCGTGGCTTATTTTGTGGGCATGGCTTGATGGTCATGTGACAATTCTTTAGGATTTAGCAGAGGTACTGGTCTACCAGGCCTTTCACCGCTTGCAGAGCTGTACCGGTCTACTCATGTATTTTTGCAGGCACCGGTCTACTCATTTGTTTTTGCAGGCACCGGTCTACTCATTTGTTTTTGGAGGCACCAAACTGCCTTTTACCACTGATCAGCTGTAGGGCAGCCCTTTGAAGCCCCACAGCAAGAGTTTAAACAGTTTTTTTCCTTACAGCCCATCAGCTGGGACTCAGGAGGCAGCAATAGATTGGGGGTGGGGCCAAATAAAAGGTAAGAATAATGCGGGGGGGTGGCGGGGGGGTGGCAGAACCAGTTCGGTGACATCATATCGTCACCACCACCAGCTCGGCGGAACCGGGAGGAACCCACCACTGGATTCACGGTGTTGGTTAGCAACTTCCTATAACTTGGTTATTTGTGGGACTGCTTCTCCCTGAGAGTATCTGCCTGTCCTGTCAGATCAGATAGGATAGGCATCCTCCAGGTCCCTTCCCTGAAATGCTGCATTCTACCGGGACCTCAGAAGCATGTCTTTTCCATAGCTGCTCCTACTTTATGGAATACTTTCCCTCCTGGTTATTCAGCAGGCCCCCACTATTTGAGCTTTCCAAAAGGCCATTAAGACCTTTTTTACCCAGGTACAGTGATTGTATCTTGATTGTTGGGGCCCACCAAGGACCCTTTGGTTTTGTTTTTACAGTTTTATTATATTTAAAATATACTTCTGGGGTTTTGTTACTGTTGTAAACAGCCCAGAATGCCTTATAAGATGGGAGGCAATATGCTCCCCTTTCAAGATGGCTGCTGTACAGTCAGTGATTCTTTTTTCTCTTACAAATGATCTGCTGATTTCACTGCTAAAGGTGGTTCTTTGGCAGTGCTGCTCCCTAGTTTTGAATGGGAGCATTTAGGAGTGACCCAAGATGACTTTTGGACAACTGTGGATCCAGTGGATAAGGGGGAGGGTCTTGTAGATTCAATCGAAAAATCATTGGGAGTATCCATCTTCCAGTCAAGGAGTTTTGTTTTCTAATCATGCCAGAATTTTAACTTTCACTTTTTTATTTCACTGTTTTATTTTGCTCATTGTTTTAAAAGTTGATTTAACAGTGGGTGCTGATTTATCTCAATCCCTTGCTGGACTCTAATTGCTTTTTCCTTGCCTTTTCTTTTGATATGTTGTTTTGGACAATCATGGACCTTCTGTATGGAAATCGTGTTCCTTCCATATGAAAAGCGCGGTAATGTTTGGGGAGTAGGTGGATGAAGAGTTCACAGACTCCTACCGCTGGATTCTGTATTTTTTGAATTTGAAAAACAGAATAAATAAAATGGAATTTATTTCCATTGAATTTTTCTTATAATCTTGGATTGAAACATAGAGGCAAACATACTTTTTTTTTGTTCTTTGTTTCCTGGCTAAATTTCACAGATTAAGATGGCTCTGAAATCTAAGAAAGGAAAATGGGGAGATGTGCAACTTCTAGCTGAGTTCATCTCTCAAAAAATTGATCAAACTTTAATGTTTGTTAAAAGAATGTTAAGATCTGAAGCTTTATCTCTGGATGTGGATGAAGGTACACAAAAGGACTTTGATCCAGTTCCAGATCAAAGAGATAATTTCGCAGCTGGAGAACCAGCAAAGTAGATTTCATCTGTAAGTCTGCACATTCTTTCAATATTATGGCTTTGACTAAGAAGGAAAGAGACAGATTCCAGACCTCTGCGAAGTCTGAGGGAGACTGGATGGATTACAGTTAATTGGCAATTACTTCTGCTTGCACTTTGATCGGAAAATAGACCTATTTTGGAAACTGGTTTTACTATATTTAATTAAACAGCAATTGACTAGAGAAGATATTAAGAAACAAACATGGATATTTGATCTAGGATGATTTGTTTATAACTTTTGAGTTATTTGGGACAGATAAGATGCTGTGGTAAATTTTCTAAGAGTGGATTACAATAACCGCCTGTCAACAAGTTGCAAATAGATTTAGTAGGTTAAAATTTTTTGGAGGGCTTGTTTCGCAAGAGGTGGGAATTAATGTTGTAGTAATATATTAATCATTATTTAACTAGAGGGGATAATATGTATATAATGTCTTGCTTTATGCTCCTTTTTAATGTTTTGTTTTGTGTTGTTTTTTCCTTTTGGATTTTTTTGAGTTCTGTATTTTGTATTTTAATCTTGCTTTGAATAAAATAAAAAGAGATAAAAAAGAGATGGGAGCCAATACAAATCTTTTAAATAAATAAAATAAAAATGTATATATTTAATACCTTTTGGTAACATTCTTCAGAATTTTTTTAAAAATTTAATTTGCAAAGGCGGCCAGAAACATTGTTTTTAAAGCCATTTAGAAACGAGATCTACATCAAATGTCTAATGTTCACAACATCTTGCCATTTTTCTAACTATAGTATTGTTTTAAAAAGTTTAGCCTAATTATGGTAGAATCAAGTATTTAATCTGGTTTTATAAAGTCTATGGGCAGGGCCGGATTTAGATGAAAAGAGGCCCTAGGCTATTCCACTTATGAGGCCCTTTCACCTATAGTGAAAGTGTAATTTTAATTTTGCTAACAATTTGAATGTAGGCCCCTCTTGATTTTGAGGCCCTAGGCTGAAGCCTAGTTAGCCTATAGGAAAATCCGGCCCTGTCTATGGGGATTCTCAGTCATCCAGGCCATGGTTGTCTCAAAGGTGTTTTTTAAAAAGGCAGACTGTTTTTTCTTTGAGGAAGATGTTTTACTTCTCATCTTCAGATCTGGCTTAAGTTTTATCATCTGGTTGTGAATGTGAGAGATCATGCCTATGGAGGGGAAGGTGATGTGATGGACTACAGTGGAGCACCAATTTCCCAGAAAGGATGGAGCACATCTCTAGCCTCCCACCGGCCAGTACGCTTCCACAGAGAGGGGCTCCTCTGGGTGCCATCGGTCAAACTATGTCGACTGGCGACCCCAGGGGACGAACTGCCCCCCGGGAGACGGAGGATTCCCGACTTGCGCACCTTTCACCATGCCCTCAAAACGTTTTTATTCCAACAAGCCGGGCTGGCCTAATTTTTTAACTTTTTAAATTTTTTTAAATTTTTAAATGGGTGTTTTATTTGAATAGCTGGGCCAAATTATTTAATATGCTTTTAAATCGTTTTTAAATTTTATATTTGTGTGCTTTTACTTTTGGCTGTACACCGCCCTGAGTCCTTCGGGAGAAGGGCAGTAAATAAATTGGAATAATAAATAAATAAATAAATAAATAAATAAATAAATAAATAAATTCCAAGGAGTGGAGTAAGGCAGGAGTTATCACAACCTGGAGCTGGATAGGAGGCAGAGGAAGAAGGCTAAGATAATCACTTCTCAGAATCTCCCAGGGGATATCCACTAGGGTGAGAGAAGTAAGGGTTTAGTCTGGCAAGAGTCTGTTTATTGTATATAAACAAATAAGGAACTGAACCCTGGCTGGATTGTTCTACCTTGTCCTTGGGCTAAGCCTGACAGTGAATGAATTAATCAATTACAGCATTTGGAATTAGCTAGTTTTCTCCATGGTTGGACTGGCAGACAAACTTGGAAAAAAAACAGATTGGTTTCCTCCCTTTTTTGCATTCAAGTCATTGAAAAATGTTCTTGCTTTGCAGCCATTGTTTTGTGGGATTCTTAATGTCTGCTTGGAGCAGATCATTTGCTTGTCAAAGAATAGTTTTTGCCAATTTGGTGCTCGCTAAATGTAATCCCATGCTGAAGGGTACAGCATATTGCAGTTCCAGGAGAAATGGAGGGCAACTGTTTGGGGAAGATGCCAGGATTGAACTGATTGGATAGTTCAGATTGAACTACTAGAGGCACAAATTTCCTCAGATGCAGGCAAACTAAGACAAAAATACTTACCCATCAAAGCCACAGAGATCTTGCTGTAGGATGTAATCACGAGCCTCATTCGCACGGCAGGTCTCTGAGGAGATGGTGACAGGAAGAAAGCAGGAGACTGTTTAATAGGAGCCATGGTGGCACAGTTAGAATGCAATATTGCAAGCTAACTCTGCTCATTGCCAGGAGTTTGATCCTGACCAGCTCAAGATTGACTCTGCCTTCCATCCTTCCAAGGTTAGTAAAATGAGAACCCGGATTGTTGAGGGCAATATGCTGATATTTGTAAACTACTTAGATAGTGCTATAAAGCACTATGGAGCAGTATATAAGTCTAAGCGCTATTGCTATTGCTATGTGGTATACTATTACAAGACTCAGACAAAGGATGGAGCAACAGGAAAGCTGGAAACTATTGAAGATAAAAGAAGTCCACAATGAGAAGGAAAGAGGGAGTGGTGGAGGAAGATAATGGGACTCACCCACAACTTGAGTATGGATCCCAGCCAGGGCAAACAATGGAGCCACTTGACTTTGATAGATCTCCGTTGCTCGCTTACGTCCACCAACTGGATTGATGAACACAAGAAGACTCTTGGGCCGTGTAACACCTGGAGCAGAAGGGAAGGAAATGTAAATGGCTGCAGGATGAGATCAAAGTACCATCTAGTCCAGCATTTGGATTCTCTCAGTAGTCAATCAACACCTCAAGAGTGCATGAAGAAAGAGCTCTCTCTTTGTTCCCTTATAATTTGTATTCACAAAAACTCTGCTGCAGAACAAGGAAGATCGAACTAACTGTCATTTTGTGTCCTTCAAGTTGCTGATTTTGCTTGGCAACATGTAGAAGTGACTTGCTATTGCTTTCTTTCAAAATCTAGCCTTCAATCCTGGTATTTGTGGGAGTCTCCCATCCACCTACCGTATTAACCTGGCTCAACCTGATTTAGCTTCCCAGCCTGAAAGAGGTCAGGCAATTGCCTTTTGCAGGGTAAGACTTCATTCAACACGAACTCAAAACTTATTTTCCATGACATTCAAAAGAGAAAAAAAATACAGATGGCCTTTGAGCACACACTGTACAAAGTACCTTTCCCTTACTACTGACTAAGAGCAGTTAAATTTCATCTCTTGATCTAATCTACCTTGCAGGGCTGACATTGCCCTACTTGCAATTAAGAGAGGTTCCCTGCTTCCTTTCTTGGAAGCCATATCCTACCCACTTATACGCAGCCTGTTATTGCATGGCAGCCACACTTAAGAAGGCCAGGAAGACTTCAGCTGGGCTAGGAACTGACCATGATAATAAATCCAGGTCTGAAGGGCACTGACCCAGCGTGTTGCTAGCTGAGATGTGGATGGGGCAGTGAACTCCAGCACCCCAAGGTTCCAATACTCTCCTTTTTCCCGCTGTATAAAAAAAACTAAAAAGAAAGAAAGGGAGGGGAACAGAACATTAGAGTGGTTGTTAGAGGATTTATGAGTAAGATCAGATTGAGCGATTGCTCAGGACATCATTAATTTACTTTTGCATGTGAAATTATGCACCTTTATTTACACATACATGCAAATATCTTGAAAAATTGTATTATTATTTTCTCAGATCTATATCCTGCCTTTTCACCAGGAGCTCAAAGTGGCATACAAAGCACTCATCAAATCAAATCAAAACTTTATTACAATCATAGACCAGCATATTCAAAACTGGGTTGCAAAAAGTCCAAAGTCACCCAGCAAACTTCAGGTTACACTGGATCTAATTCTGAATTCCTACTCCTTGAGTTTCCTGGTTACGCTTCAGGGAAAGATGATGATGACTGCATTAGCTGAGTTCATTTAACTCTTAAGACCAAACTAAACAGTCACAATTGCTGTGTTCATATCATACACTGTGTCCCCAAAGAGAAACTGTATTGTAGCTCAATGTGATGACCTGCTTCCTACAACACACTAAATATAACTGGATTCCCATAACAGACTGTGGCTTCAACATCCAAGGCTGAGAAACAGATGGAAAAAAAATCTTAATTCAGCCTTGTCCTTGACTCTTTTGCCACAAAGCCTGTAAACCTAGCTTAGAGTGTCTACACTAAAGAAGTGCAACTTTGGATCTGGCCTCCATAGCATAAACACTTTTTGTTCCCTCTCCACTCTTCTCCTGCAGTCAATCAAAGTAATAAGAAACAACATGACTTATTTAAAAGAATTGCTCTGAACAAAAATGGACTACTCTGACACTTCAATCACTCTCAGCATGCAACCAAAGTTGTAGCCCACCTACCCCAGATTTCATTTTTACTTGATTTTTGTGACCCTCTCTAAACCTGGATCCATCTTACTCACCTGTGAAAGAGTTTTCATCCCTAGTAGATTCCAAAATCTCCTTTCTGTTACTGGCCGTTCCAAGCTTCACAGCAACCATCTCCTGGATGGGAATGCAGAATCCTTGGTCTGGAAAGGAGAGAAGACAGTTGCTTTGCCAATCTTTATTTGTGGAATTTCTGTCCTGTCTTTCTGCTTCTTTCAACAGCTCTGAGCGTGGGTTTGGTGTGTGCACGCAATATTAATACAATCAAAATTAGAAATAAAATTTACAGCTTGGCAGCAGAGATGATAATAATTCTCAGACGATAAAAACTTGCTTTAGTCTGAGGCCAGGGACTTACAGATCAAAATCCATATATTTGTCTTTTCTCCTTGACCTGCTGCCACAGTGGAGAGCTTTTCAATAGGACACCGTCACTAAAATTGTCACAATCTGTCATTCAACTGCTCACTCTTGAGTGCTGGCTGGCTGGCAATTCATATAAAAACTTTACTTGGGGGAGAACCCATTATTTTCATCGAGGTTCAGAAAATATTTGTCAGTAAGAAAGCTAACATTCAGAGCTCAGTTTTTTGGGGGGGTTTAAGGGGACTTAAAGAACCCTGAGGGATTCTTTTATCAATTTTCTTGCTCATTCTCCTTCCTCGTGGTTACCATTTGCACCTCCTAAAAGGAGAAGACTAGATGCTTGGAGATTATTGCTCATTTGTTTTGTCATATACCCAGTAAGTGCAGGGAAAGAAAGCCATGGAACCAGGGGACTCCAGGGTCTGGTGATAAGATCATTACAGAATTGCAGATCTCACCAAGAACCTAACCAAGTTGATCCAAGGACTTCAAAAGTTCAGAAGTGTAACTCCTACCCTTGCCTTATATCCAGAGATTTAATCCCTTTACAAGGGATCTTGAAGAAGCTAAAACCTTAAGAGTTGAAATCTAGCAATCCTTTGTATTAATTTCCTCTGTTTGGGTGACAGGAATTTCATAAATGGAATGGAGATGTCTCATAAAACTGGAACCACTACTAGTGGTCCATTCTTATCACAGAATGATTCTGATTCTCTGCTGCCACATATTTTATTACTATTTTGAGAGCCCCAATTACACCTGCAGTACTTCTGTCAAACAAAAAAAAAAGTACTACTTCACAATAAAGTGGTCTAAGTGCCAAACTTTCACAAAATGCACATCGCTTCTGTCAGAAAGAAAGCTATTTTTACCAAAGGTTGCCGTGTATGGAGTGCCTTTTCCCCAAACTCCTCCTTCTTTTCTCCTTTTTTGCAATTGATTCCATATTACAGAAAATAAGATAACTGACAATGCCATTTCTAAGAGTTTAAATTCTCTTCTTCCGGCAGTTGGCCAGGTGAATGAAAATTCTGGTCAGGCCAGTAATCTGCTTTTAACTCAATGCCTATCAGGCATAAAACCAGCCGGATTTTCCCAGACCATTAAAACTACTATGGCTTGACCCAGAGGGGCTTCAACTTGAAAAACCCGTTTTGGGATCCAAATGTGTTTGCTGGAAGGAAACTGCTGTAATGGAAACTGCAAAGTATGTTCTACGTCTTCTTCGTGAAATAAAACCCCTGTCATCAGTTGGTTAAAAAAACCTTGAAACTCATCTCTTCTGTCTCCTCTCTTTCCCCTCCTCTGCACCTGGCACTGGTGTCAGCCTCAGGGGACGTACTTGCAAACACAACAAGCTTTGAGTCAACTTGGGCCCAGGCCAGGAAACCTTGGGTATAGGTGGTTCCTCTTGACAATACTTTTGTCATTATTTTCTGCAAAAAGACTGAGCAAAGGACAAGAAGCAAGAGTCAGAAGCCTCTTGGCCTCATAGCCAAGTTGAGCTGAAATAAAGTTGTGATAACTATTAACATGTTGTTTTTAAAATAAAAGCATGAGCAAATTCATGATTTAGGGCTCTGAAGAGGGAATTAACAAAATGGCTCTTCCATGCACTCCCAATACATCTTGTTTATAGGAAGCTGGAGCCCAAAATCTGTATCTTTAAGCATCCATCTTGGGTTTTTTCTAAACCTCCCAAGAACATACTGTAAGGTTCTTCTCCATTTGAAGGATCTCCTCCTCTGTCTGTCTTTGTTCTAGTTAAAAGACAGTAATTGATTACTTATATATTTTACTTTTTTGGGGGAAATACTTTATCCAAGTTCATGTGAGCTTATTCTCTTGACTACACAATATTTCATAGTATTTTCCTTTCTTTTTATTAAAACACCATTCTATTAAGGCTAAAAGAATCTTCTAGGGTATATAATTATAAATGACTTCACATTCACACAGTCATGTTATTGACGCACTTCTATACTGAGGCTTTTAAAATAATTTTATACTAAACTATCCAAGACATACACTCGACAGTTAAGATGCCAACTAAGCTTTCCTTTCAAAGAGCTGATTTAACACACTCCCATATTTGAGTTTTATAATTTTTTAGCCTTCTAGTTTACTTTGTGATTAATATCTCATATTAGACAGAAAATCCTGAAATTTTGGATAACACCATTTTCATTTCAAAATTTAAAATATTCTTCGGTGAAGCATCTTTGTCATTTTTTAGATATAAGTGAAACTAAAATTTTCAGTTTCAGGAATATCTGTACATTGTTACCTTCACAAATGTCAGGCCAGCTAGAAAATACAGGAGGAAAAAGACGGAAGATACTAATCCATCAACAAACAGATCATCTCAAGCATGAGTAGAAAATACCGTAATATATTGCCTGCAAGGCGAAAGTGTTCCAGATAGTGCTGAGCACTTACAGTTCCATTAGAACACAAAAATAATTTTATGGCTTTAACCATATTGACATATTGTTTTATTGATTTAGTGTCATCCAATGCCAGGTAAAACATAAACCAGGAACATGGGTTGTCCTTAGTCAAGGTAGCTGCTAGTTTTATCTTCCTCAGAATGGAACTTTGTCTTGGACTCTTAGACTTGGCCTGAATAACAGAACGGAGTGGAAGGAACCTTGGAGGTCTTCTAGTCCAATCCTCTGCTCAAGCAGGGGCCTATATCATTTCAGACAAATGGCTATCCATTCTTTTCTTAAAAGCCTCCAGTGGTGGATCATCCACAACTTCTGAAGGCAACCCGTTCCACTAGTTAATTGTTCTCACTATTAGGAAATTCCTCCTTAGTTCTAGATTCTAGGAGAAACTTCCTAACAGTGAGGACAATTAACCAGTGGAACAGCTTGCCTTCAGAAATCATGGGTGCACCATCACTGGAGGTTTTTAAGAAGAGACTAGACAGTCACTTATCTGAAATGGTATAGTTTCTCCTGCTTGAGCAGGTGGCTGGACTAGAAGACCTCCAAAGCAGGGGTGAAATTCAGCAGGTTCTGACAAATTCTGGAGAACCGGTAGTGGAAATTTTGAGTAGTTCAGAGAACCGGCAAATACCACCTCTGGCTGGCCCCAGAGAAGGGTGGGAATGGATATTTTGCAGTATCCTCCCCCTGCCATGCCCACAAGCCACACCACACCCACCAAGCCACGCCCACATAACCAGTACTAAAAAAAATTGAATTCCATCACTGCTCCAAAGTCCTTTCCAGCTCTACTCTACTCTACTCTACTCTACTCTACTCTACTCTACTCTACTCTACTCTACTCTACTGTACTCTGCTCTACTCTACTCTACTCTACTCTACTGCTTCTCTCCTTGATTAGTTTCCATCCATTGCTTCTTGTCTTGCCTTCTGGTGCTTTAGAAAATAGGTTCAACCGCCTCTTCTTTGTGGAAACCCCTCAAACCCGTTTACTTCAGTGATGTTGTACACCTAATTCATTACTATTTTCCTCCAACTTGTTGTGCAACTGGTGTTTCCTCTGTCGCTATGTGTTACTCTTACACCACTACTGGCAGATATGTAATCTGCTGACTACAGGCTGGAGCATCTGAGAGAAGGATGGCGAAATCTTATAGTTGTGATCTATGGAGACCTTGCAGAACTTGTAGGACATTTTAAAGAGGGACAGTGTTGAAGTTCAGGAGGGGAGGATAAATTGAGAAAGATGGTCCTGCAAAGTTTGAGGCTATTTAGAGAAAATAGGTAGAACACCCTTAAATGATTCTTGTCTAAGAATAAATATTAGTTACTGCATGGTACAAATGCAAATACAAATTGCAAATGTCCTAAAAATAATGTGTTTTTCCCAGCAAGGAGCAAACCACTTCCTTCTTCAAGGTAAATAAAATTTGAACTTTCCTTAAAGAGTATTGCCTACTCTAATCAGATCCCATTTTTCTAACAAATCAGAATCAATATTTTCTTTACCTATTTTTTTTTCATTTGATGTCAAGTCCTTTGAAGTTGGCAAGTTCAGGAAATGAAAACTCTTTGGATTTCTGGAATGAGCTTTATTGCTATTAGGATAATGTAATGAAATCTTGGAAGCATCCTACAGCAGTTCTCCAGATCAGCAGTCACCAACCGGTGGTCCATGGACCACTGTTGGTCTGTGAGAAAATTTTGGTGGTCCGCAGAAAAATTATTTGCATTTTTTTATATTGCACTAAATACTATTTATCTTTTTAAAAAATTCATATTAGTGGTCCATGGGATTTAAAATTATGAATTCAATGGTCCCTGAGGTCCAAAAGGTTGGTGACCCCTGCTCCAGATCAGCTTGTACCTAGCATGATTAAAGTGGAATTGCCCTGAGCCTCTCATATTTCTCCCCTCTAATGAACTACGGATTTTTTTTCCTTTAATGGTCCAATTCTCTACTGTCTTGCTCCATCTTCTATGTTCCCAGGATCTGTTAGATATTCCATCTCATTTGAAGACACAATTATTCAAATAAGAATTATCCAGAATTCCATAAAAGAATCAAATATCACAATTAATACACAAGGTTATGAGAACTAGAAATAAAATATCCAGGCTTGATAATATAATACTCTATGTATTATAATACATAGAGTATTATATATACTGTAGTATGATAATATAATACTACTGCAAAAGCAGTTGAAATAGTAATTGACTGCAAATAACATATGAGTCCTCAGCATTGCAGTTGCAAAAAAGATGATCAAAGTTTTAGGCTGCATCAAAAAAGTGTAGCTTTTGAATCACGCAAATTCTACTTTATTCTGTGTTAGTCAATCCATTATTGAGTACTATGTCCAGTTCTGGGCAGCTCGACTAGAACCTCAGAGAGCAATGAGGATGATTCAGAGGCTAGAAAGCTAAATACTATGGAGATCAAATAGAAAGAGTTGGGAATCTTTCATTTAAGCACTCTTCAAAGGATATCACTGTATCCTTCCAGTTACTTTAATTTAGATTCCTGCACTAAACAGTGTGTGTGTGTGTGTGTGTGTGTGTGTGTGTGTGTGTGTGTGTACATGATGATCTAAAAGGTACCTCTCAATAAAAGATATTATATCAACCATGATTTTTCTATTGCTTAGCATTTAAAAATTATAGAAATGAATGGAAAAAGTAAAATTCATATTTTTCAAAAGCCACATGTTGAATTTCCAAGAACTCTCTGAAATAACCAAACATCTCCACATAAAATTAGATGATAATGTACCAGTAACATTGAATTTTTTCCATCCTTGAGTTCAGGTTAACTTTAGCCCTGCCTTATACAGCTCTTTTGAGGCTAAGAAAAATTCCTCATCAATTTAATATCATTTTGTTAAAAGTGGAGGGGGAAAAGTGGAGGGGACAGGGCATTTCAGTTTAAAGGAAATTCTAATTTCTTACTGGAGGGCCAGGAGGGCAGTTATACTGAGAAGCTTCGGCTGCTTCTCATTAGATATGCTAAATTATCTTTGTTTATTACTGAAGGCTGTCCTTTTTACTCTAGAAATGGAGAAATACTAGTGCCAGGAGGCTGGGATGACCCTTAACACTGGCCAGTCTGTAATAATCTGGAGCGGCAACTTTTGCAAAGACTACCTTGCATTCTTCCTTATTATATGAGAACAAAGCTGTTACAAAAGCACAAAAACGGGGGAAAGAAAAAAGTCTGCAAACCTGGCCACCCTCCCATGTTCTTCCAACCATGGATATGAAGGCATCTGAATTCTTTAAATATACCACATAAAATCCTAAGTATGATTATTCCCATCTTCCTCTGAAATGAAAAGGACCACAAAGAGACATCTACTGAATTGTGGGGGGAAAGCAGATAGAGACATACATAGATGGCTCAACCAGATTTATTCCTCTATAAAATGTAAGATGGGGCAGAGTCTTTCCTCTTGGGTCCCACTGAAATTAAATTACGCCTTACTGAGCATTTTAAGGTCAGGCAGACTTGCTTTTTTTCAGAGGCACTTATTCACAGATAGAGCTAAGAGAGGATGTTGTTGCTCAGACCAAAGTCTACTCATAATAGTAGTTTACTTTTGGTCAAAGACTAAAGCAACCCATATTCCCCCACCCCTTTGAGTTCACATTCCCTCTATGTTCTGCCAAGATAATCATTACCTGCAGGAAGGAAACTATTTCAGAGCTGAGTAGATATTTTCACCTTGTTTATCAGCTAAGTTAGGGAAAATATTAACCAAGACTGAGCATTTCAGGGTACAGTCATTAGCTAGGAACAGGTACTACAATTAACAATGCTAATGAGTATTCATAGTTCAAGCTGCCCCACCCTCTCAGTCAATGGGTACCAGTTTCCCCTTACTATGACAAAGGGACAATTAAAAGCAAGGAGGTCCAAAGCAGACATTCAGTTTGAGGGAGGCTGCCTAAACTTTGTTTCTGCCAGATGTTTGGATTACAATTCAATTAATTCCCACCCATAGTAAGAATTAACATCTTAGTAGAACATAATGGGATACTTTACATTTTGTTTGTTAATGCTCAAAGTGAGTAGAAAAATGCTTTAACATTTTCTAACTCACATTCTGGTAGAAGAAAAAAAAAATCTGCCTTCAGAAAAAGTTGATTTTTCTACATTCTGAAGAACATTTCCCGATTCATTACCGTTTAAAGCGTCAATCCAACTCCTAGGAAAGTCTACACTATTTGGCCTGGTTTATTTATTTATTTTTATTATTTATTTTTGCCAAATGCACCAATAAAAATATTCACTAGTCTTATTGTTATAAATATATATTGATATATATCTTTATATATCTATATATCTATATCTTTAGATAGATGATAAATAGATAGATGGATGGATGGATAGATAGATAGATAGATAGATAGATAGATAGATAGATAGACAGATAGATATATATAAAGATACATTTATATATAAAGATATATATTGATTTATTTCTGCTTTGTGTTAGGTCAGGAGTCTACAGCAAGATAATAATTGGGACTAATGGCCTTTATGTCTTCAGAGATGGCGGAATTATACCAGTGGTGAAATCCAAATTTTTTTACTACCAGTTCTGTGGATGTGGCTTGGTGGGCGTGGCAGGAGAAGGATACTACAAAATCACCATTCCCACTCCACTCCAGCGGAAGGATACAGCAAAACCTCCATTCCCACCCCTCTCTAGGGCCAGCCAGAGGTGGTATTTGCCAGGTCTCCGAACTACTCAAAATTTCTGCTACTGGTTTTCCGAACTGCTCAAAATTTCCGGTACCGGTTCTCCAGAACCTGTCAGGACTTGCTGGATTTCACCCCTGAATTATACTGTTATTCTTTCTCCCTGAACGCTAGGTGTCATTAAAGCCAAGTATTGATTAATGTCTTTGAGAAGGATTTTAAAATGTAAACCTTGATGAAATAGACTAATGGCCTAATTTAAAATTTTTCTTTTTCTGCTTTTAATCTGAGTATGTATCAGTTTCAGTTCGTTGTAACAAGACAATGCCTGACTCTGGATGTTAGTTTCTAAAATATTGTTTACAAATAGCTATAGATACTTCTTCAAGTAGTATATAAAGCTGCAATACTGGATTTCAAATATTTTCCTTGTGTAAGTTTTTTCCTATCATGTTAAACTTCCAAGAAAACTATTTCCATACTGCAGACAATTCAGATGCATTCATCTCCCTAAGGTCTGCTGGATCTCATTGTTATTGTGCATCTGGGTATGGTAAAAAAATCAAAATGGCAGCTTCAATGGTGCAATTGAAGCCTTGCTTGTTGTTTTTTTTTAATGTGCATTGCATATGCAACACATTTTTAAAAGAGGCAGAATTTTGATTGTACTGTTGCAACTGCCATCGTCACTTTTTTTATGACACCTAACGCCCCTGCCTACATCCTTTGCAAGTGAATCATACAGTAACTAAGTCTTCCTGAAATCTTTCTCTTGCAGGGAATAATCATTGTAGTATGCAAACTTGTCTGTCGCTAATAAGCTACAGTATTCTTTTGTAAAACCCAAAACAGAGCAAGTGCTAAAATTGATTGGATAAAAACACAATTTGTACCGACAGCAGCTGAATGAACTGATTGAATCAGCTATGGAATTTAGAAATAAAGGTCATATTAAATGGAATGGCTCATAGCCTTCTCAAGGCCATGGAAGAAAGGGATTGTAGTTCCAAAAAACAGTATCTGCAAGTATCTCTAAAATCAGTCTCTCAGTCTTCCAGTTAAGCACATTTTAAGTAGGATGGAAGCCTTGGAGAGTCATTCACATTCAGAATAGTCAGCATGACATGAATACAGAATGAATTCTGTATTGTTCCCTCACAGGCTAAGGGCATTGGAAAGGATTGTAGTGACACCCAATCCATTTTGCTACACCTCCTTGGGACTAAGTCTGCTGTCCCCATCCGTTTGGATGCATAGAGAGGGGGATGGTTTTGTTAGTCTGGAGAGGATGCCTTATCCAGGAAAGTCATCTGGAACAGTATGTTAAGGGGAAAGGAGATATTATGTACCCAGCTGATCAGAAGAGAGCCATCTGGTGCTCTAAATGCAACTCCTGTAGTCCCATACTTTGGCCAACAATGAGGTCTGATGCACAAAACATCTGGCATTTATTCTCATTGGCATACCGAATCCCCATTATTGGCATACCTAACCCCCAAAGCCATTTTATGGGTCCACCAAGCAGCACAGAATCACAAATATCAGAATTCTGGAGCACCTTAATAGGGCTGTGGATTAGGATGATAAGTAGAGGCCCCAAGTAATTTCAACTCTGTCTATGACTAGTATAGTTTTGCTAGAACTCTTTCTACTCCCCCCCCCCCCCAAGTGCTCTTCAGCTATGCTGCTTTATAACACCCTCGGAGTGGAGACACTTATTGAACTACAACTCCCCTCCAGGCAAAATGGAATGGGAGCTGTAGTTCAGTGTCTCTGAAGATGGGGGGGGGGGGGGGGGGGAAGCTGACTCCTACAGAAAGTGCAAAAAAGAAGGAAAGCGAGAACAAATTCCCAAAGGAAAAGGCACTTTCCAAACGCTCCTAACTGGGGTTGGGTTGAGATCCGTGCTCCCCTTAGGTCAAGACCCGATAGGAGTCCATCGGCAATCGCCCTCATTCCCGGGGCCACCTACCTACCTACCCCCGCATTAACAGATCTGGGCTATGCCGGGGGCGCACGCACCACCCATCTCCTTCCCCCCCACCCCCTCATTCGGGATGCGAGAAAAGAGCGGAGCGACTCACCGCTCTCCAGGTTTACGAACTCCGGAGTACCCAGCAGGAATTCGCCGCCCGGCGGTAACGACACCAAAACCCGGCCGCGTGGAGTGCGCAGCGGGCAGCGTAGAAAAGTTTCTCCCATGGCCGGGATTGCTAAAGGACGGTCGCCTGACCGGAGGGTCGCGCGCTCCGTTTGTAAAACCGACGGCAAAGATGGATCTTGATTCTCTTGTCACCTCGTTCCCGCCGAGCGCCTTTATTTCTCTCAGGTTTAGTTCTCCGCCTCCGCAAGGCGGAGAAACCCCCAGAAATCCGCCCCGCTTGTACCTGGTGTCCACGATCTTCTTTCTTCCCGCCCTCGCCCTGTTAGGCGAGTCTGCCTAACGTTCCCCAGACCTGGCTTCTTCTTCAACGAGAAAGCTTACTGGAGTGAGCACCCACGGAATGGCCTAATATCACAAAAGTTTCCCCCCAAATGTTCAATTGTGGACTTGTCCTGGTGCTGTAAACTCAGAAAGAGGAAATATCTCAGGGGTTGCCACAAACAAGAGGGAGTCAAACTATTCTCCAAAGCGCCTGAGGGCAGGACAAGAAGCAATGGGTGGAAACTAATCAAGGAGAGAAGCAACTTGGAACTAAGGAGAAATTTCCTGACAGAACAATTAATCAGTGGAACAACTTGCCTCCAAAAGTTGTGAATGCTCCAACACTGGAAATTTTTAAGAAGAGACTAGATAACCATTTGTCTGAAGTGGTGTAGGGTTTCCTGCCTAAGCAGGGGGTTGGACTAGAAGACCTCCAAGGTCCCTTCCAACTCTGTTATTATATTAAATTTGAGGTTCCAACCAAACTGTTGGGGACAGAGGACTTTCCTTAGAGGAAGAGCATCCCGAAGATACCTTTGCCTCATTAGATGATCCAGTTTGGCCACTGTTGGTTTTTATTTGCCTGGAGCATCATAGGATTTATTTCCATGTACGTGTACAAACAATTTTTGCCTTTGGGTTTTAATCACACAAGTGTAATTCACTGAAGAAATAAGTTGAGCTTGAGAGTAAGTGCCTGTTGAGGAACATGGGGAGAAAATCTATGTTATCATACACATTTCCTAATTGGGATACTCAAGATTCTCTTAATTAGGAGGACTTTAGCTTTTTCTCAAGCAGCTGATCTCTTAGTGTTCTCCAGTGCAACTCTGGTTGTTGGGTGCTGGAAAATTATAGCTCAGTTGTAGCTCAGCAGCATTTGGCAGTCTCTAATAGTCTCATCTCTATTTTTAAGAAGATATATAGGGAGATGAACCATTTTATTCTGTTCTGTTTGCAGAACTTTGAGCCTCCTGAAATAACTTACATTTTTATGCCTTATGGGAATGAATCTTTTAATCTCTCTAAATCTTTTGATGTATCCATTTAAATCTGCCCACCCTGCATAGATGCTCCACATATCTACCCTGGTAGACATCAGTAGGGTGGGACCCAGAGAGTGGAATTGTTAGCAGTAGCCTCCTCAGTCCAGAGCAGCAGGTCTCTCAGTGGTACATACCATTTTGTCCTTCAAGAAACTGGTGACAGCATTCTTCTTCCCAAAGAATATAATTAAGAAATTAACAGATTCTGTTTTCATGGTGGATTATTTTTATGAATGTTTTTAGTTCAGTATATTTTAGCCATTGTGACCAACCTGATATTGCACCAGCAGGAAGCATTCAAAGTTAATAATAAACCTAAATTAATAAACCAATCAACCAGACAACACTCAAATGACTTGAAATAATCTCTTTTCTAAAATGATATTTTCATTGCTCTGACCATGAATGTCCTTTTTGATAGGAAATTAAATTAAATAAGGCAGATTTGGCAACTGATTTCCTACAAATAAGATCTAATAACAAGTCAATATCCCTGGACAAATTGTATATTAAGGCTAGATTAAGTTTGGATTGGAGGCAGGTAGCAAAGCAAATGAGGTGGGAAAAATGGGAAGAAAAGCTTGATGTCACTGTTTGTCCTTGACACTCTGACCTTTTGCAAGACTGCATCTGAAGGGACTGAACCAGGGCTAGAGACAGAGATGGCAGGGCTTCCTTAGAATAACATTTCTAGATCAAATGGCCACCTTAGGCCAACTGTGTTCGTTCTATGCCCCCAAAGTGGTCAGCCAAAAGAGAACAACAAAGTGGACTGCCTATTATACAGTAATAATACTGTAGATCGAATCAAGGAGCCGAGGTTGCACAGTGGTTAGGGTGCAGTACTGCAGCTACTTCAGCTGACTGCTAGTTCAGCAGATCAGCGGATCGAATCTCACCGGCTCAAGGTTGACTCAGCCTTCCATCCTTCCGAGGTGGGTAAAATGAGGACCCAGATTGTTGGGGGCAATATGCTATTTAGTATACTGTCTTTGGTGTAAGCTGCCCAGAGTCCTTGGACAGTGGGCGGCATAGAAATATTAATAAATAAATAAATAATTAATTAATTAAATCAATCAATCAATCAATCAATCAATCTCTGCTATGGTTATAGACCAGCATAAGTAGTAATAGACGGGGATAACTGAGGTTACAATGTGCTTCTTGGTGGATCAAATATACTTTTCAATGGAACCAAACTCCCAAAAGGCATCATGACTTCAGTGGAAGACCAAGAATATTTTGCAAGTCTCTCTGTGTGAACCAATTGATTCCTGATTTAAAAGCAAAAATGGTCACAAAGGTAAAATAACAGGAAAGCCCATTGAATCTTTTTCTCGTCACTGGAAAATCATTTCCTTGTGCCTTCAAGCACTTTCACTGAGAGTAACGATTTTGGATGCCTCTCATATTTGTTCAATGTTTTCCTGCTGCCCTCCCCAGTCTTGGTTATTCTTGAAAAAGTCTAATATTTCTCCTCTGTATTTGATTTCCACATAATGGAGCCACCTCTGTTAACAACAGGTCAGGTCAGGTCTATTACAGTATAGATTAAGCCTAGCCTGGTTTGAAGGAAAAGAGACAAAAGCTGGGAGATGTTGGTATTTCTTTCAACTGCTGTGTCCTCATAAAAATTATGATCCACAATTATTCCTAGTTCGTACATAATTCACCTTATAATATTATATATATTAATAATAGTATTCAGGTATTCTTATTATATGTCCCCTTGAATTGAAAAAAAAATTTGTCTAGGATCACAGAATCAAATAATTAGAAGGAGCCATGAGATGATTGAGCCTCCTCCTCCTCAGTGAAGTTCATATTAAAGCTTCTCAGACAGTTACTCAGATTCCCCCTCTTTCAGTAACTGGTTCCACTGTCAAATTGCTCTTGCTGTTGAGATTTTTTTCCCCTCACATTCAATCAGAATTTGATTTTCTAAAACTTAAATCCATTGTTCTGTTTCCTACACCTTGGAAGAAGGTCTGGACTGTCTGTGACATCTTTTCAACAATTTGAAGAGTATAATCAATCATGAACATCAATCATGTTTTCAAGACTAAACATGCCAGTTCCTTCAATCTTTCTTCACAATACTTAGCTTCCAGTCCTTTGATTATCTTCACTGCCATTTCTGAACACTGTTTCAATTTTTCAGAATCCTTCAAGTATAATATCCAAAACAGGATACAATACTGTAGATGCATTCAAGGCAGAAAACAGAAAAATTATGTCCTGTTATTTGGGAATGTTATTCTATTCAGGCAGTTAAAAATTGCGTTTGGGGCCACGTTATAGTGTTGGGTCTAAATCAGCGGTCCCTGTTTCTGGCTCCATGGACCAGCAGGAGTGGCAGAGGGAGGGAAATGGTTTTGTGCATGCATCCTAGATCCCATGCATGCGCAAATGAAGCTTTGTGTGCTTGCCATCACTTGCGTGGCTCAGTTCCCAATGGCCATGGACTGGTATCAATCTGCGGCCCAGGGGTTGGGGACTACTGGTCTAAATCACTTTGCAATCAACTATCTTTCCCCCTCCTCTCAAATACTATTACAAAGCTAAGTGCCCCCCCGCCCCATAATATATATGTGCATTTGATGTTTGTGAAGAACTTTGCACTAACTTCTATTAAAATTCTGTTACTTTCAGCCCATTTCTCCAACCCATCATGATGTTTCTATTTATGTCTTGTAGGACATTGGCTATTCCATCAAACTTTATCTGCAAATTTGGTAAGTTTTCCCTTCCTTTCCTTCACCCAAATAATTAACAGAATAACAGAATTGGAAGGGACCTTGGAGGTCTTCTAGTCCAACCCCCTGCTCAAGCAGGAGAAACTATAAGATTTCAGACAAATGGTTGTCCAATCTCTTCTTTAAAACCTCCAATTTTGGAGCACTCACAACTTCTTCTTGAAAGCAAGCCGTTCCACTGGTTAATTGTTCTTGCTGTTATAAATTTTCTCCTTAGTTCTAAGTTGATTTTCTCCTTGATTAGTTTCTATCCATTGTTTCTTGTCCTGCCTTCTGATGCTTTGGAAAATAGGTTGACCCCAGTGGTGGAATTCACATTTTTTTACTACTGGTTCTGTGAGCATGGCTTGGTGGGCGTGGCAGGGGAAGGATACTGCAAAATCTCCATTCCCACCCTACTCCAGGGGAAGGATACTTCTTTGTGGCAGCCCCTCAAATATTGGAACACTATCATTTCACCCCTAGTCCTTCTTTTTACTAGACTAGACATATCCAATTCCTGCAACTGTTCTTCATATGTTTTAGCCTCCAGCCCCCTAATCAGGGGTGAAATCCAGCAGGTTCTGAAAGGTTCTGGAGAACTGGTAGCGGAAATTTTGAGTTCGGAGAACCAGCATACCACCTCTGGCTGGCCCCAGAGTGCGGTGGGAATGGAGATTTTGTAATATCCTTCCCCCAGGAGTGGGGTGGGAATGGAGATTTTGCAGTATCCTTCCCCTGCCACGCCCACCAAGCCACACCACGCCTACCAAGCCACGCCCACATAACCGGTAGTAAAAAAATGTGGATTTCACCACTGCCCCAATCATCTGTTGCTCTTCTCTGCACTCTTTCTAAAGTCTCAACATCATTTTTACATTGTAGTGACCAAAACTGGATGCAGTATTCCAAGTATGATCTTACTAAGGCTTTATAAAATGCTACTAATACTTCACATTATCTTGGTTCTATGCCTCTGTTAATGCAGTGTAGGATTGCATTGGCTTTTTTGGTTACTGCCAAAAAATTAATAAAAGTGCTGGAGAGTAAAGGACTCTGGAGTGACCCTTGCAGAAGCTCACTTGGTAAATCTCTCAGACTTCGTAAGAAACCATTGATAAATAAATTTTAGTACTGTGAACTAAAGTACTGTGGCAACTATGAATCTATATGTCTTGCTATCCAGTTCACAACAATCTTTAGTCAATATTTTCAGTTATAACCATCCTTCCCCATTCCTTTCTCACTTGTTTGTTCTCATGTTATATCATCCATAGCTGTAGTGAATATACAGTATTTTTCATTTTTTCACCTAAAAATTTACAAACTCATTCCTTTAAACTTCTTGTGCCATTTCTGGATTTTCAAGTCTTCAGATTTTCCCATAAGGTTTCTTGATATGTCAGATAGTGGAAGATATGAGTTTATTACAGGAAAAACCAGAAAATCAGATTTTTCTTTCTTTGAATGCTTGAAACCGTAAAATGAATGATGGAAGATACAGTGCTCCAAATGGAAGAACAGATTATTTTCTCAGAACAACTATCTTTTCAAACCTAACCCCGAAGATGGGTAATCAATAACTCCATTTATTTTGGCAGACTCTCGAGTCACCCAAGATCATACTACTGAAATCTGGCAGCAAGCATCTGATTTTTAGTGGAATTTTTGTAATAAAAATGCATCAATTCCCTCCAAACTCTATTCCTAAATGAAAAAAAAAAAGTTGATTATTTCAGCTTTGCCCATCTTGGAGGTATCACTTCGTCACTTCAATGCTCCAATGGGCTTCATAGGCCTACAAAATATTCTTAACTTTAACATTCTTCCAAGACACAACTAGCCTGCCTCTCTCTGCCTTAATTAAATCTCAACTTCTCTCTGCAAATTCAGGAACTGACAAAAAGAGACTTATCAGTTGGGTCACAAAGACACAAACATATAGATAATACACTGCAAACTCAATTGTAGAGATTGGATGAAGTCTAGGTTATCCATGATATTGAACCTGAGTACAAATTCCCCATTAGAAACAAAGCTTAAAGTGCATATAAGGATTTATTAAAATGCATAGAAATATTAGGTACCACGTTTGTGCTTGTGAACGTGCCATCTAAATAATCCTTTTTAAATCCAAATTAAGCAAAGTTCAATGATTTGTAATGACACCACATAACTGCAGTTAAAAAACAGGGTCATTGCATTAATCTAGGACAGTGTTTCCCAAACTTGGCTATTTTAAGATGCATGGACTTCAACTCCCAGAATTCCCCAGCCAGTATGCCTGGTTGAGGAATAGTATGCCTGGTTGAGGAATTCTGGGAGTTGAAGTCCATATATCTTCAAAGGGTCAAGTTTGGGAAACACTGATCTAGGACTACATAGCATTCAACTTTTTTATGACATGGCATTGGCTGGCATCTTGTCCAAAGCTTTCTGTACACTTAGAGCATTTTTAATCATGGCATATAAAGTGCATAACCAAGCCCAAATTAGTCAAAAGAGATACAAAATGTACAGAATTGAAATGAGCCTGTAACCTGAGAGTAAGAAACTTAATAAAATAATTGGTTACCCTTTATTTTCTATTGTTTCTTTACTTTTTTCCTTTCTTGCACTTCTCTTTGATGTCTCTTTCAGTTTTCTTATTTCATATTAGTTTGTATTAATTTTTGTTTTATATATAATTGTCTGTGTGTATGTGTATATAAATCTGCTGCAGTCCAACTTGAGAGTCAACAATCATATCTGCCTTATCTGAAGGACAAACTTGGTCTACCAAATGACTAAATTCCAGTGGATTTTCCAACTGGAAAAAAAAATAGGCATAGAATAAAAAACAAGCAGCTGCATTGAATAATATCTATGACACCCCACCCCTCCCACCCGGATTCAAATAGGGTCAGATGGCCCTCAATGTCCATTACTCGATCCATATCTGGAAGTGTTTTAAGAAAAATTCAGCTCCCCATCTATAATTTAGACTTTAGATTTTTTTATCATAAAAATAATAAACCATATTTTCTAAATTTATTTCCAAAGCAAATCTAAATAATGCACTATGCAATTTAAACATTTGACTATTTAGAATTCTCAGAATGTTCATCATTATATATTGTAGTTGCTTTGTTATGTGCTGGTTATTAAATTCCCTCAATATTTAATTTTGAATGATATCCATTCCTTTAAATATATTATGTGCTCATGACTGATATTCTTCAAAAATTGTTCTGTTGACTTGGATTAGTTTCCTGTCCAGTTTCTTTTCAATGTTATTGGTTAAGTCATATTGGTAACTTTCTTTCACAGAGAGAATGGCTAAGCCATCGTGCTATACTAGAAAATTTTATTTTAAACCCATTAGAGAAAGAAAAGAAAAAGATAACAAAAAGAAATAAATGATTGATTAGACTGATGTCCTGTGATGTGTATGTTCCTAGACATCCACTACCTTCATTACCCCTTCCTGGTTCCCCTCTCATTCTTGTGGGGATTCTCCTGATCAAAGCAATTCTGCACCACCTCACTGCACTGTTTCAGAGCTGCCTACTCGAAAATGAAGATGGGGGACTGTGGCTATGCTGAGTGGGGCAATTCATGCCAGAAATGGAACCTCCTGTTTGCTCCTTGGCAACTATGGTTCCATGGCAACTATCACAAGATGAACGGGTAAACCTCCATTGACATCTGTTGCAGTAGTGGATGATGGAAGCTCCATAGTAGTGGTCTCTAAAGGTGGCAAAGGCTGAGGTGTCAATATTATACTTGTTTGTGTGACAGAACTTGGTTCAGCTGTGAAAGGTAACTGCTTTTTTGTGAAAGTTTTTCCATCAGTTTCATGTCCGACAGCTGTAAATGTTAGATACTTTGACTCTCTAGTGTTCCAGAAGGGCTGTTTTGTCGTGGACCTTTCAACAGTTTCTTTGACTGTAGAAGAGACTACAGATTGAGACTGGTGTGCTTTTGTAGATATTGCAGATGAAGGTTCTCTAAGTTTGGAAGAGATTTTAGATGATACTTTTGTAATTGTTGTAGAGGTCCTTTGGGTGACAAAAGTTATTACAGGTGATGTCTGTTCAGTTCTGGCTTTTACATTCTCAGGCTTTTCAGTTTGGGGAAAGAACTGCCTTGATGATGTAGATGTTTTGTTATCATAGGATTTTGTAAGAGGTACATAATTCGCCACTGGTAGTGATATGGTTGTTTGAGAAATTGGGGCTGCTGTTGATATTTGCTGAGTTGCTGAAAGTGTCTTGTTCATTGTTTTGAATATGATCGATACACCTGGAGTAGCTGACGGTAATTCTTGCTGAAGAGGATTTTCTAGGGATCCCTCTTGCCTTAGCCATTTTAGGTGGGTTAAAAGCTGGGCAGCCAAAATAGGACCAGAACAGTTGTGCAAACTCTGGCTCACAATGCCCATCACTTCCCAATTTGATGTACCTGGGTCATGGCACATCACTGGAGTACCTACAGGCACCTGCAGTAGAAGAGGAAAGAAGGCATGAAAATCAACTAGGCAACTCAAAAAGAGCCTAAAATACTTGCACTGGTGATTTTTTACTGGTGGATTGGCTATGCAGCTGAGATTTTTAATCACTGACCCTGTTATAACAGGGATGGGCTCAGCCAATATAACAGGCTTCTGACACATCCAATGAGTTCTAAAAATAGATTTTCTTGGTTAGTAAATCCAAATTATTCCAGAAAAGCTTCTGAACATTAAAACATTAAAAGCACAGAAACTATTCTGAAACAGATCGAAAAAGCTTTCTCTGCTTCGAAACAGTAGCATTCAGGTTTTAATTATGTAGATAAATAAGAAGGTGTTGGGAGGGTCATTATTTCAATGACTTTCATTGAAATGACTAAATGAAATGACTAAAAAACCAAGTGGAAATTTCTTCATCCACAGATTTGACCCATTGAATCTAGTTATATAGGTTACCTTGCAATCTGCATGCTTAGGAGGTTTTTTTCTTTCAACACACAAGTTCCGTTCATTTGTAGATCCAGGCCAGTACTTAGAACACTCTAAGACACTTAGACTCTCCACAATGGTTATCTTTAAAAACAACTTTGTGGTTTCTATAGAGAGGGAGAAAAGATCCTCAGCTACCTGAACTGTTATGCTGTGTCAAGGTTTCCTGCAGTGCTACTTTACTCTTAATATGTTTATGACTATACATGTGCAATATTATACTTTAAAAATTGGTACTCTTATTATTTTTTAAATTATCAAATTCTGGAAAAGCTGCTTATCCTCTTTTCTGGGTTGTGCCCAGATTTTCAAATATTTTCAAAGCAGCAAGGATAAACAATTCCCTAAAAATAATATTGATTGCATGTCAAATACTAGCTGCCATGCTTATCCAATAATTCTTTACAGTTATGCCAAATGCACTGAATTCTGCCCTTAGTTAGCTGGTTTTTTAAATAAATGCCACAAGTGCCAATATCTTCATTTGTACTTGTGGCATTGATCCTAATACATTTTTCTGACATCCAAAAACCTATATGGAATGCTCCCAAACTCACCATTATTACTTTGTTCCAAAATCCTGCATTCCTCTGTTATGTCATAAGGTTTTTGTTCTTTGGGGATACAAGCAGGCCACATGTCTTGTCTTCTTAAATCAGCTGGCTGACCAAGCAAGATTAGTCCCAGGTCATTATTGGGTGCTGTATTCCAAGAACTGAAGCCCCGATGTAGCAGAAATTGGCTCACTGTATTGGCGGAGAAACGCCCATGAGATCCAGTCAACTCTACTTGGCTCGGATTCCTACAAGGCATACATAGCATGGATTAATAAAGGGAGATGATTCTGGTGGCAGGACTTTCCCATAACCTGGAAGTTGTTTGGTATTATATTTCCCCATATGCCAATCATTCCTAGAAGGAAAACTTGTTCCAATTTCTTCCATTACTCACATCAGTAGGAAGCAGTTGGCTGCCGTCAAGACCCACCAACTGCTCAGGATAACTCCTTGGCATCTCCTGCCATTGCCATAGATGTTCACAAGCCATGGTACTTCTGAGTTGTCACTATGTTCCGAGTGTTCATCTTTGTCTGATTTGGGTTGCATATGCTGAAGATCACAAACTGTAGGAGACCAGTAAATTATTATAGGAAACCCCAATCGAAACATCTTATCTGTGCAATATAACATACTCTTCAGTGGTGGTAAGCTTTACTTCTGGTCACTACAAATACATGATCATTCTTGAAACTGACAATTTCAAGCACACTGAAGTCAACAAGGAGATTAGAAGTGAATACATCAAAAGAATAAAGATCTTAAAGTCCAAGCTCAGTGGAAGATATACCATCAAGGCAATTAATATCCAGACAATTCCAGTCATTACATACATAGCTGTAAATAGTGAACTGGGCTCAAGCCGAACTAAAAGCTGTGGATAAGACCAAAAAATAATGACAATGAATCATGCCCTTCATCCCCCCAGTGATGTTGACAGACTCTACTTACCAAGGAAAATAGGTGGGTGTGGAATATTTCAAGTACAGGAGATGATTGAAGAAGAAAAAAGAGGGCATTGGAAAAATATTTGAAGAACAGTGAAGATGTACTGAAGCTAGTATACCATGAAGGCTTACTGAGTACTTAAGCATTGGGTGTTTTGGTTTATTTAGGATGGTTAGTTTACTTTTTCAGACACAAGTCTATTGAAAAACTACCCACATCAACCAAGTGCTTCACTACCGGTACCAAAATAATAACCCAATCTCCCATAAGAGAAGCTATTTCCAATGCACAAACATATTGCAGCAATGCTGAACATCAGAAAAAAGAATCAGGTTTTCCAACAAAATGGATACCCACACAATTTTATTAAAAAGTGCCTGATTACTCAGTCTACCATAGCTCAACTAATACAAGTTGTGAAAAAGATAACAGTGTCATATATCAAAAATATCTCAGAAATTACCAAGAGACCATTATAACTACATGGCATCACTGTAGCACACAAACTAACTAAAACTCTCCAAAGCATCTTAAGTAAACCAAAAGACCCAGCAGCCCCAGAAGAAAAAACAGGAGTTATCTATAACATACAGTATAAGGACTGTAACAGCCATTATGTAGGACAAACAGAAGACTAGCAGAACACATCCTTGAATACCAACTAGTAGTCAAGACATGATGAAAACTTCTTAATTTCACAACCCATGGACAGACTCAACCATAGTTTCAACTGGGAAACTGTAAGCAAACTAGTTCCATCCAAGTCCCAAAACATCAGAGAATTCTTGAAGGCCTGGCACTCAGACAAATCAGCCACCAACAGGCACAGAGATAAACAACAGTTAAACAACAACAGTCAAAAAATCCAAAAGGAAACAAAAAAAAAAGAAAAATACCTTCTCACTAGCAATCAATACCCATATGAGCAAAGAATAACCCCAAGATTAACATCTAGACCAGGGGTGTCAAACTCGATTTCACTGAGGGTCACATCAGAGTTGTGTTTGACCTCGGGGGGTCGTGGCCGCATGACCAGCTCAATGTCACTCATCAAGGCTCCATTTTCAGCCGTGACAGCTCTTGCAGCCCTCTGCCAACAAAAACAGAGGCCGGGGGTGTGTGCACAGCCCACCCGGGCTCTGGTTTTGGTCACAACGGCCTACTGCAGCCCACTGCCAGCAAAAACGGAGCTTGGGGAGGTGTCTAGTGGCCCGCCCAGGCTCTGTTTTCACTGACAGAGGGACTGTGGGCTGGTCCTTTGCTGTTTTCAGGGCAGGCCCGTGGGCCAGATCTAAGTACCCTGCGGGCCTTGAGTTTGACACCCCTGATCTAGTCCAGCAATCAAGAAGTAAACAATACCCCAATCAAGGAATACCAACACAGACAAACAGGTTAACACTAAGTAACAATCCAATCAAGTAACCACTAAGAACACTCCCACCAATACAGACAGGGCAGTTGTTAACCGAGGCCTTGACTTATGACAACAATTGAGCACAAAATTTCTGTTGCTAAGCAAGGCACTAGTTAAGCAAATTGTATCCCATTTTATGACCTTTTTTGTTACATTTCTTAAGCAGATCATTGCAGTTGTTAAGCAAATCATACAGTCATGAAGTGAAACTGGCTTTTCCCATTGACTTTGCTTATTGGAGGCTGGCTGGGGAGATTACAAATGGTGATCACATGACTTGGGACAGTATAACTGTCATAAATACATGCAAGTTGCTAAGCACCCAAATTTTGATTGTATGACCATGGGAATGCTGCAACAGTCGTAAATGTGAAAAATGATCATAAGTCACTTTTTCAGTGCTCTTGTAACTTTGAACAGTCACTAAACAAATGGTTGTAAGTCAAAGATTTATCTGTAGTATATAAAAATAAGAGCAAAGCCCACTTCCTTTTCATACAGACAAGCTATATGACATCTTAGACTTAACAATTGTTGATAAGAAAGACAAAAGAACTATTGTGGCAAAATAAAGCAGAGATAGTATCACTAATAATAGACTCCTTTGGGTGTAATTCCAAAAGATCTGGAGCACCACTTGAACACTATTGGCATTAATAAAATCACCAGGATCAGTTGGAAAAGGCAGCTTTACATGGAACAGCTTACATCCTGCAACGATGATTTCTTTTAACACCATGAAACAATATCTGCCTATCCTAGGTCCTTGGGAAGCACTTGATAGGTGGATAAAAATGCCAAATCCAGTCTATATATCTGTCTGACTATGCAATGAACCATTATAATAAATCTAATAAATTATAAATATTCTACAGGGTGACTCATTATTACCTAATTTAGTAGTCTCACTTTCAATGATTTTGAAGAAAAGAAATCTTGAATACCAACAGCAAAAACAAAATGCTAATAAAATCTCTCATTTGCTTTATATGGATGATTAGAAGCTTTATGGAAAATCAAATTGAAATCTAGTAATGGACAAACATTAACTATTTTAATACAGATACAGCAATGCAATTTGACCTAGAGAAATGTGTTATTGTAATAATAAATTGGGGTAAAATCACAAATAATAATGGAATTGAAATGTTGAATGCCCAAATCAGGATAAAGCTAATAAGTATCTGGGCATTTTACAGTTGGATATCAAGCACGGAGAAATTAAAATGTGATCACTAAAGAGTGAGGTATTGTTCCAAAGAGTGAGGTATTGTTTGGCCAAACCTGGACTATACCTATGATATGATACACTGCTGGAAATATTAAGTGGACTCAAGCTGAACTAGACCAAAAACCAAGAAAACGGATGACTATTCACTATGCATTACATCCTGCCATGATATTAATAAATTATACCTGTCCCACAGAAACAGGCAAAGGTTTACTTCAAGTCAAACAAACTATCAAAGATGGAAAGCATGCCTGGCTGATTACATAAAAGACAGCCAAAAACAAGCATTGATGCAATTTAAAAATTATTGAATGTGCAGGAAACAAAATATGAATATCAAAATAATGTAATAAAAACAAGAACAGAATGCTGTGAATGAAAAGCAATATATGGTCATTTTTTACAAGAGTGAGGTGTAAGTGGATAAAGCTAAAACCTGGCAATGGTATGGGCTTACAAGTGGAATATTAAAAAAAGAAACTGAAGGCTTGACTTCGGCTGCTCAAAAGCAAGCTATTCAAACTAATGCAATAAGGCCAGAATTTAAATATCATCAAATGATTCAAAGTGCAGATTGTGCAAAGGGGCAGAAGAAACAGGAGATCATATACTCAGCAGGTACAAGAAGTTTTCAAAATAATTATGAGGTGTTGTGGCGAGAGGTGCAGAAAGATATGGAGACTTGGAAAAAACTGCAGCTGTTTCTACTTGGAAGAATAGCAGCAGTTAAGATGAACATTTTGCCAAATTTCTTTTTTTGTTTCAAATGATTCCGGTGCTTAAAAGTGATAAACAACTGAAAGTCTGGCAAACTGGAGTGAATAAGTTTGTCCGGAACGAGGAAAAACCGAGAGTGAAATTGAAAATTATGCAAGATGTTCCAGAAAGGGGAGGTCTTAAACTTCCAAACCTACAGTTATATTATGAAGCAGCAGCTTTGACCTTAGCAAGTGATTGGTTTGGAAGGAAAAAGACTGGAATACTGAATATAGAAAGTTTTGATCTTGAATTTGGATGGCATGCTTACTTATTTTATGACAACAAAGTGGAGACTCTTTGATGAGAGTTTGGAAGAAGCACCGATTCAAATGGGATTATAAAATACCGCTATGGCTGGATCTTGGTCATATTATGTGGAATACAAATATAATGTCACTCGGGGGGGTTTTATACAAAGAGATTCTTTTTACAGATGCGGGCAGATGGCAGTTGAAGACATTACAGACACTGTTGGATGAAGGGATTAACTTAACTTGGTTACAATATACTCAACTACAATTGAGATGGAAAGAGGACCAAAAAACTGGTATTATGTTGCATGAGGAAGAATTGGTTAGACACATAAAAGAGAAAGGTCCAATGCATATTAAAAGGCTTTATAATGTTTTGTTAGAAAGGGATTCAGAAACTGAATTAGTTAAAGATTGTATGATTAAGTGGGCACAAAATTTTGAAGAACCAGTGATGTTGGAAACATGGGAAAAAATATGGGTTCAGAATGTTAAATTTACACAGTCGCAGAATTTGAGGGAAAATTTTTATAAAATGTTTTATAGATGGCATTTAGACCCCAAAACGTTGTCGTGTATGTACCCTAATGTTCAGCCAAAATGTTGGAGATGTGATTGTTTAGATGCTACATATTATCATGTTTGGTGGACTTGTAGGAAAGTTAAGGCTTTTTGGATAAAAATTTGGTGGATCATGCAGAATGTTTTGAAGAAAAAAATTCAATTTTCTCCACAACTGTTTTTATTGGGTATAGTTAAGGGTTTTACACTGGGTGAAACAAAATTGATATTGTATATGATAATAGCAGCAAGATTGTTGATAGGTAAATACTGGAAAAATGAAGCTTTGCCCACTATCGAGGAATGGACTTTGAAGATGGCCAGTTTTGCAGAGATGGCGAAGATTTCAGCATACTTAAAAGATTGTTCACAAGAGACTTATGAATGGGAATGGAAAAAGTGGATAGATTATGTTCAGAACAAATATCAAACTAGGAAGTATCAAATAGCTTTTATTTGAAAATGATATATTAAGATAGTAATATTTCAATGTAATGAAGATAAGAAAAAAAATTATAAGGGGGAGGGAGGGGTTCAAGTTTTATATAAGTTTTATACCAAGGGTTTTTTTTTACCTGACATGAGTATATTGTGTGGAAGTCCGGGGGGAGGGGAGGGTTAGGGAGGGTTAGGGAGGTTGGGAAGTTTGGGGTGGGTTGAGGGGGGGGGGAAAGGGGTGAAAATGTAATTGTAAAACTTTTGCAATAAAAAAAAAAAGAAGTTTGCACAAACTGATTATACACAACAACAGTCACCAAAATGATTAGCTGGAACATCTGTAAAAATTATCATGTGCCAGTACTGTTCTAAAAAATGGTGGAAAGATTGAGTTTAAAAGTAGTAAAAAATGAGCAGGTTAAAATATTGTGGAATTTCTGAACACTGATAATACAGATTTAAGAGTGTTAAAAAAGAAGAAAGTGTGGATAATTGATATGGCAATAATAGATAATAGAATTGAACACAAAGAATTGGAGTGGATCAGAAAATATCAAGATCTGAAAATCAAAATTGAAAGATTGTGGCATAAGCTGATCATGGTGGTCCCAGTGGTTATCAGTACAGTGGGTACCATACCAAAAAATCTTGGATGGCATTTAGAAAATCTATGCATTGACAAATTTCCCATCTATCCATTATGGAAGTCCCCATTGCTTGGATCTGCAGATATCCTATGCCAGTAGATTACAATATTCTAGGTTCTTGGGAAGAACTGAACGCATATGAAGATCAACATCAACTAAAGAATTGGCAGCTGTGAATTTACAATGTTGAGTATATAATAATATAGTTCAAACTTCTAAATAATATATTGTGTCTTGAATCCTTCAACTTAAATATATCACTTAACTCAAAAAATATGAATATTGAGGTTGCATAGACCTCTCAGTCCTCCCAAAAAGGGAACAGGACTCAAGTCTACTACATTGGCATGTTGTTGCTTACAGTGGGAAGAGGAAGAGGAAGACAGAAGTAGCTGGAAGATAACATACAGCCTGAATAGATGCCCCATCTTCATTTCTGTAGCTAAGGCTACTGCGAAAGAATCTGGGACATCCAGGATGGAACTTTTGAGCTCACAAAAGGCTAATCTATGACCTCAGTTACATAATGCTCTAAAGTCATGGCAGATAGTCTCCAGTATTACCAACTCTTCTGTTAATCATTAGTCCAGAGGTGGGTTTCAGCAGGTTCTGACCAGTTCTGGAGAACCAGTAGTGGAAATTTTGAGTAGTTCGGAGAACCGGTAGTAAAAATTCTGACTGGCCCTGCCCCCATCTATTCTCTGCCTCCCACGTCCCAGCTGATCGGGAGGAAATGGGGATTTTGCAGTAATCTTCCCCTGGATTGGGGAGAGAATGGAAATTTTACAGTATCCTTCCCCTGGGGTGGGGTGGGAATGGAGATTTTACAGTATCCTTCCCCTGCAATGCCCACCAAGCCATGCCACGCCACCAAGCCATGCCACGCCCACAGAAACGGTAGTAAAAAATGTTGAAGCCCACCACTGCATTAGTCCTGAACTATCATACTGTAGTTGGTATCTCATATTCACATTCTAAATGCAGTGGATATTACATCATATTTGGTGAATCATTTGCTTATTGAAAGCAAGTATATTTTTTTAAAAATGCAGGCAGTGTAGTGCAGACTATTCCCACCACCACCTGAAAGTGCAAATCACTGATTTTTCTTTTTTCAGCACTTGTTCAGATATGGCCACCTTTCCAATTATAAACATGGGAGGGAAAAGGCACCCCTACCACCATTTGAATTAGAAAGGGTCTCACATATCATGCTGAACCATAGTTTAGTTAACCATAACTTTTCAAATAAACATTTAGATGGATTCATCCTAGCATGCTAGGCCATTAATCACAGATATCAAGACACAATGGTGGAATCTGAACAATCTGCTACTGTATAGTAGCAGCAATAGCACTTAGACTTATCTACCACTTCACAGTGCTTTACAGCCCTCTCTAAGGGTTTACAGAGTCAGCATATTGCCCCCAACAATCTGGGTCCTCATTTTACCCACCTCGGAAGGATGGAAGGCCGAGTCAACCTTGGGCTGGTGAGAATCAAAGGTAAACCAAACAGGCTATGTTTATTATTTATTTCTTAATCAAATTTATAAACTCACATAACATTATATGACTTTGTGCAATGATTAAACTTACCCAGATCTTAAAATCTTAATTGTTTTGCTATAGTGGAATTTTGGATTTTCATTGCTAATCATTGAAGTAGGATATGTTGGAGCAAATATTAATGCCATACTCAAAAACGTTGGCAAGAAAATTGCATGGACTTGTCCATGTAGTCACTAGGAGTCAATACTCGAATGGACCAAAAAAAAAAAAAAAGCTATGCAGATTTCAGCTTCCTTTTGTATCTAATTTACAAGTCTTCCCCGAGCCAGAGCTGCGTTGGACTACAATCCCCATAATTCCTAACCAGCACCGACCAAGATATTAGTCTCTAGCACATCGAAAGTAAAACAATCCATTGTCAGTATTTTAATTTAAAAAATACAAGGGGCGACTAACAAAACAGAGGCTGCTGAGAGCCGTCATCACTTTAACCGCCGTTCCGAAAAGGTTTTTCGCTAGCCGCCATCTTACAAAAAAAAGAATTCTTGGCTGTTGCTATGGTTTCGGTTGCTAAGACCTTTCTATCTCTTGTAGCTTTCTCTCTATGGTCGTGTCTTTGAAAAGCTTTCAAGACAGGGGGCATGATTTGCTCCCGATTTGGCCAATGAAAATGTAACCTCGCCCTGGAAATTTTTTATTCTCCAATAGAGCTGAAGGCTTACTTGACGGACAGACGAAAAACCTATAGAAATCCAGAAGGTCGAAGATCTTGAGCAAATACAGCTAGGGAACGAGGCGAGCAAATCGGGGAATATTTCCTGATCGTGGCGTGAATGGAGCCGTATCCGGATTCAGAGTAAATAGTCTAGGGTGAGTATTGGATGCTCGGCTCCATTATTTGGGCTGGATTTGTCGGGAACGGCTCAGGCCTTTACTCGGAGAGATGGGACGGCGTGCTCTTTGGAGGGGAGGGGAGAAAACAAGGCTCCATGGTGGCAGGGGGTTCCCGCGACTTCCCATTTCCTTTTGGCTAACCGTCCTTTTTACTTTCTAGGGAATAAGAGCCCCCTTTCTACGAGCTGCACCGTCGTCACTATGGAGACTCTTATCCCTGTGATCAATAAGCTGCAAGAGATTTTCAACACCGTGGGAGCTGAAATTATACAGCTGCCCCAAATCGTGGTAGTTGGCTCTCAGGTGAGGTTCTGCCTCTATTTAGGCTTAATCCAAGCCCATTCTAAATAGCACGGCTTGTATTAGCAATAGCACTAGCACCTAGATTTATATACCGCTTTACAGCCCTCTCTAAGCAGTTTACAAAGTCAGCATATTGCCCCCAACAATCTGGGTCCTCATTTTACCCACCTTGGAAGGCTGAGTCAACCTTGAGCCTGGTGAGATTCGAACTGCCAAATTGCTGGCAGCCGGCAGCCAGAAGTAGCCTGCAGTACTGCATTCTAAACACTGCGCCACCACAGCTCTTAATATGACTAATGTTGGTTAAACCAACAGGTAAAACTTTTTGTCAGCTAAGCAAACTTCAATTTAAAGATAAAGTGGGAGCTGAAAATATCACTATTAATGGGCAAGTTTGAGATGATCTTAAGAAAATGAATTTGTGGTATGCAAGGAGGTAAATCAACATGAGATGCCGGAACCATATTAGTAATATGCTCTTCTTCTAAACTTTTACACAGGTAAGAAACTGCCTTTTCTTTTTCTACCTGTAATGCTATTTATTTCCACAGAGTAGTGGGAAGAGCTCAGTGCTAGAGAGCATTGTCGGTCGGGATTTCTTGCCACGTGGCTCTGGAATTGTCACACGGCGGCCCCTGGTCTTGCAGCTGGTCCATGTACCAACCCTGGAGGAGAGGAGGCGGAAAGCTACTGGAGAAAGTGGTAAGGAAAAAGTTACTTCTTTTAGTGGCAAAGTAAAACAGAGATGTGAGCATTAAAACATTAACTCAGTAACTCTGATCCAGAAGATGGAATATGATTACCTAGAAGGGGCTGGCTTGGTTTCTGCCTTCCAGTACTTAAGAGTGTATAAATCACATCATTTGTTGACTCAAAAGGTTGATCACCAGGACCAGAGGTTTTGCCTTCTGAGCTTTCGGACTCGTGCTGGGGCCCATCTTCATAGAACTTCTCTCTAGTAGCTATAGCAATTTCTCCTGCTAGAGAAAAATTCCCTGAAGATGGATTCCAGCATGAGTCCAGAAGCTCAGAAGACAAAACCTCCGGTCCCAGTAACCGACCCAGATTGGATCATGCAATATTATCCTAGAACACATATATTCACCTTCATTCGTGAAAAAGGTTGAGTTAGAAGGAATTACAATAATTTTGTCATCTTGAGCTAGAGTGGCTTGAGGGTCCTGCATAGTATTGCATAGTACTATATGGGTATTTCTGTGTCTGAAATGTGCCTGATCTCATTGTGCTGTTGCTGTGACTTATACTTGCATCAGACTTTGCAGTGCAAGTACAGAATTGTGACATTTACATAATGCCATTGGTGTCCCTATACCCTCGTTTTGGTTTTACTGCAATTTGCTGCAGATGCTGCCACATGATGTCAGTGGACAGGCCTAAGTTCCTTCCTCTTCCCATATCCTTTTCTTCAGAGGAATGATTTACTGAGGGTGGATATAAAGATTCTCCATCCCCAGTGAACATTAGTAATCCAAAACAGTTCCTTTGCATGATGACAAACAAGAATTGGGCAGGAAGCAACTTGTAGAAATTATTTCATTGGGTACAGGCTAAAAGGCTGGTGCTGCCTGATTCTGACTATCTGTACTACCTAAATTCAGTGTCTGGGAATAACGGGTGGAGTATTGTTGCCTCATACGGAAAGAGTATGTTTGGTAAAATTGGACATTTTTGCATCAGTGAGCTGTCAGGTTTTCACTGGCTCAACTGTACTGGTTATTTTATCTGACATTTTTGATAGAAGCAAAATCAAACACCAACAGACAGCATAGGAGAATGGTTACAAGTGTCGGAGTAAGGCTAGGGAGACACAAGTTTAGATCCTCGCTTAGTCACAAAGTAAACTGACCTAGGCATTGTCTTATAGGAAAATGGTGCTGGAAAGATTCTCATATGTCTTTTGTTTTATTTTGCTTTTTGTCTGCAGTTGCCCAGACAGAGGAATGGGCCACTTTCCTGCACTGCAAGCACAAGGTACTGAGTGAGTGGGGCAAATGTGGAACTGTTTATAGTTAGAGTCAGCCCAGGCCAATTGGCAAACTAATATGGCAAAGAAAAGCCTCACATTAATAGGGAAAAATGCCCCCCCAAGGGAAACACAGTGACATTTCTCAGGGGGAGCAGGGGAGGAATAATGGTGTTTGAGGGTTGAGGACAATCTCTCTTTTCCCATCATACAATAACACTGTTCCGGGGATGTCTGTTTTTCTCATTTTGTAAAAAACCCAAATGTCTCAATTTTCTTGTAAGAAGTAGGGATAAAATGAAATCCTTGAGGCAGCCCATATGAGGAAGAGGCATTCCCTTCTGTGGCACAATATAAGATCAGTGAGGTGGGGAGTGGAGAGAAAGACAGAAAGAGAAAGAAAGAGTTATACATCTGTGAACAGGTTTGCTTTGTCCTGCTTGTGCCTCCTTGTATGTTTGATGACTGGATTCCTGCATCATGTTGAGTGATGGGTTACTTTTAATGCGTGTTTGTTGAATAATCCATGTTATATACATAGCCCATTAAGACAAGGATTGCTTATCTATAGCTTGCTGAATCTCAATTGATGGAGTTCACATGTGCAAACTCATCACATGTGTCTTATCATGATGTATGAACTTAATCATTTACTTGTTTTCTTTTTGATTTGAAGGCAGTTACTATTGTAGGAAAAAGGCTATTGTTGACTTTTTTCCTATATATCTCCTGTTACTCATGTCCATTCAGGGTTTCCCTTTCCTGTCGAACCATGGATTTTAGGGTCCATAAGAAGAGAGAATAAGGGCATGTAAGGTTATCGTTAGTGATATCACAGTCAGTGCTTTTCTCTTAATTGGGAGAATTCCTTCCTATTACCAAAATATTTTTGTCTTACTATCTTGTACAAAATATTAAGAAAATATCCCAACAGTGGATGCCAGGCAGAAGGAGAACCCAAAAGGGGGGAGGGAAAATAGACAGACATTCCAGTCTTTCACTAAACAGAATTTATGATGTCAAAAATCTTAATATGTTGGAGAAATGAAGATAGAGATAGTATTACAGGCAAATATAAAGTTATTCACTTATGAAAGAAAGAAATCCATAGATGTAGGAGATGATAATGATATTTATGAAAAGGATCTTGCAATAAACATTGCTTGCAAACAAAATATGAGTCAGCAGTGTGATGTGGGCTGCTGCAATAGAGAAATACAGCTTTTGGATGGATCAATGAGTAATTTCTAAATTACTGGAAATAATGCTTCTCAATTCCGCAGTGGTCAGCTCTTCACCTATTGCATCCAGTTCTGAGCACTATACTTTCAGAAAGTTTCAGAGAAAATGACTGCAGTGGGCCAAGAAGATAATCTGGGAAGTAGAACATAAATTCTATGGCTAGAGATTGAAGGAGCTCAGTATGTTTAGCCTTGAGAAAAAAAAAAAACAACTGGAGAGAGTATGCAGTGTTCTTCAAATATTTGAAAATACTTCACACAGAAGACAGCTAAGGCTTGTTCCAGAGCATAGGGCTCAAAATAATGCATTTAAATGATAAGAAGGCAGGATCTGATCGTTTTAAGAGAAATCTCTCAAAGTAACCAATTATTTTCCCTTACATTGAGTGTGTTCAAGTTGAGGTTGAATAGAATCTGTCTAACGGGGGATGGTCTTAATGGCCCTCCTTCCAATTCTCTGGTACTGAAGGGAGCAGTCAGAAAAGAATTCTGTCTGGAAAGGAAATCCAATCATTATCTTTGGATATTTTTTCTTTTCCATAAGCTTTCTTTTGACTGCATCACTTACTGCTCCTGGGAAAAAAAGTCTCTTCATATCTCTTTCTTTTTAAGGTGTAAATGTAAATAAATACATAAAGTATGCAGATAAGGATTTATTATCTTCCAGATCTTACAAATTTGTTAGAATAAAGCCTGTCATACCGCTTAGTGCTCACCTAAGTAAGTTGACTCATTTGGCATGTTGTAACTTATTCCAAAGTTGCTTATGATTTTCACTCATATTGAAAGAATATCAACTCCTATACTTTATTCCTCTTTTTAAATTAACTTCTTCCCAAGGTTGGGTCTTCTGTGCCTTGTCCTAAGCTCACCTGGAATTAAAGCCATTGTTTTCAACAATGTCTTTATAGAATGAAAGCCAAGCACTTTCAAGCCCCCACATCTCTCTTCTATTCTGCAGCTGCTGATTGTTGTTTTTGCCAGAAAGTTTGGAAGGTTTTGGCTTTTGCTTTTTATTCAGAGTTATACCATGATGTATTATATTTAAAATGTTTGAGGTGGAGTACTTCTTGGGCTCTATTCTTTCTTGGTTTCTCCTCTTCCGCTGTCTGTTCCCTACTCCAGTTCTGCTACAAGCAGGCAAGATGGGGAAGAGGATCAATAAAAGAGCAGGAGAGCAAGTGCCCTTGCACATTTTCCTGCAGCTTCTGATGTTAGAAGCCTTTCTGCTTGTTCTCTTTCTCCAGACCTTTATGGATTTCATTGAGATTCGGCAGGAAATTGAGATTGAAACCGAGCGGATGACTGGGACCAATAAGGTACTAACTCTGAGTTCTTTTCTCGTGGTGTGTGAGTCCATTGGTCCAAATGCCTTTTTTGTGTCTTTCTCTAATACCTTTTCTTGCTTCCAGGGAATCAGTCCAGAACCCCTGTACTTGAAGATCTATTCACCTCATGTGCTTAACTTGACGCTGGTAGATCTTCCAGGAATCACCAAGGTGAGACACTTAGAAATGGTGCTCTCTGTTGCCCATGTCTTAAGGCAGACCTAGAAGTTATTGGTTATTAGTAGACTTCCCAAAGACCTTTAAAGGCAAAACTTCTTCAGCAATATCTGGGCAATATGTAGCCTTGGGCACCAATGTACCAAGTGATGGATGGTCTCCCTCCTTTCTCTGATCTACCACTTTTTCCTTAGGACCACTCCTTTTAACCATAAAGAGATAAAAAGAGTGTAAATGAATAACAGATGTAGGATTGACTGTTCTTAGCACACCACTATATTAGTTTCAGATAATAGTTTCCATTGAAGGCCTGACCTTTCACAGAAAAACTCCCCAAATCCTGTGGCTACAACTGGAAGGTTGTGTGGTTTGGGATAAAGTCTCTCCCACAGACTGGCATTATGTACTTGAAATGAAATTAGTCACCTTTGTATGGGTGATAGAAACAGTATTGGTAGCTTTGTTTTAGCTAGAGTCAGCTTCAGTGGAAAGGTGTGTTTACTTGAGGTAGCCTCAGTGCTTGGCATAAATCTGGCCCTGGTCTGGAGCAAAAGAATCCCGTTTTTCTCATTTGCTTACTAAAAGCCCATGTGATTCCAAGTTTCTGCATCTCACTTGTGTACATTTATGGTTAAAATAAATATATATTTTTCAATTGAATTCTACAGGCAATATAAAATATATCAACATATATGGGATGTTTAATTTGTTTTGCTTATGCTGAGCATGGAGAAGGGGCATGTACAAACACCTCTCGGCCTTTTACAGTTTGAACCCTCCTTGACCTCGCATATCTAAATTTACTGTTGTTGCTAAATCAATTCTAAAGCATGTTTTGTTAGTTCCTAGATTTTAGGATAATGTTCTGCAGCCGGAAGGACTAGAAACGTTCTTCTTTTCAGGCCACGGAAATGTTCCTGGGTTAGATGATATGGTCTTCACTGAAGATAATACAGTTAGGAATTGGACGGGCATATTTCTTAAATATGTGCATCCATGTTTTTAGGCTTCAGATATGTGAATTCAGGAGTCCTTTTGCATCTCCAACTTAGTTCTGTTTTTCTTCCTAGAGTGAGTGATATGAATCAAGAGTCCTTGCTCCCTCTTCTCTGTTCCTCTCTTGGGTGGAAACAGAGCAGTAAACAAGAGTGCTTAGTATGGTGTGATGCAGTTTGTATTGCATTATTACCTTCTCAATTCAGAGTAATTGAGTAAGTAAACATAAGGAAGTTTCCTAAGATTGTCCTTTTCTAGTTTCATAGTAACTTTGATCTCTTTTCTTAATAAAATGTGTTATATTTTTTACATTTTGCTGCATGATACTTTAAGGCTTGGGTGATTTATAAATCTCTCAGATCCAGTCTTTGCAATATCACAGGTGCCTATTGGAGATCAACCTCCTGATATTGAGAATCAAGTCCGAGATATGATTTTATCCTACATCTCCAACCCAAACTGCTTAATCCTGGCTGTCACTGCTGCCAATACTGACATGGCCACATCAGAAGCACTCAAACTAGCACGGGATGTTGACCCTGATGGTATGACTATATTTGTACTTGAGGAGGAGAAATCAGGAAATTAGGATGATAATAGTCCATATGGAGAACCATGGGATGTTATAAAATAGTCCTCTCTTTTTGAAGCTCAGGGGAGTCTGATTTAGTAATGCCAGCAGAGCAGCGCTGAATATTTATTTGCTGTCTGAATGTTAAGATCCATTCTTAAATGATGGCTGATCAACAAGAAGGGGAATAAAGCAGATGGGTGACAGGGTGAGCTGAAGGAGCACTTTTCTCTCCTTGTTTATTTACATTCTGTAAGATCCAACACAATGGACTTGCCCCAAGTTGCATTGGTCAGACAAGGCCATCTGAGTGGCTTAGGAAGCCTGCCTCTCTGTTGTAACAGCTGCCCTCTGGAACACCATCCCTGAAGATTTCCAATGCTCAGTCTTTTCGGACTTGAAAACCTGGCTTTTTTCCCAGGCTGTGGGATAGAATGGGGAAAACATGAGTGGGTTCCACCTGGATTAGATTATACTGGTGTATTTATAGTGTATGCTTATTCCTTCAATTGTGATCATTTTGTAGTTTTCTTGGTTTAATGTACTACAATCTTGTTTTTAATTTGTACATCACCCAGAATCTCTAATGAGTTGGGCAGTCTTAGCAATCTAAAGTATAAATACATAAATTGAATGAATGCAAAAGATATGCATTCTTTGGAGCACACAAGGAATAAAGGAACAGCCTTTGTCACCCTTTCCCCTTCTGATATCACTAACTGGAGAAGAATTTCTCTGCAGGGCGAAGGACACTGGCTGTGGTCACCAAACTAGATCTGATGGATGCTGGGACTGATGCCCTAGATGTATTGATGGGCCGGGTTATTCCTGTCAAGCTAGGCATCATTGGTGTGGTCAACAGGTCAGTGGTGATGCATGCAGGGAACCAAAGAACTTAGAGTGGGTTCCTATGCTAGATGGAGAGGGCATCTAGCAAAACCTCTTCCTTGCCAGAGCAGGTTGTTGCTGGTGGGTGAATCCATCAAGCAGATTTTGTTAATTGTCTAGATGATGTTTTTGCTTCCTGTGATAGGAGTCAACATGATATCAACAGTAACAAGAGCATCGGTGAGTCTCTGCAGGATGAGCAAGGATTCATGCAAAAGAAATACCCTTCACTTGCCAATCGCAATGGCACACGTCATTTGGCCAAAACTCTTAACAGGTGAGAAGGGACTGGGGGGTGGTTGGGGATTGACCAGGAAATCCTAGATAGAATGGGACCCACTGCTTTAGGATGCTTGTGACTTACATGACTGTAACTTTGTTGCTTGTATCCTTGCGATTTATATTGATATTGATTGTTTCCTAGTATGATTTGATTGCTTATTGTACTGTATGACTGTCACTGGGTGTTGTGCCTTGTGATTCTTGATGAGTGTATCTTGTCTTTTTATGTACACTGAGAGCATATGCACCAAAGACAAATTCCTTGTGTGTCCAATCACACTTGGCCAATAAGAATTCTATTCTATTCTATTCTATTCTCGTCTGTATAGAAAAGAACCACTTTTGTCTTTACTCTGAAGATGACAGCCTTAGTGGATTAGATTTAAGTCATGTTCCCTCAGCAACTCAGCAGCAGTCTCTTGGAGAAGCAGCAGCAGCAGCTTCATTCCTGATTAGACTTCCTAGCAATTGGTACTGAGAGGCTGTGACAGTTGTAAGATCTAATCATCATGATCTAGAGCGCTGAAAGCTTTATCTTTTTAGGGTTTTTTTTAAGGAAGGAACACATAGACAGCATCCCTGTCCCCAAGACTGACATATTCATTGGGCATAGGATCCGGTGCCCATAAAAATGTTTCGCCCTGCACATGCCAGCTTTAAAACAAAATCTCAAGTGTGGAGTCCTTAGTGCTCTCTGAGCATGGTTATTTGCTTGTAGATCTTTTGTTACCCAACTAGGTAACATCAGTGTGAGGGAGTGTAGGGTTTGCTCCCTGTGTTGGTTTTACACAGTAGTTTGGCCTCCCAGTGTTGGTGGAGATGTACTTTTCTCCTTGGCACTTTCTTGATTAGGGTATTGTTTTCTGCTTGATTGATTGTCTGGTGGTAATTACTGCTTATCTGGGTGAGAAGACCACACTGCTACCCACACTGGTAAGCCAAGCTACCATATAGAAACAAGGAGCAAACCACGTAATCATCAGCACTGATGATGATAATTAGTTGGGTAATGAGAGGTCTGCAATCAAATAACCAAGCTCATAGAGCACCAAGGATTCCGCAGTTCAACTCTGAGCTACATTTACTCTGTTCTGTTAAAACTTCAACTAGCATTAAAATTGCAAAGTGGGAGCTAGGAATTGTAAGAGGTATTCTGGGCAAAAATGCTGGGTGTTATTTTGAAGCCACGATTGTGTGTGAGCTCCTCCTTGCCTTGCCCAGCATTTGTACATGAAAGGAGAATCCCACAGAAGTGTTTTCAACCTGAATCGCAACTTTCCAGAATACCATTATTCCTGTTCCTAAAATCATTAAACCACTCAGCAGCAGAGTACAAGTATAGCATAACACATAGAAAGTTGGAATCGACTCAGGTTTCCCTCCCCCCGATTAAATCTTGTTTAGCCAGGAAGTGAAGATTCAGTTCAAGTGAGTCTTCTTTCAATCACCTGTATGTTGGCCTGTTTTGCCTGGTATTGTCTTCTCTAACACTTTCGTTTGGTCATTTGGAATCTTATTCCTGAAAGTAGGATGCTTTCCTTAAAAGGCCAAGCTGATGCCCTTCTACCTTTTCCAGGCTGCTGATGCACCATATCCGCGACTGCCTGCCTGAACTGAAGACGCGAGTGAACGTGCTCACAGCTCAGTACCAATCAGTGCTACAGAGCTATGGGCAGCCCATCGAAGACAAGAATGCCACTTTGCTTCAGATCATCACGAAGTTTGCCACCGAGTATTGCAACACCATTGAGGGTACAGCACGCAACATTGAGACCTCTGAGTTGTGAGTGAAACCTCTAGTGAACAATATGGCGATGGAGCTGAATGTGGGATAAATAAGCTGTCAGTGGGATGCTGAGGCTGATCTGCTTCTCTGCTGGCCAGGTGCGGTGGTGCCCGGATGTGCTACATTTTCCATGAAACCTTTGGACGCACTCTGGAGTCCATTGATCCACTGGCTGGACTTACGATGCTGGATATTTTGACAGCCATTAGAAATGCCACAGTAAGTTAATACGATCAACCCTGTCCTCCAATGCAAGGCTGTCATCCATTATCTTTTGCTTTCATCCATGTTCTCCTTTTCCAATTATACAAGTATATTGCACAAGAAAACATTATAGTGTTGGGAATTCACCTAAAATTTTGCTGCCCCTATAATTTAGAAGGGGGATGGATACAAGCCAAGCTTCCTTCCACTGCCAACTACAGTAATGGGTAATGAGATCTTGGCTTGAAGCATTGTAAGAATTAAGAGTGGTTGCCTATCCTGCTGAAAGCATAACATTCAATTGCAGTTGCTGCAGGCAAACTCTTCATTCATGTAGCCAGAAGAAGGACAACATATTCCCAAAATGTACATGCTTTGATATATATATGTGGGTATTAGTATTTGTAGTTTCCAAGCAAACACCCAAGCTATTAAAGAATGGATCTTGTCTCCAGCTTCAATAACAATAGAAGACTTGGTAGAGGATTAACAGAGTTGGAAGGGACCTTAGAGGTCTTTTAGTCCGAATTCCTGTTCAAGCAAAAGACCATATACCATTCTGGACAAATGGCTGTCCAATCTCTTCTTAAAAACTTCCAGTGATGAAGCACCTACAACTTCTGGAGGAAAGCCGTTCCACTGGTTAATTGTTCTGTCAGGAAATTTCTCCTTATTTCTAGGTTGGTTCATCATCCAGTTTCAGTCGTCATTCAGTTTCTAATGAGAGATGTTTTGGTATACCAGAAGAAGGAGAGTAGTGGGAGCGAATCTGTCTGTCCCAACTTAGAAGTAAGATAGAAGAAGGCAACCACTCTATGCTTTCTTGGCATATTTAATTTCTCCCAAGATGTCCAGTTCTATATTAAGTCCCTTTTTTGCTACTACATGGAATGTCAAGAGCTAGCCTTTCTCATGCAGGTCGTTTTCTGTACTTTTGGTACAGTATCAATTTGTTCTCCTGGAAGCCACTATGCTGTCTAAATTATAGAAGAAGTCACTGCTTAAAGGACATTTTGTTGACTGGGCAATGCTATAGCTAAACATCGGCCCCGTCACATGAGGCAGGAACAAAATGCACGGTAAAATTAGCAACACTGGAAGTGTGTATTTGAAGTTAGGCCAAGTTTGGGGAGACTGAGCTACTTAAAACTTCATTGATCAAGTCTCTCCTGCATAGGATTTTTCCCCGCCACCAGTTTTTGAAGATGCTTCTCCATCTCTCTGGCAGGGTCCCCGCCCAGCTCTTTTTGTTCCTGAAGTCTCTTTTGAGTTGCTGGTGAAACGTCAAATCAAGCGATTGGAGGAGCCAAGCCTTCGCTGTGTGGAGCTCGTGCATGAGGAGTTGCAGCGCATCATCCAACACTGTACCACCTACAACACACAGGTACTGTCTCGCTTGGCCTGTGATCAACCAGCCTCCATCCCCAGAAGAAGGGAAGGGCTCTTGAGTGGGTTCTGGAGCGGCATTCCGATGCATGTGAACTCTCAAGGACTGTTTGTCATCTTTCCAAATGCCCAACTGTTACAAACTTTTTAAGAGAGCATCCTTCAGTGAGGGAAAGTTCCAATATACAGATGATCCTCAACTTACAACCACAATTGAACCCAAAAACTTTGTTGCTCAGTGGGACAGTTGTTAAATGAGTTTTGTCCCACTTTACTACCTGTCTTGCTGCAGTTGTTAAGTTAGTAATGTGATTGTTCATTGAAATTTGACTTTGCTTGTCAAAAGGTGGTGACATGAGCCCAGGACACTGCAACCGTCATAAATATGAGTCAGTTGCCAGGTATCTGAATCATGATTACATGGCCATGGGGATGCTGCAATGGTTATACGTGTGAAAAACGGTTGTCACATTTTTCAGTGCCGTTGTAACTTCAAACGGTTACTAAATAAATGGTTGTAAATTGAGGACTACCATAATCAGTTGGTCTTACAAGTTAAGTAGGAAAACATGTTCACCTAAATAAATAAATATAATTTTCCATCAGATCAGTTGTCATTGAAGAAACACTTTACTGGGTGGTCTGTAATGGCTTCTCTTAAGGATCCACTGGTAATTTTGCCCTCCATTTATTTTCAATGTCAATGTGACATGCAGTGATGCATGTCACACTGACTGTGATAATACAGATAGTAGTTTAGACCTCTTGATTATTTTAATGTTTTAATCTGTGCATAACATACAGAAATATTTAAAAAAACTTAATTGGGGAATCCATTTTAAGCACTGTAAGCTTTCCTTCCTTCCTTCTTTCTCTCTAGATATGTGGGTGTGTAAAGCTTACAGTGCTTAAAATGGATTCTTCAAGGCATTGTCTTATTTGTCTGTCTTTATCTTTAGGAGTTGCTGCGTTTTCCCAAGTTGCATGAGGCCATTGTGGAGGTGGTGACAGGAGTCCTTCGCCGGAGGCTGCCCATCACCAATGAGATGGTAATTGGGGCTTTTTTGCTATGAATAAAAGTATGGAATGGTCCTTGCTGCTGCACATTTCTTCCAGAGGCTTTGAAGCTGGTGGGCGTATCTGGAATTTAGAGTAATATATACACTCTCATATGGCAGCTGTTGTGGTAGACATGGCTAGTCTGAAACCACCACACAGCAAAGTAATAAAGTTGCACATTATTGCTGCCTCTACCTATTTCCTACTATGAGCCCAGAATGTTGTCTAATGTTTCAGCTAACTGCAATGTTGTCTGGGGAGCTGAGTATACTTCCAAATGACATATTGGCTTATTTCTATTTTTTATGAACTATTCTGGGCTCCTTATGAGGCCTAGAAGTAGTATTGGAAATAAACATGGTATTTAAGCCTGATGTTTTGTTTTGGAGATCTTGGGCATTATTGAACTTGGATTATTGAGCCCAGTGCCACCCACCAGATACTTTAGGCCTAATAATGCCTCTCTCCTAGGTGCATAACCTGGTTGCCATTGAGCTGGCCTACATTAATACCAAGCACCCTGACTTTATAGACACGGCACTGGTCTCTGCCTCAGTGAGCAGTTCTAAGGTAACTTTTCATGGATGCCCTCTCCCCTGTCCTTAATATCTATCTTTGTCTTAACTTGCAGCTTATTCTTGCATTTCTTCCAATCTAGAGTGACACTGCTATAGATGGTACCTGGCGATGGAAAAGTGAGAAAATAGAAGAATCTGGCACTGATGATAGGCCTAAAGGATCCTCCCACTCTTTGGTCTATTCTAGCCCCAGCCGGTCCCATGAAGTCAATCTACTGGACACGGTCAGCTGGGATAAACCTGGGAGGAATAGGGAGGAAGAAAGCAGGTGGGCTGGCTAGAACTTAAGCTATTTTTAGGAGCAAAGAATGTTGCTAGGCGTTGCAATGCAGGAACATAAGGATGAATTGGAAGAAGTGCCAGTATTTGCATTAGAGGTACATGATCTTACCTTTAGGTCATTACTTTTTGCCCCTATAATGTAGACAACTTTGGTTTGTATTTATGTGGCAGGATGAATTACTATAAAAGGGTACATCAGAATAAGAGAGTTGGAAGGGACCTTGGAGGTCTTCTGATCCAACTCCCTTTCAAGAGGAGACCTTATACCATGTTGGGGAATAGATATTATCATCTCAGCCAAGGGTGTAGAATCTTGAGTAGCTGCTCTCCCAGCTAAACTGCTATTGCATTTGGTGAACACTGCTCACAGCCATTTCCCCTGCCTCTCTCTAGCCCATGCCAGCAACGCGGAAGTTAAGCCAGCGTGAACAACGAGACTGTGAGGTAATCCGGAGGCTTATTAAATCCTACTTCCTCATTGTGCGCAAAAGCATCCAGGATAGGTAAGTGGGTTAACAGGAAAATTAGGGTAAGCATTAGTGACTTGAGCTGTGGCATCTGGATTTAGTAGTCCTTCAGAAATGGATTTTCTGCTAGTGGAAGTTTGAGACTAAGCAGTGACTAACCTAACTAATAGATTTTATGTAACTCCTTGTAGAAAAATTAAGACTTTGGCCATTTTTGAATGAGAGGACAGCCTTTTTTCTTCAACCCAACCCCTTAAAAGTTGTTTGGTTTGGGAAACTGCTGTTCTCAAAATTCTTGGTCAGTTTCTGACAAATTTTCTGTAACTCCAATACACATGTGGTTTCTTGTTGCTATAATCAGAATATTTCATCTTCTGTAGGCACATCAGTTTCCATATGTAGTTCAAAGTATTTTGAATAACAAAGCATAACTTGAGAAGTACTACAGATGGAGATTATCGAAAGTACTACAGATGGAGATTACTATAGCAAAAGTGCTATAGTAATCTATTTCTGCTAGCAGTAGGAAAGATGAAATTATAAACAATAACCGTCAATAAAGAAATTGGGGATTTTCTTTTAAGAACCTGTGTCCAAATCAATTTATCTGCTTTTCATCCTGTAGTGTACCCAAAACCGTGATGCACTTCCTTGTGAACTACGTCAAGGACCATCTCCAGAGTGAACTTGTGGGCCAACTGTATAAGCCCCAGCTTCTAGACACACTCCTAACAGAGTCCGAGGACATGGCACAGCAGCGTAATGAGGCTGCCAATATGCTCAAGGTGATGGAGGGCAGGGTTGCTAGAGGTCAGCTCTGGTTCAATGATGGCCAAAGAAAAAACGTGTTTCTGGCTCATCGGGAGCAGAACCAGTTTGCTGCTTTAAATCCTTCCCCAAACTGGAAGCAGCAACAATTCTTTCCCTAGAGTCTGAAAATGGCTGTGTTCCAATCTTTTAAAAGCCTTAAGCACCCCAAGTAGCCTTCTCCACCTTGGCTCCCTCCATGTGTTATCTAGCTTCAGTTCTGAGACAAGGTAGTGTAAGGTTGGGAAAGACTGGCCAAGATCCCAGGACCTATTCCAAATTCCATTACCACCAGTTTTTTTCAAATCAGTGACAAACCACACACTTCTCAGATAGCTAGTTGACAAGTATTTTAGCTTTGTGCATACACTGCATTAATTTTCAGTACCTCACTAATGAAGTGTGGTAGTGATCCCTATGCTGATTAGTTGTCATGTCCAAGTCCTCAGCCAAGTCTTCTGCTCTTTTGTAGGCATTACAGAAAGCCAGCCAAACAATATCAGAGATCCGAGAGACTCAGCTCTGGTGAGATGCATTCAAAGCTTCAGAAGATTCCATGTTGCAAGAACGTTACTCACCCAGAACCATGCAAGTGTTCAGCTCTTGACTCCCATCTGAATCTTTACCGTTTCCCAAATGGGGAAATCATCCTCAGTGATCAAGTTCTAGTTTAGAACAAGAGTGTGTCCCTATTTTAACTGTGTTGAAGTGTCCGTGGTGCACGGATAGCATTTTGGAGCCGGCATATGGTGGCTCTCCCCTGCTACCTCATCCGTCTTCCATATTTTTCCAGTTTTGCTAGATTCACTGGTATTAAATTCCTGTTTTGATTGTCAAGCTTGCAGCCTTGAGTACTTGCTGAGTTTGGCCAATCTTTATTTATGGCAGATTTAATCTCGCTCTAAATTTTATGTATTTCCTGAACATGGTGCATTTGGTACATGTATTGAAATGAAACCTCTTGTCTGTGTTTGCTTAACTGTTAGGAACACACTGCTCTGTATTTGGCCTTGTAAATGCCTTTTATTCTCGTAAACTGCTGTACAGGTAAAAAGAGGAGCCTCTTGATAGATTAAAAATGCCTGAGTAACCTTGAATAAGAGAAGTGCTTGACTAGAGGGATTCATCTACTCTGGCCCAAACAAGGAGCTGATAATGCTGGATCTCACTCTGGACTATGCTTTCACAAAACATTTTATCCAGGAGTCATGTGCAATAGTGTCACTTGTGGGAGGAGCCTTCACCTGTTCCTGGATGCTTGAGGGGTAGGGGTGGGAATCTGAACAATTCCCAAGTTTGCACGTATCTGAGCCAAGCAGGGACCAGGGTTGGCTTGTAAATTTTCATGAAATAAACAGTGGAAGATTGCACAGTTGGTGTGTTTTGTTTTCTTTAAAGGAAATCAAAAAAGTTGATAATTATAAGTTCCTATTAGGGTGCCTGGATCCCAACAGCCATCCAAAAATACAAAGTGCTGATGCTGGGCTTAAATTCTACATCCCAGAAGAAGGGACTAGAAAGCAAAATGATTTGAATGTGTTACAAAATGGATTTTTAAATGCTGTTGTAGGATGTGGAATAAAAGTCAAAATATGCATCTGGGGAGTCTGAATTAATTTGATTGACATGGATCGAGTTTTCCTTACACAAGCTGTCCAGGGATAAGTAAGCCATAACTATAAAGGAAAATATTTGTAGCTCAGGGTTGAAATGAGTGATAACCTGATGGTCTGGTTCATATATCCTGTAAATGTCTTTTCAACATTCAGCAGTTAGTTCAAATTGGTGTGCAAAATTTCTGTGGCATTTTGGGGCTGGGGTTGCTGCTTTAAGTGGTATGGTGACACATGTTTTTTCTTGTGTTATCCTTTGTGCTTAAAAGGATGGTTAACTGACACCAGGGTTGTTTTTTCATATTTTGCTGCTAGTTGGATGGATGAGTGGAGACTGTTGTCTGCAGCACCCTCTGTAAACAGGTGGCTTGACACTTCTGTCCTTCTGGATGACAGCCATTTCTGCTTGTAGGTGCACATTCCCAAAAGATAGACTGGGCTTAGAAAAGCTGCACATTATAAGGATTATTGTGAGGGGGATCCATTGATAGGGGCTGCTCCCCTACAGCCTGAGCGGGTACAGCTTATAGGTTAGGTGGAAAATGCTACTAAAAACAAGCTCACGGCTGGCATCCTGAAGGCTGGAAGGTCTGTTGAATCAAGCTTCACACACTCAACTTGCTACATGACTAAGTTAGGCAAATAACACACAAGACAACCCTTTTTCACACAGCAAGGACATTTGATCAGTTTATGAAGCATCAAATATACATTTTCATATATACAAAGTGGAACTGATTGGGTGGTGGGGGAGAAGGAAAGGAAACAAAAATACAGTCAATCTGAGAGAAGGAGCAGAGGGGAAGCCCCATGCTATAGAAAATACATGGGCTGGAGACACCACCCCCCTCATAAAGGCTGGTATTTATAATATATATTATATACATGGAAATCTGTACAGCAACAAACCCAACACAGGAAGTGCAGTGCAGGGCAAGGACAAAGTGCATGCTCGGGGGTGGGGCACAGGGTAGGAAGACCTGACATGGGGTGTGATGTGGGGGAGAGGAGGAACCCAGGACTTTGCAAGGTGGCACACAGAGGCCTGAGCTGCCACCTGATAAAGATTCCTGGCTTCTCTCTCAAGGCTGTGGAGCATAATTGGTTGGCAGAGGGCAATGAAGCCTAGTGCTTCAAACATGTGGGAGTCAAGAAACCCGTAAGCCTCCTGAGACCCTCTACCATTTGCTCCTCTCTAGTCTTCCCCCTTCCTCAAAAGAGTGAGAAAAATCTCACCTTTCACTCAACTGGCTCCCCTTAGAGCAGTCATTTCTGTGAGTTTAGCAGGGCGCTTGAGCAGGGCCTATACAGGCCACAACAAGCCATTACGCCAAGCTTCTCCCTGACATTCTCTGCATCACTGACTGAGCAATAATCTTCCTACCTCTGACTGGGGAAGATGGCAGTGGTAATTCAGAGAATCAAGAGGGCAGCGGGTGCAGCCAGCTGGATGAAGTATTTTTTAGCTTGGGCAACCTCTGAGGCTAGCCTAACTTTCTACAGCCAGTAGCGCTAACCTTCAGAGGTGGCTAGTCTGCATTTTGGTAGGGTCACTGCTCTACTTCCCTCTTCTAAGCTAGGGGAAAAAATAGTGTGCTTCTATTATTAGAAATCTGGGGAGCACCTCTTTGCATTTTATTAAGCAATAAAATAATTTCTTCCATCCAAAATCCATAGCATCTCCTTAAAAATATAAAAACAGGCACTGTTAATTCAGGCATCATTTCCTTACTTTCTGAAATGATGACTTGATATCGTTAATCCAGCCTTTTCTCTCTTTGTCCAAAGCTAAAACAAGAAGACCTAGGAGGAGGGCCCACCTCTTAACTTTACTAGGCAAGGTAGGTGAGTGGCAGAACAATGTAGCACCTCGAGGGAAGGAAGAAGGTGAGGTCTGGATGTGCCCCGTAAGCTTGATTTGGGGCAGCAGAACTGGATGCCATCTTTTTCTGGAAACACAGCGCACAGGGATTAAAGTGCATCTAACTTCCCAAAGGAACTAATTGGGAGAGAATTCTACTCTACCTCTCCATTACCAGGCATTAATGCACTGAGTGGATGAAGAAACAATTTAGGAGAAAAGCGATCACAGCAGTTTATTCTTCCCTCTCCGATTCAATTAGGGGTGGGTTCATAAAGCCCAAGAATATAGAAGTCTCTATCTTTAAAAATAGATTCAGTGCAAACCCCAGAGCAGGGGTGAGGAGAAGAAGGGAGTAAAAATAGCCCTTTATGAATAAGAACTGAGAGGGCAGAACACATTCCCTTCCCATGTCCCAGACTTCTCCATACTTTGGACTTGTCTCTTCCCCACAGATCCTTCACATCTCCCATCCGAGTCTCTTTCCTTTCTCTACTTGAAACAGCAGAAACTGACAAACTCTGCAAATTACCAAGACAGCCTCTCTTCATCACCTCCTCAAAAGGGCAGAGGGCCCCAAGGACTCATCAGCTCCACATGCTGCAGGTGACTGACGATGTATCTTTCTCTCTATAGATTAAGTCAACAGGTAAGACAGCTTTCAAGCGGAAGAGCCTATTTTCTAAAACACAAAGTATTTGTCTAGTAATTCCCTCAAGGGCAAATTGAGGGAAGTCAGATTGAAAGTACCATATTTTTCGGAGTATAAGACGCACCGGAGTATAAGACCAGCTTAGTTTTTGAGGAGGAAAATGGGGGGGGGGGGGGGAAGAGAGAAATCTGCCTATCAGGTATTCATCTGGCTAGCGTCCTTAGTCTGGTCAGCTTCAGCACATTAGTTTGCTGGTTTTTTATCCCCTGCTTGGGAATAAAAAAACAGCTTCTAATGCACAGCTGAGAGGAAGCAGCAATGAGAAAAGCAGTCAAAGCACGGGGAGATCGCTTCACTTGGCTAGCCCCTGGTTAGGGCTGAAAAAAAGCTTCTAAAGAACAGCTGAGAGTCGGAGAAAAGCATGGAGATAGCGCGAGTCAAGGAGAAGATCGCTAGCTAGTGCCTTGTTAGCATGTTAGGGCTGAAAAAAAGCTTCGAAAAAGCTACATTCAGAATATAAGACGCACCCAAATTTTCAGCCTCTTTTAGGGGGGAAAAAAATGTGTCTTATACTCCGAAAAATACGGCATCTAGGACACCAAAACACAGAAGCATCTTTGAAGAACAACCTGCACAAGGGGCATGCTGATACCCACAGTGCTGAAGAAATGTGTAGTTACCATATGTGTAGTTATTTTTTTCAGATATAATAAAGCACCTGCCTGAGGTTTTCTGTGGTAATGGAACCACCCCCTTTGACAGAGACAGGAAGGCACACTCCCATCAGCACTAATATCAAAGTCAGAAGTTACTCGGCAACAACAGTTGCTTAATACCACAGCAGTTCCATGCCACAGCCAGGTGTATGAAAGTGGGTATTAAATAAAACTGCCTTGAAATATTGTCAAGTCATGGCAATAAAGAACATTTTAGGTGAAAACGGGCAGTATGAGCTTTTCCTTGCTTGTTATATTCTACAAGAAGTGGCTGCTTTTCCCCAAATAAAGACAGATGATTGGGGAAAATGGAGGCTTATGAGGAGTTGCAAGGGGAAAATGACAGACTTGAGAAGGGCTAAACTCCTGGTTCCTGCTGTATACACAAATTCTGTGCCACTTTGTAGAATTTGGCAATGAATAAAGTGTTTAATGCAGCCCCAAAACTTCATCTATGGTCTTTAGAACTCTGTTCTACTTTCTGCATTTACAGGGCTGTTTGCCATGACAAAAAGTGAGTTCATGGTCCATAGGACCTATTAAAAAGTGGGTTAATCAGACTGAAAACATATTTTTTGGGGGTAAATCAGAAAAAAAAAGATTCTTCTTCAGTCATTCTTCTGAGTAAAAATTACCACTAGAAAGGAGGATTCATAAATGCCATTTGCAGTTTAAACATGACACACAGAAGGCAGCCACAGGAACAATCTGCTACCTGTTAAAATTTTAAAAATACAAAGCTTTTATTCTTATCAGAAAATTCTTGGGCCAATGAGAGAGAAAAGAAAAGAGACTTCTGAAAAGTCTTGTTTGGATTAGTGCTTTCTGGGGAGAGAGTCTGAGCAGAAGAAAACAGCTTCCTCTGCACATTAAAAACCACCACTGGGCAAGATTGCCTGGGAGACTAGCAGGTATCCCACATACAGCAGATAGTATGATTATCTCTGCCCATTTCTGACAATGGGAGTATGTAGCAAAATCATATGACTGATTCCTTCCTTCCTTCCTTCCTTCCTTCCTTCCTTCCTTCCTTCCTTCCTTCCTTCCTTCCTTCCTTCCTTTCCTTCCTTCCTTTTCTTCCCTCCCCATCACCCCATCATGAAGTCATGCTATCAGAAAAGAATTTGCTGCCCCCAAACACAAAAGTTACTAAAAGTTGGGATGATAAATTTTACCTGTTTGGCCATACTCCTAAGACAACACAAACACTTGCTTTCCCCAACACTGCAGCTTATACTTCTGCCATCCACGGTCACCACAAAACTACCATGCTGTCCACAGATGCTCAGAAAAAGATGGTAGGAGCGGGGACAGATGACCCGCAAGGAAGAGAAAAGAGGCAGAGCTCCCAAAAGCAAAGCCCATGTGAAGCTGTACCCCCCTCCGGCCACGCACGGCGTTGCAGGTCCAGGTTTTCTTCCTTTCCAAGGGATGCCCTCTCTCAGTTCTGATCCTAGGAAAAAGAGGGATGGGATGTGGAGTGGGGAGGAGGAAAGGGAATGGCCATAAAATCTAGACACCCTCCTGACCTCCATCCTTCCCCATCACTTCAGCTGGAACAGGGGAGGCCCCAAGCTCTGTTATTTATATATTTATAGATCTGCTATCAGTTCCATTGTGGTGGCAGTTGTTCACACAACGGTGCTGATTCTGTTGACCGGCTTAGGCTTGGGATTTGGGGGCCCTTGAGGAGGCATGGGTGGAGGACCCCCCTGGTGCATGGGCATGTGCTGGGCCAGAGGGGACGTAGGAGCAGCCGGAGAGTGGGGGCTGAGAGGCGTATGGGGTGATGGAGGGGGAAGAGGTGGGTAAGAAGGATGCGGAGGAATGGGAGAATGAGGCGGGGGCATTGGGGGTTGGCTGTGGTGTGGCTGAGGATGGCCATGATGCCCAGGATATGGCCCCATGCCAGAGGGTGGCGGAGGCCGCTGTAGGAGCTGTGCGGGATGATGGCTGAAAATAAAGTGCTTTGGGGCCTGCTGCCTGTGCAGGGTGTGCTGCCCACTGATCCCCGACTGATGCAGCTGCTGGGGGTACGTGTGGGCCAGGGCATGCTGTGGGGCAGGGCTGTAGAGGGGCAGCGGTGAGATGGGCTGGCGCCCATGAGGGAAGGGGGGGTGCTGGGCAGCAGCAGCAGCCATTTGGAGGCGCTTCTGCTGCCCAGGCCGACCGAGCGTGTAGTGGTGGTGGGGTTGTGGGGTAGGGAAAGCGGGCACTGCCTGCTTCTGAGGGGGAGCTGAGAGAGGAGGCTGCTGGGAATGGTGGTAGCGCTGCATCTGAGGTGGCAGAGGGTTGGAGGGCAGGGCCAGAGGTGGGGGTGGGGGTGCTGGCTGCTGAGGGGGAGGGGGCTGCTGGGGGTAAGGGGGTGGCGGCGGCTGGGCAGAGGGGCCATGGCAGTACTGGGCATGGAGTGCCTGCAGCTTAGACTGGCTGACGTCAGGGAGGGAGGGGTGGCTGTGATGTGGGTGGTGCTGGGGCAGATGATGGTGAGATGAAGAGGCCGAAGAAGAGGATGCTGAGGCCTGGCTGGGGGGAGTCTGGAAAGGACCCTTCCCACGCTTGCTGCCAAACAGGGAGCCCAGGAAGGAGGACGAATTCGAGGGGGGGCGAGGTTGGGGCTTGTATTCCTCTGGAGGAGGTGGTGGTGGCGCCCTCTGATGGGGATGTGGGCTGCTAATGATAGACCCCTGGAGGACACAAGGGATGAGGGTGGAAAGGCAGAAGAAAGAGGAAGAGAAGGGAGAGAAAGACGGGGCATTAAACAACCGGTGTCTATAAGCCTAGGCCAACAGTCTGGACTTCCCTAGATTTGCTCAATCAGGCTTGGCTCAAATCAAAGTAAAAAGTTCTGGGAAAGGAAGTCAAGGCTCCCAAAGCAAGGGAAGGACTCGCATGCTCTTTGACCTCCCTCCGGAGGTGGGCAGAAAAGAAGAGACAGAAGCTGCAAGGCAGAAAGCGGGAGAAGGACAGGGGGACCCCACCTGCATCCCTCTCCTCCCTCCTCCACCCATCCTGGGCTGGTTTTCCTCTAGCCCACTTACTTCAATTGTGCTGTCCAAGGATCCCACGCTGTTACGGCGGCCCCGCTTGCCTGCAACAGAGCAGGGATTAGCGAGACCTGAACTTCACCCCTTCCCCGTTGCGCCAACCCTCCAATTTTGAAGGCGAGGGGGAAGAAAGTCCCCCCATCCCATCCCACCAAAGCAGAGCAGCAGAGCAAAGGCAGAGTTAGCAGAAGAAAAGAGGGAAACAGTGTCTTGCCCTTGTTCACCTCCTTTTAGTAACAGAGCAGGCCTCTTCTACTGCAGTAAAATTACTTGGGTTGGGGTACAGAGATATCGTGCACCCATCACCCCCGACCTCTGCACTCCTGAGACTCAGAGTGCAACTACATTTCTTCCTCACTCAAAGTTTGGAAGAGAGAAAGAGATCCATCCATCCATTCATCCATTCACCAGCTATTTGATAAATTCTTACATTCCAAAATCCTGGGGATTTCTTATTCCTGAATCGGTTTTATGGAAGAGAATTAAATGGTGGAAATCTTTTTCCAGGCATAAAGGATGTTTTTTTTCCAGTAGAGGGAGCCATAACAATTATATTTTGGGGATAAACTGATTTCTGGGATGGAATTAAGTTAAAGTTTGAATGGAGCTGGGTTTTTAAGAGAGCTGTGACAGAGCCAGTTTTAACAAATTCAAGTGCTAAAACCTTTTCCTTGGCTGCATTGCTCCAGCTTAAAGGTGGTGATGGGTGCTCCATCTTGCAAAGCTCCCCTCATGCAAAATCTTCCTGCAAGTAGAAACCTAGGAAGCCAAGGGAGAAAGGTTCGGTCTGAATTTCTCCCTATTTTTTTTTTACTTGCAGGGATTTCTCTTGTTCATAAGAGAGCATCTGAAGTAAACAACAAGGTGGCCAATCAACAGCCAGGATCCCACAAAGCCCACAAATGCTACCAAAACCTGGTGGCATAGTAACACACCATTTTGAGGTAGCGTATGTATATTCATAGTTAGGTACAAAAGAGGCTTTTTGTAGTGTTAAACATTAAGAACACTTTAAATCCCCCTCTGCCAATCCCGGAAAATCAAAAAAGAAATATTAAGTCTGTTGATTTAGCCAAGAGTCACAGCTCTGCTCACTGTGGCCCTTGGCTTCCTCAAAATAGTTATCCACGCTCAATCTAAAACCTGAAGGAATACAGTCTAGGAAGTGTCCCGGAAGGTTCTGTCAAATGCATATATTGGCTCAAATTCTGGAACCCAGAACCTGGATACCAGAAGGGCAACTAAGCATTTCCACCTGCGTTCCTAGAGAGGCCTCCAGGACACTGATGATGTCATCTGCTACATTCTGCCACACTTTTCCGTTCCGTGGAATCTGGTGATATTCATCATAGGTTCTCCTCAGCATAAATGGAGAAATTCTGGTTCTTTCCTGATCTTCATCCCAGCCCTGAGCCTCCCACGGTCTCTTCTCCTAGAGCCATAGAGAGAACCTAGAGTCCTGAACCCCTGTCCCTCACCAGCATCAGAGAGGTCACGCAGGGAGCTATTGAGGGCACTTCTCTTCAGGCCCTCTCCCATAGTATAGGCATCCTCTAGACTGCTCCGGGTCAGGGTGCCATTCACGGTGTCCTTGGGCCCAGAAGAGGGAGAGGCGTTGGGTCGCATTACTCCTTTCTGCTTTTCAAGCTCCGCTGTGATGGAAGAATAAGATAGAAGCAGACTGGTTATTTACAGATCTTAGGCTGGTGCCTCAGCCTTGAATGACAGAGCGGCTGCATTTCTGATTAATAATGATGCAGTCCAAAGACTACATTTGGAAACAATAGACAAGTACCATAAATATTTGTGAAATATCATCCCACATGGAAGGGCAGTGACTTCTAATTATAGGAAGCTTATGCAATATTCCCATCTGATTTCTAAGCTTTCAAGCACATGCCCATTTTCAAATACATTCCTTGTAATAACAAATCTAGACCAGTGATGGCAAACCTTTTTGCTGTTGCGTGCCAAAAGTGGGGGGAGCACGGGGGGGTCACACATGCACATGCCCACACCCATAATTCAATACCCCCCGCGCATATCCACGCAACCTCCCAACGCTCCCTCCGTTTTTGGCACGAGATGGCACTGTAGGCCCATTATTCGCCCTCCCCAGGCTCCAGAGGCTTTCTAGGAGCCTGGGGAGGGCGAAAACGCCCCCCCCCCGAGGCCCTCTGGAGGCCAGGAACAGCCTGTTTCCCAACTTCCGGTGGGCCCAGAAGGCCCGAAAATCAGCTGGCTGGTGCACGCATGTTGCTGGACCTGAGCTAGGGCAACGTTTGTGTGCCCGCAGATATGGCTCCGCGTGCCACCTGTGGCACATGTGCCATAGGTTCGCCATCACGGATCTAGACCATAGCAGTTCCTCACTCACATTCCACACGGTATTTCTCCATCTCTTGCACTTCAGCGATGGACTCCCGCAGATCACTTGTGAAACGCAATCGATCCTGCAGACTGGGGGCATTGAAGATGATCAGGACTTTTCGTTCCCCACCGGGGACAGCTGAGAGTAGTTTAATCCCATACTGGTAATCTGGTTGGAAGAAAGTCAGATGCTGGGTGACGATGAGCCCATTGCAAAGCAAGGATAGCAATCATGAAATAGGTCAGTGATGGGTTATTCCTGAAGGGTCAACCCAAGAATGAATGAATGAAGGATAATTAACAGCAAAGAGCAAAGGCCCTTCAGAATCTGGCTCACAGTAGGAAAGATAAACGTGCCTGCCCCAGCTGGACAATTCCAGGCTAGTTTGAGTCGCATTCTCAGCCTGCCTGGGAAGCACAGAGCAAGAAAATTCTGGATAGGTAGGGGATCCAATGAATCTGTTGTTGCTGTAGTAGGCACTGAAGGGCCAACAAGTCTTCTTTAAAGGGGACTTTAAGGATCAAGATGGGGAGAAGGAGAAAGATTATAATTGGAGCAGGTAGTAATGTATCATGGGGTCTGAGCCCATAGAGAGGTGACTATAAGGCCTCTCTGTTGGGAATTCAGGCAGGGACACTCACAGGAATTCTGAAAGAGCTGTAGCTGCATCTCAACAAGTGGGAAGCTCTGGCGGAAACTGTAGGTCACAAGGATCTTCTTCTTCTGGAAAATCTTTGTCACCTGAATATCATTGGCCACAAAGGGTTGATGTTGGGGAAAAGAGGATCAATAGGGAGGAAAGAGAACCATGAGTCAACCACCATGCTTCGTTTTCTAATCTAGAGCACACTGAAAAAATAACATAACACGTTTATTGTATGTAATACTAAAGTAAAATGGAATCTCCTTTCATATGGCTGAACACAACTGACTCTAATGTGGCACTTTTTTTTTTAAAAAAAGTGCCACATTAGGCAGTCCAGTATTTCCATCTCACATTAGTCATAAACTATATAAAATGAGTGTCTAATTCATCACACATTTTCACAGCAAAATGGGATGTTGCTCCACGGTGGAAGCCCTCGTTGATTTCTCTCTCAGACACAGCCTTGAAATTCTAACTTTTAAATTACTTTTTTTAAAAAAATAATTTTACAACACTATGATGGTACTACCAGTCCAATGCCTTTCAAATGGGCGTGAATTTTTAAATTTTTTTCTCCTCAAAGAGTCCCTTTCCTTCCCAGTATGCCATTTTACCAGAAAGCCTATTTCCATTCATTCTTATCCATCAATCTATCTCCAGCATTGAAATACTCTCAGTACTTCCTCTGTGACGTTGGCTCAACTAGGAAGGCAAAACAGAAAAAGAGATCCAGGATGTGGCAAGCCAGCAAATGGCCCCACTTGATAGAAACAGCCTTTCTAGGCCCCTTTGCTTCTCGACAATCCCCATCTTCTTCCAAGCCTTTCATCACCTGGGCTTTTCAAAAGTTTTGCATGAGAAGACGGAAACTTTCCCAGTTCTATCCCCAAAGAAGCTGAGTTCCCTCACCACCCTTGACCTTACCACTAAGAGGTCATTGAAGAGGAAGACTTCCCTCTGGTGCAGGCCAAGCCTCTGGGGCCGGTTGGGGTCGGGGACCTCATAGAGCTGGCAACAGCACACCAGGCGCCTATGGGGCAGAGAGAGAACCTGGTGGGATAGAGAGGAAGAACATGCTGGGAGCAGAGCTGGAAAATAAGTGCTTGGAAAGCCCTCTTTGCAAGCCACAGTCAATCACCCCTGAAGACAGCTTCCACTCACCGGCTTTTTGCCCACAATCATGCGCTCAACTGCCTGGACCTGAGAAACGTGATCATCATTGGTGCGCAGTTCTCGGCTCTGAATCCGCTGGTAAATCCCTACCAAGAGGTCACGGGGAATATCCTCCCCATTATCAACCCCTGGCAAAGAAACCAAGAGGGGGAGTCAACAGAGAACAGAAAGGCCACATTTAGTCTGACTAATAATACCATAATCACACATATTATATGTTTTAGGCCTTGTAAGCCAGTCACGGCCTTATGCCTCAGCCCAATTTAAAAAATGAGTTTTGCAAGAAATTCATTCAGATTCCTGCAAGAGTTATCTCACAGGTCCTGGGCAGAATATCAGTAGGGTGGGATAGGGAAAAAGGGAAGGGGAGCAACAATTACCACAAAGAAAATGAAAATGAGTGACCTGTGCAATAAGTGTTGGTTTTACATCATTTACCTCAACCTTGCCCATTGCCATCATAAATTACATACTGACAAAAAAGATGTTTTCACACACAAAAAAACTGTTCAAACTAAATCCACATATCATTTTCAAAGCTACAACAGCCCTGACAGGCTAGTACAATTTCCATATTGGGAACTGTGAGAATATATACTCCCACCAAAGAGCCTAAGGTAAATTTCAGGAATTGCACCCAAGGTGCAATTCTTTGTTTCTATTTATTTTTTTTAATTTTTTTTTTTTGGGGGGGGAATTCAATTAATTAATTAATTAATTAATTAATTAATTTTTATTAAACAGTTTGTCTTTAAAAACAACATTCTATTCTATTTCTATTTGCAGGTCTTTTTGTGATCCCCCCCCCCCATCCCAAAGTTCCTTCTCCTATTCTTCTGTCTATTGCCACATCCACTATCTATGTTTTTTTGTCTTTCTTATCAACAAATGTTAACTCTGGGGTGTTATGGGGCAGGTGCCTGTCTGTTTGAATTCTAAAGTCCCAGAGTACTTTAGCTTCTTCATTTTCTATTATTTTCACTATTTTATGGTCCCATCAGTTCTTGCTTGCAGGTATTTCTTGGAGATATTCCAATGCACCATTTCTGCTACTTTCTCATGCTGTTGTCAGTCTGTGTGCTCTTCTTGCACACAAGATTCGATAGGTGGATAAAAATGCCAAATCCAGTTTAAACATCTGGCTGACCATGCCACCAAACCTAATAATCATAATCCTATCCAATTCAGCCATGGGCAATATTTATTCACAATCCACAGAATTCTAGGTCCTAAACATTCCCTAGAAACATGATCTGGGCAACTTTTTCTATTATGGAAAACAGAAGTCTCTTAACCGAAGCTGTTCTTTGCTCTGCAATATTCTGGCTGTTACGTTTAGTCCAAATTGATCTTAAGTATAGAAATCCCTTAAAAAAGCATTTGATCAAAACAATATCAATTTCTATTTTGAAATAAATTATACCACTGAGCTCAGGTTGTAGTTCCTTTCCATTTTAATTGAAACTGGTAGCTGCTTTGCTCATGGTAATGATGATCATACAAAGTTCGAATTGGAAGGAATCTTATAAATAATCCAATATTGCTGACCATCCAGCTCTTGAAAACCTGCAGCAGAACATCACTGTTCCAGACAGAATATTCAGCTGCTTAACATTTCTTACCATCAGGAAATTCCTCCAAATATTGAGCCTAATCTCTTTTTTTAAAAAAAATCCAAACAGTTAAGTGTTTGTTCTATCTCCAATTTCCCCAGAAGGCTAATCTTTTCCATTTTTCACAGTCTTCTCTTTGGAAGCTAAACATGCCTGTCAGTGTTGTTTTCCATTCCCTTAAGTTTCCAGAGACTTTAATGTTCTGATAATTCCCCTTGCTTCAGCTTCTTCATGTCCTTTTCAAAACACAGTGGCCAGAATTGAACACAGTACTCCAAGTGCAGAGTACAAAGCAGTGGTGGGTTTCAAAATTTTTTACTGCCGGTTCTGTGGGTGTGGCTTGGTAGGCGTGGCATGGCTTGGTGGGCGTGGCTTGGTGGGCATGGCAGGGGAAGGATAATGTAAAATCTCCATTCCCACCCCACTCCAGGGAAGGATATTCTAAAATCTCCATTCCCTCTCCAATCCAGGGGAAGGATACTGCAAAATCCCCATTTCCTACCAATCAGCTATGACGTGGGAGGCAGAGAATAGAAGGGGGCGAGGCCAGTCAGAATTTTTACTACCGGTTCTCCGAACTACTCGAAATTTCTGCTACCGGTTCTCCAGAACTGGTCAGAACCTGCTGAAACCCACCTCTGGTACAAAGGTATCATTACAACCCACGATCTGAATTCAATGCTGCCAAAGATTGTACCATTTATTTGAGCTGCTGCATCATTGCTGGCTCATATATGGTTGGGAGGTCCACTAGGACCCCTAGACCTTCTCACATACACTGCCATCAAGCAGGTTCTCTTCAATCCTGCACCTCTGCATCTGAATTTTCCTACACAAATGAACAACTTGACATTTATCTTCACTGGATAGCTCTTAGATTTATCCCAATATTCAAGCCTTTTGAAATAATTTTGAATCATGATTTTGTTTTTTAAGGTGTTGGCTGTTTCCCTTAGCTTGAAGTCATCTGCAAATTTACTATAATAATTTGCTTCTTGTTTATTTTTATTTTCTTATTTTTTTCATAGTCCATTATTGCTGAGTCACCTCTAAAGAAAATGGAGAGGCAATGTTTAAGATGTCACCATCTTGCTATCAAAAGCTTTTGAGTATTAAAATACTGAAAAACTATGTCTAGGTATTATAAATTCTGGACCAAAGCAAGCAGAAGTCTGGAATGGGCATCCTCTTTCTCGCCACATAATTAATTTCATCATTTTAAACATTTGCAGTCATTAATGGCACCGAAGTCCTGTCTCCAAAATTGCTGCAAACCTTTTTTTGCATCTCTCTAGCTTCTGAGATTTTACCAAGCTTGTCCACAAACTTGCATGTATTCTCAGCTTTGAGAACAAGGAAGAGATTGCTGGGCTTCAGGCCCAATGTTCAAGCCTTCCGAAATAATTTTGAATAGTGATTTTGTTCCTGAAGATGTTATCTATTACCCCTCCCATCCAGCTTGATGTCATCTGCAAAAATGATATCATAATTTGCTTATTCTTTACTTTTATTTTATTATTTTTTTCATAGTCCATTAATATTGAGTCTCCTCTAAAGAAAAAAAAAAAACTAAAAACTTTCTGAATGGTGCATTTACTGAATGGTGAATGAATGGTGCACTTAACCAGTTCACAATTTTCTGAGCTCCCACAGAATTACATATAAATAGTGACTGAAGAGAACAGTGAATGACATATATTCCGCATGGGAATTGAAAGAAAAGCAAAGAAGCAACAGCAACAAAGATGTTGGGAGTTCCAAAGACTCTTTTTAAAAAGAGGATTCTTGCTTACCCCGCAGGTTTTTGATGAAGTCATCCAGCTTCATCTTCCTCTCTGCTTTAACGCTGGGACTGTACATGTCTGTATTGAGAAGGATGATGGCAAAAGCCAAGATGAAGATGGTGTCAGGATTCCGAAACTGGCGTACCAATGGGGCATTGCATACACAGTAGCGCTGGCTGGAAGAAATGGGATTGAGGTTACAACAAAGAAGCAAACAATTCAAAGGGAAACAAATAACACACTTCTCAGTTCTCATGAACTGTACACTGAGCTCAAGACATATAGGTAACCCATCATGAAAAAAAATATTGGTGACAGACACTAGCTGAACCTCTAAATAAGTCTTTTAGCCATGAATTTGCAGGTAATATATAAATTTATGGGCATATTGACCTATTTATCAGTTTTACCAAATAAAATCTATCTTTATAATGTTAATCAACTGAAAGTTTAGATCATGAATCTTTGGATTAATCTGATTAATACAACCTTACGAACTGATTCATGTGTCAATATATCCAAATATAATTGGTAATTTATTTATTGAATTTATATGCCGCCCATCTCACCATTTGGGAAAACTCTGAGTGGCTTATTCCTGCATTAATCTATTATTAACCCTTTCTTTAGTTGACAGACTTGGTTAATATTCAGAATACATTGTCTCAATATTGAAGCCATGGATCTCCCTCCAAACAGCAGGAGTAAATGAATAAATGAGTATTTTTGTATCTATAAATTAAAAAGTCTTTTTTTTCTGGACTAACCTGGACCAAAATGCAGTCCCTCAAGATTAACTTGTATATACAACCACAGGACATTGATGGAAGAAAATATTTTACTGAGGAAAATTCTAAATTATTTCCCCCATTTTACAATAAATAAAATGCTGAACTCCCCACTAATAGCCTTATACATCAGTTCCAATTCCATATAATGCATTTTTATACTCTTTCCATTGTATAAGGAGGCCCTTTAAAAAGAAACAAGGCTAAAAATAAACAGGAACAAAAATATAACAAATGAAACTGGATCTTATTCAGTATTTAAATTGCCTGAGATTTTCCTTAATGAATTAAATAACTGTTTGCTCCTTGGTCTTTAATAATTTGCCTATTTATGTTTTAGAGAATTCCACAATGCTTACGCAAGCAAAACAAAATCAAACTATATCATATCATGCTACAAGAAAAAACATTCCTAATCTCCAATAAAATGATTCCGTCTAGATGATTTGATGGACAGGTGAAATCATACCTCCAAATATGGATATTTATCAGGCATACTCTTCAATTGGGACAGTATTGCCCAAATCAAACTACTATAAAGTCTGCAACTACTATAAAGTCTCCTTTTAATTTTGAGATATGGTTTGTGAATTCAAATATCATGCCAAACCATATATTTATCTTAATTATGGATTAGAATTATAATGGTTTAGAAATATAATGTCTGAACAATGTATATGTATTTATATTTATGTGTCATGTACTATGTCTAGATTCATAATCATCTTTAAAGTCTTCAATAGCCAATCTAGAAGCATTTAAAGATTGTTCTTCCGTGTATAATTGTTCCCTCCTACCTACTTTAATCTTAGAGTTCTACTGCTGAAACACCAGTGCCTAGTAAACCATGCAACCATTAGTTAGAAATGAATACTGACTATCTATGAGGTCAAGGAAAATGGAGATTACTAACAAACAGACATGTAACAGATTGTGCTTTTACATCTGCAGCAAAGCTCATTTTGATTTATCTTAACCTGGAATTCCAGAGTCACTTCATAACCTGACTTCATATTTTCCACTGAAGAAGGAAATCCTAGTAATATTTATAAAACGCTAGATTTTGTAAAGATGTTTCACTAATTATGAATGCAAGGCAATTAAGACAAATGAGGAGGGAGGGACTGGTCCACAGAGAGGAAGCTCATATTGTCAAGGCTACTAGCAGTATTTAGGGAATTAAGCTCCATTTCTGAACATGATTTCCCATGTTCAATTCTCTTGATCTCTGCTTCTTAAAGTAAGTTTTCCAGTCCTGTAATTATTTCATAAAAGTGCAGCTGGTGGTAGCAAAAGAAATAAGGCATTCTATGGTATTCTTAAAGACTACGTTTTGGACCTTAAACTTGAGAAACTACTTCATTTGTTCAAGATGAATGGCTGGAACTCTTATCACACACTGGCCTGTGGTGCATTGTCTTTCTCTACAATGGAAAAAAGACTCCATTTTCTTTTAATGTGAGCATCCTTTCAGTGTGGGGGAAGATGGCTTTGTCAGGCTCATACATTCCCATTCTACTCTGGTAGATGGACTGAATGGATGAGACTCATGCCAGTGGACACAGGCAGACAGACAGACAGATTAGACACACTGCAACATGTTTTATACACTGTGGAAATGAGTCTGCACACCTAAGAGACTTGCTCCAATGTTTTACTGTCTCTAAAACCTATGCACAAGAATCAATACACAAATATTCCCTTTCATTAGCAAACCATCATCTTTAGCCAGCCTGATATTGCAGAGAGCCAATTAGCAGAATATACCAACAGGCTAGTATAACCTCAACAGGAAATCCTACAGGAATCATAGCTGAAGAGTGAAATTTTATCCAAGGTATTGGAATTACAACTTTCACTAATCATATCCAGCATCATGAATATTTGCTAGGTAGGATAAATGACTAAAAATACATGATGAGAAGGCTCTGTGGGGGCACCCGCCATCTGGAACGAGCTCCCCCCGGAGATATGGAGGATCCCGGACCTGCGTGCTTTCCGCCGTGCCATCAAAACATTTCTTTTCAGGCCGGCCTGGCCTAACCTCTCTTTTAAACTGTTTTTTAAAATGTTTAAAATTTTAAATTTGTCTTATGAATTTGGGGTGTTTTAAATTCCGTTTTCTGGGCCAATTATTTAATTGTATTTTAATGGTTTTTTAACATTTGTATTGTATGTATTTTATTTGGCTGTTCACCGCCCTGAGTCCTTTGGGAGTGGGCGGTATACAAATTCAATAAATCATCATCATCATCATCATCATCATCATCATCAAGCAAGCAATATAAATTAGGTAGTTGCATCAGACATTGGGACACATAATCATGGCATTTACATGATTTACATGATCACATGTGCTATCCTGAGGATATGATTTGTTGCAGACGCTGCTGTCCAGCATGGAAGTGTGCAATACAAGGTTAGCGGGGATTCTGGCACAGAGCTATATGTTTCTATTGCCTGTGGCCTGTTTTCTAGACTAGTCTCCCATACTTCCAAATGCTAAAGGAAACTGTAGGAAAATAGTTCCACCTTCAACGTACCTGAAGGCCTCAATGAGACGCTCCACCTTCTGGGCCTCACCTTGCACCCGTATGTGTGACTGGAACTTTCTCAGGGCATCATCCAGGTCCATGCTGGAGAAGTCCATCTCATCTACAACACAACTATGAAGCAGAAAAATACAGGGAAGGAAAAGAGACATATTGGTTCAGTATGAATAAGGTGGAGACTGTGAGCTCTAATCCCACCTTAGACACAAAATGAGCTGGGTGACCTTGAGCTAGTCACTCTCTCAGCCCTAGGAAGGAGGCAATGGAACACCCCTTCCAAAAATCCTTGCCAAGAAAACTGTAGGGACTTGTCCAGGCAGTCACCATGTGTCTACAATGATTTGAAGGCACACATACACAAATGTATAAGAATACTCCTTCCTCTGTCCATCTTCATTTTCAAGCCCATATATTTCCTTTAAAATGTTCACATAAACAGTAAGGCCTAATTTGGAGAAACTATTAGAAATCCCGTCACAATTTTTAAGAGCAGATGTAAGAAAGAAAATAATGGATCACTTTATTTAACTATTTTTCTCAGCACAAAATGCACTGCATCCCAACTTAGTAGCTGAGTCTTCTAGAGATCATTTAGAAAGATACATTCCGCAATGTCCCCAAGCATGATCACCTGGGGGGAATACAGTAGGAATTCAGACTTCTTTGATGATGTTTGAATGGTTGCTTTCTTGTAAAATTTGTTCATTTCTCTCTTCCAACAGACATCTTTTTAAAATATCTAAGAATCAGTAATATGTCTCCTTTTCTAAAGGCCAATTTTTAATCCAATCTAAAGTCATTTTCTACAAATGTTCTCTTGTCTTCAATAGAATAATATATTTTATTTATATAGTATTTCTTCTAAATATTCAAAAGACAGGACATGGCTGGATTTAGTTGTAAGTTGGCTGATAAATGAGCAAGATATTTGAGTTCATACATAATGCTAAACCAGTAACGATGGCTAAAAAGCCACAATCACATACTGTACAAAGCCAAGATGGAAGAAACCACATCTTGATTTAGTCTAATGTATTAATCCATGTAACACAAACCTATAACATGAATTACTACTATGAACGCCATACTATATGGTGGGTGGAGCTTCTCTAAGGTAAGATCTGAATTAGAAGGCTACCCTCTAGTAATTCATCTTTTTAATCCATGAATTCCCAGGTCTGGGCTCCCATTCAATCCCGGAGGTCACTGCATGGCTTTCGGTCACCTTGGGGGGGGGGGGGGGCTGTTTTGTGGAGATAAAATAAGGCGAGAATCCCAAATAAACCACCATGGTCTCCTAGAGGAAAGTTACAATATAAATGCAATGAACAGAGTATATATATATAATAGACACAATTCCACTCTTTGCATTCTCCTATAAACATTAAAAACAAGTTATAGCTTTAAATAAAGCTTAGGGGTAGGGTGGCATTTATCAATTATGACAATGGGAAGGAAAAATGTATAGATCTCCTTACTCGAGTACATCTCGGTTGAATTGTTTCTGCCGGTTGCCAAGAAATTCTCCAATCATCTGCCGGCTCAGCCCCTTCCGCTCCAGGATAAACCGGGCCACGCCCACCGGCGTATCCGACAAGAAGCCTCTCTCAATTAAATACTGGATCCCCTTTTCTGGTTTCCTGCCAATGGGATGAGAAGAAGCCTATATTCATGCTTGACTGAAATCGCTTTTATCCCAAACCCATTTTCCTCCTACCTCTTTTATTAGATAACATTGGCCCTTTTCCAAATAAGCTTCTGTTTCCAAAAAAGCACTCTAACTTTGTCTCTTCTGTATATTAAAATTCTAGATATTCATTATGAAAGTATCCTGAATGCCCAGCCTAATATAGTTTTGTGTCATTTATCTGGAGAATAAGAAAACTAATGGAAGTGCCCTTAGTTACGCAATGTTTAGTTATATTTATTGCAGTTTGCTAAACATTATAGACAGTTAATGAGTTTTCGTTCATTTTGATCCCTTCCCTGAATTCCATCGGTCACATTATGACTGAACTAAATTTAAAATGTGATAAAGTAGAATCAGATATTCCTCCTTTAAAGCAGCAACAAAGCAGAAAGGCCCACCAAGCTGACATATGAAGTTTCATTGCCATAGTTGGCAACACATTAATGAGCCCTCAGGTGTGCTTACTTATACAAGGGATAACTGGGGAGAAGATGTAGGTGAGCTGGGAACTAAGTCATCCCATTTACACCTAGTGCCTTCCAGATGCTGCTGCTAGCCAGGTGGTTGGAGAAGATGGGATCTAAAATCCAGAATATATGGAGGTCACCAAGTTGCCTCCACTGACTTGGGTCAAAGAGAAGAATGTTAATATTTCAAATAAATGGACTGTTTAGATGGCTAGATAGATAGGCTAATGATATTTAGTATAATTAATGATGTCACTTGAGAAAGTAGGGCCATTCTTTAACCCCCCCTTTTTCTACTTGGGGTGAGAGATTGGTTTTCTAAAGCCTTAAATAGTAAGGAAGGAAGGACTATAAGGCTTTTTGCCATTTGCCACTGAATATTCACAGTGTGTTCCTATGGAAAATGGGAGAGGGAGGCTTGGAAAAAATGGAATGGGGGGGGGAGTTGTTCATCCTTGCTTTAGAGAAATGGTGATCTGATATCTGGAAACCTCAATAACTTAGCTGATGAGGACCACTGAAGGCCTCAGGAGGCAGAAACATTCAACATCTTTTTAAAATCTATTCTTTCCGAAGTCTTTTCTGCCACCTACTTAGCACCCTTACAGCCACAAGATGTCAGCAACACCCTTTTCAAAATACACGCTTGAGATTTTTGAAAAGAGGTGGGGAGGGGGAATTTCTGGATCCAGAAGAAATTAAGTGGAAAGCAGTCAAGCACCACCAAGCCATATCTTACCAAATTCCTTATCTGATTGCCCAGAACATAATATTTTAAGGGACAAAAATGAGGCATTGAATTAAAGGTGTTCTAGGGATTGCAAATCCCACTCGATGCCGTTAAGCACTAGGATTCCAAAACCGAGAACATAATTCTTTGAGCTGAAAGAGGTAGCAACAGGAGGCAGTGAGTTTAGACTTGTGGGCAAGAGCAGCTTTTGCTCATGATTGTGGGTTTTAGAGCGGAGAACTTCCTCACAGACCGTTGTCCACATCTATTGATCTGTGTATAAGTCTTGGGGAGGTTTAGATTTCCTGCCTTTGGTACCAAACAATCCTATCATGGACCAGATTAATTCCTCAATTTGCCAGATTGAAGGATGCACACAGAAATAAATGCTCAAGGATCGCCTCCAGGAGGAAGGGCACAGAGATCTCCTACCCTGGCACATTGCCCCAGGCTTCAATGTGAGTCATGATCCCAGCTGGTTAATATGATGTGACGGCTGCTTCCCAGCCCCCGAGAGCCTGCTTCCTGCCAGTGAAAAAGATGCTGTCTGGCTCAGGAGAAATTAAAGCTCTAAGAACTGGAGGAAGCGAAAACCTAAGCCTTCCGCCATCTCTTTTGCTTTGGCCTAAAGACCTGATAGACACCATAGGGAGCAACCGCCCAAATGGAGTAGCTGGAAAAAAAGTCAAGTCAAAGCAAAAGGGGCACAGAAAGGTATTAGGTGAGGTCTTCACTTTCAGACTGGCAATGGTCCTGTCCTTTAAAAAAATACTCTCCCATCATCATTTATTTCATGCCATCAGGCTGGAAAAGTTTTATGTGCTGAGGTTTGGCACATCAGGTGCAGGACCACAGCCTGTGGTTTTTTTTTGTTTTTTTTTTTTTAAGGTAGCGGTAGAAATGGGTAAAGAGGCACTATATACTCTATTTAGGATTAAGATCTCATGTTTCAAAATTTGGGGACAAGAGAAACTAACTCCCAACTATGCTGAGAAGGAAAGGGAATCAAATTTTTGGAAACCAGAATTTCAATTAAAATCCAGTTGCTAAAATAACCCTCCTTCAGATTGTCTACTGGGTGTCTCCAGGGAAGCCTTCAGAAATAGAAGGCTGCATGTGTGACGAATAAAAATTGTTGCCCAACATATACTGTGGACAACATGTTTTCAAGGACTGTCATAAAATATCCAAATTTTACCAGCAGAAGTCCTTCTATAATGTGACCTGTTTATTTCTTGTAGGCCATATTTCATCCAGAAGATGCCCAGACCACTAAATTCGGCTCCTTGTGTGTTACTCAATCACTACATTGGTAGTCCAGGCTACACAAAGAGCAGATTCTTCCCCATATTGCCTATATTTTGGAGAGCAGTTTGGATGCTACAATAGGCAGAAGGACTTCGGTCAAATGGCCTTGCTAAAAAGAGAATGCCATAACAATTCTACATGGCATTCGGACATGGGGATATACCCAATGCATCCTTGGAGATAAAGACTGGGCTTGCACCAGGGAGATCCAAATTCAAGTCTCCCCTTGACCCCTGAGCCCACTGGCCAGTCATTCTTTTTCATTCCAATCTAACCCACAGGAGATGAAATTAGCCATATGTACAGCATATTGCTTGGAGCCCTCAGAGAAAAGATAAGAGATATAAGTAGCAAAAAAAGTGAAAAAAACACTCAAAGCTGACCCTTCACCTCTGTCGTCAAGTCAAGAAACCACTCACTATCATCCCACCCACCCCACATGCTAAATCCAGCTGGATCTCTAAGGCCTGTAAAGCCAGACCAGCCCTGGAGCCTAACCCAGCCTTCTGCTGAACATGCTTAATCCACTGTTTTCCCCATGGCACTCTGACCACACCAGTCATACTTGTTGAAAAGGTTGAGGCCGATGCGGTACTGGCGGCGCTGCACCACGTCGTTGTTGAAAGCAGGAGAATCCCAGCTGTGCCGCGTCTCACGCTGGTAGGTCTGCTTGCAGGGGCCCCCGACAGTCGTGGTGGTTGTTGGGGCAGGTGGAGGCGGGTCGCGCAGGCTGTCCCGTGAGGAGGATCCTGAGCTGCAGTTGATGGTCTCGTTGGAGTTGGTGGTGCTGTTGAGGCTGTCGTTGTCGCCATCCGAGTTGTCCGGCGGAGGAGGCGGAGGCAGGCGGCCTGGGGCCTGAGGGGGTGGGATGGGCAAAGGTGGAGGAGGCTGGCTTTTCTCAGGATGATAATGGCGGTGTGGGTGTGGGGAGCGTGCAGGCCCTCCAGGATGTTTGAGGGTGCCATGGGGACTGCAGCCATCTTGCTCATACATGAGCCCCCGATTGACTGAACCCCGATCAGAACGGTCGCTCAGATCCACTGAGCTGTCACTGGGAGGCTCAATTGTGAGCAAGGGCAGGTGAGCGCCCCGAAGGCGGTAGTCCCGGCATTCCATGCAAGGTGTGCTGCGCCGGCTCCCGCCCCCATTCTCCCGACTGTCCTCCCGCTGGGGCGCCCCCCAGTACTCCGGCCGTGGGGCTGGTGGGAGGGGCACCCCCGGAACAGGCTCTGGGGGCTCAGTGCTGGGGGGGCGCTCCAGAGAGAGGGGTGACGTGGGAGCGCCTTCGTCCAGATAGAGTGTGACATCACTGAATGAAGTGGCAGCACTGTCACCCTGCTGCTCCTTGGATTCACTTTTTTCCAAAGTGGGGCCACCAGGTCCTCCCTCCTGGCCAAGTGGGTGGCAGTTTAAGGCTTCATCAATCGATTCTGCCAAGGACTTCACCTATGGAGAGGCAGAGAAGGAGGTCAGCCAGGGCAGATTCTCTTTGGCACTATAATGGTGCAGGGGAAGACTTGGGAGACAGAAGGAAGAGCCACAGACTGGACAAGAGTTAGATAAGACACAGCTGAGTTTGCAGAAGGAATGTGGACATAGCAAATGTCTCAGAAGGCACCCTCCCTAATTTCTTTCGCTATAAAAGCAAGTGGGGGGGAGGAGGAACGTACTTTCAGATTTGCAAGATTCTGTTAACCTTGCCATAAAGTTAGAACTAACACTTTGGGGTGCGCATCTTAACTGGACTACCTTGCAAGGCTGACAAGGGCTCAATACATATTGTGAGAAAGAAACAGGGAAAAATAATCCTCTACTAATTAAATCAATCCTGTACCTTATTTTAATTAATGAACTTCCATTTGAATAATCTTTTATGAAACATATGGTACTGCAACAGTGAGAAGACAAGTAAGTTATCAAATCAGAATGCAGAATTGTTATAGTATCAAACTCATTATAGTATCAATGTACCAAAATGAAATCTGCGAACACAAGTGATCCAAAGAAAGATTTATAGGCAAGATGCAGTTAATAGTTTTATTCACACTAAAATCCTTCAGTACTGCTGTGAAATTGTTTTTCTTCCATTAATTGGGGAAAAAAATCAAAACAGGATTCCATACAAGGTTTTCATATAACCTCTCCTATTTGCAAGGACTTCTTCTGATAATGTTATTTGGGGAAGTGGGGGGAATCATCTGCAATGCAATGTCTACTAGTGTTGTTGCTTTAGGAGGTAAGTCTGGGAAACAGAATGGCAAACGAAGAGAAAGAAGCTAATGTGGAGCCCTTTTAAGTTTCATTGCATAATAAGATGAAGTGAGAATGGAAATATTTTCCATTCAGATATTCAAAGGCACAAAAGGTGAATTTACCTGATCTTACTTATTTGGTACACAGTGTTTCAGCCTTGAGAACAGTGTATGACTCGTAGTGAGTAGAGACTACTTCCAGATCAGTAGGTTACCATAAAGTAGTCGTTATGCATTATAAGTCCCCTTTGCAGGAAAAATATCAGGCCCCATTATCATCTCTTTGTTGTCTTGTCAGAAATGTCCATCGTGTTACTTATTTGCCAAGGCTAAAGATCAATGCTTTTTCTGTGCCAAGGAATCCCTAGATCCACGTGCACTGATATTAAGCCTACTTTGTCTTGGGTGCAAAACCCAGACAACCCCTGGATATAACTCTTCCTTCCCATTTAATACCGTGTTTCCCCGAAAAGAAGACCCTGTCTTATATTTTTTTGAACCCCGAAATAAGAGCTTGGCCTTATTTTCGAGGAGGTCTTATTATTTTGGGGCACGTGGAGCAAGACAGGGCTCCTCTTGCCGTCTTAACCGATTTCCAGCTCTGTCTCCCTAACCCTAGCCAGAGGAAATGGCGGGGACTGGATGCACATGCGGTTAAATATTTTTGGGGATGGTTTATTATCCAGGGAGGTCTTATTTTCAGGAAAACACGGTAATCAACTTTGGGTTTCTGCAACCCAAATATGGTACAAAAAGCCCTGGGTGCCCTTGGCAGAGTATGAAGAGGTAACACAGTGAAAACAGCAGAAACGAACACAAATGGTAATAAAAGGAACTCAGATTATTAACTGTTCTATAAAGATAACTTTAATAACACCAAAGTGTGTTAATTGTTTGATGCTAAACTTGGTTGGTTATCCCTGTACCTTTGCACACCACAACAGAAATACGGTGTGGAGTATCTACTATATATGAATTAGTTGTGGTTCCTAGGAGGAGTCAGTAAAATAGAATTTCAGAGTAGAGGTGAAATTCCAACAAGGGATTTGCTAAATCATGACCCATTTTTCGTAGCTTGTCTCTGTATATACTAAACAATTATTCCTGCTGCTAATAAGAGGGATAAACATTGTGGCTAAGCATTATGATTGTAACATTTTCAACCAACAAACCAGGGAGCCTTGGCATTGTGCTCATTAGTTTTCCAACCTTTTTTCCATTTTTTTTTTCTTTGAAAGAGGCTTACAAAGTAAAAAAAAAAAAACACTACAACTGAAAACTCAAGTAATATCAAGGCAAAAATCAAGCAAGCTTCAGTTTACAATGCAATCCCAAATGGGATTATCTTTTCTAAAACAGCTCATCCTGATTAGGGGCAGAAGATTTGTGAGGACACAAGCTTCCCTTTGCTTGCCCTGTGGGGTTATAAGCAAATGAATTCTTGCTGCTTTGCCTGGGTGGGGTAGTGGGGAGATGTGGGTGAAGTGGAGCTGCAAAAACAAATGAAAATATTGGCTTCTGTCAGCTTCAACTGAGCCTACTTTGAAGTGGAAACCTGGACTATGATGAAATACAGCAGCTTTGTCCATCCTCTGCTTCTCTTCTATGTAGATGAAACAAAGCTTAGATGCAGCATATGGAAAAGGTCCTCTGGCTAGAAATGAGACCCATAGACTGGAGGTCCCCATCTATGCATTGGCTTAGCTCAGGGACAGCAGAAGATACTTTGATACTGTGTTTCCCCAAAAATAAGACCGGGTCTTATTTTCTTTTGACCACCGAAAAAACGGCTAGGGCTTCTTTTTGGGTGGGTCTAATTATTTGATTCACCTTGGGTCGGCTGCACAGACAGCCCCGCCCAGCAGGAGCCCGCTGCTGACCCACTTCTTCTGTGGCCGCTTGCTGTTGCTGGCACGCGTTGCCCCTGGCACGCATCACCCCTGGCCTCCCTTTCGCCGTCAGAGCCTTCTGGAAAGCCCTCTGCAGCTGAGAAACGGGCTCCGAATTGGCGCACGCAGCACCCCCTGGCTTCCATTTCACCTTCAGATGCTTTCTGGAAAGTCCTCTGCAGCCAATAACAAGAGGTCTGGATTGATTGTTATGCAGAGGGCAACTGAAGGTGAAATGGAAGCCAGGGACAATGCGTGCCAGCGGTGGCAAGCGGCCACAGAAGAAATAGGCTGCAGAAGAAGTGGGCCGCAGAAGACAGTGAGGCAGGTGTCGGGGTGTGTGAGGCCTGGTAAGTAGGCAGCTCCACCCCCCCATCCACCCCCAGCTTAATTTTTACCTTGCTCCACCCCCTGTGGGTGGGGTCTTAATTAGGGCTAATTTTGGAGGTAGGGCTTAATTTGAGTGCATGCGTTCAAAAACATGATAGGGCTTCTTTTCAGAGTGGGTCTTATTTTAGGGGAAACACGGTAGCAGAGAAACAATGAGGCTTTTGGAAGGGTTGAAGAAGCATCAGGGGTTATAATCAAGCTGGAGAACACAAAAAGGGCAAAGGTGCTTTCTTTCAGAGTTTCAAGGAAAGCTACCTGGAAATGTGAAGTTTGGGCCTTACCTGCTTGGAGAAGGAATCCTCCAGCTCCGTGATGTCATTGCAGAAGCCTCCAGAAGAGGAATGCAGGGAACTACCATCCAAGCCGGTCCGGCAAGAACCACTGTAGGGAAGCCCGTGATCCAGGAGATGAGGTCGAGCACTAGCCATGGAGCCCTCATCCAGAGAGGCAGGTTTACCTTCAAAGTAAGGGGCATTCTGGGTCTTGTCATATTCTTCAAACGAATATTGCATCCGCATGTTGGACAGTATGATGCGCCGTGACATACGGCTCTCTGATGCCGAACTTCTTAGACGCTCAAACTTTTTGTTCATGCGGTATTGGCGAAAGGCTGTTTGAATTGTACGAGCTGCCCGCCGGCTCAAGAAATAGCCCCCATACTTCCGCTCCAGCATCTCCACCTGTTATGGGCATCAATAGAGAGGAGGGATTTGGAAAAGACAAGAGGGAGATGAGCGAGGAGAATAGGAAAATCGAAACATGAAGCTAAGAACAAGCCGATCACCCAAAAAAACAGTAGGTTCTGAGCAAGATATCACACTGGGTTTTCTCAGAGCAAAAGGAACCACAGGATATTGTCAATTTCCTGAAGAAATTGAAGAAGCTTCTTGGATGAGAAGAGAAACATCTTCAAAGAAAAACCAGAAAGTCCAGTTGCTTCTGGAAAAAACACCTTTGGGTCAGCCTTGGTAACTTTAAGATGTCTGGGCTTCAACTTGCTGGCTAGGGAATTCTAGGAGTTGGAAGTCCAGACATTTTGAGGTTGCCAAAGTTGAGAAGCATCGACCTACAGACCCTTCAGGTACAAAGATATGCTCTAGTATTAAGCACTCTCTCTTAGGGTTTCCGTCTTTGCCTTGGATCTTTCAATCTTTTAAAGGGCTTTTGTGGGACCAAGTTTTCCTATTTCATAGATAGTTCCCACACTGGCTCAATCTACAAAGCCTTTTACTGCAGCCTTTAGACCAATCAGGTCCATAACTCCCAAAAATGCCCCACAATGATGCTGGCTCATTGGATTTCAAGCAAGCCACAGGATCTTATTCCTGCATATCAGGAACCCCAGAAGCAAGGGGAGCTCTCATAGCTCAGCACAATCTACGACCAGGTACCTTTTTGTCCTGAAGATCCGTTGAGAGCTCATAGCTGTCGGATAGTGCTGATCGTTTGTTATCCTCCTCTTCCTGCTTCCTCAGCGCCACGCTGGCTGGCTGTAGCCGAGCTCGCTGGGCCCACGGAAGCCCTGGTGACGGAGCGTGACAGACAGAAGAGGAGGAAGATGGCACTAAATCATAGTGCTCAACCTTGGTCACTTCAGGGACGCATCGGTATGGTTGACTGCCCAGACTGTCCACTATGGTTCCTGCCTCGCTTCCCGGAGGGTCTCCTTCCACACTGCAAGAAAGAGAAAAAAGGCTAAATGAATGTTTTTTAAAAAGGTTTTTAAAAAATCATAGAGTTTAAGTATGTACCAACACCATTTTGAACTCAGAACACTCCTCATAATGCTTGAAATCAGCCATTTTGCATTTGCAAGCAGTCACTTTCTTCTCAGAACGGTGGTTTCATGAAACATTTTCCACTTCCTTAGCAGCAACACACCGATACTGTACTTTTTTACTATTTATTGTATCTTTATGTCATATTATAGACTGGCCAATGCAGCCATGGAGAACTACAATTACTCTATTGCACAAATTCTTTCATTGAATGAATCTCCTGATTCTTCACAAGTCCCTACTACAGGTAGTCCTTACTTACTGACTGCCTTATTTGCCATTCAAAGTTATGATGAGGCTGAAAAAGTAGGCTTACAGCCAGTCTCGAAATTTGCAATACTCCAAAAAATCAAGTGGTCTGGGACAGTGGTGAAATTCAAATGTTTTTACTATCAGTTCTGTAGGCATGGCTTGGTGGGCGTAGCTTGGTGGGCGTGGCAGGAGAAATATACTGCAAAATCTCCATTCCCACCCCACTCAAGGGAAAGGATATTGCAAAATCCCAGCACAATTTGTGCTGAAATAAGTAAATTGACATTTGAAATAAGAGAACAGGAAGATAAACAATATTATTTGATATGGGATTTATTTTATCAATGGATGGACAATAAAATATGGAGATAAATATATAATATGTGGATGTTGAGATAAATTAAGTGGAATATTTTTTATGAAAATAAGCTTTGGATGTATAGTGATATTTTGAAGAGAAGAGGGAGCACAAAAGAATGTTAACCGATCGATACACTGTCTGTAATTATTTGGAATGATGATGTTTTTATGTTTTATTTTTGTTTTAAAATAAAAGTGATTTGAAAAAAAAAGGAGGGAAGGATATTGCAAAATCCCCATTCCCACTTCTGGGGCCAGCCAGAGTGGTATTTGCCAGTTCTCCGAACTACTCGAAATTTCTACTACCGATTCTCCAGAACTTGTCAGAACCTGCTGAATTTCACCCCTGGTCTGGGAGCTTGGGTCATTAAGCACAACATCCTGTGATTAGTATTTATGACCTTCACTGCCAGCTTCCGACAAATAAAGTCAGTGAGGAAGTCAACAGGAAGTAATGTTACGGTCACATGATGTTGTGCTTAATGATATGTGGTGCTTCAGTTAATGACAGCAGAACAGATGTTCTAAATCCAGCAAAGTCACAAGTTTCACTTAGTGACCACATTGCTTAGCAATGGATCTGTCAGTCCCAATTGTGATCAGTTAAGTGAGGACTGCCTGTAATCACAATAATTCTGGATTAACTCTTTCCCAGCAACAGTTTGTTATCATTCTCCTGACCTAAGAAATAGACCCTGAAGCTTCCATTAGCCCCATTTGGAAAGCAAGTACTTCCTGAATGTAGAACAGGAGATGGAGGTGGGAGAGACTGATAAATCAGAGGAATAACATGAAGGTAAGGGTTAAACCTTGATCTAATCGACTCCAACTGTTTTGCATTTGGTTTTTTTTTTTTAGGAGAAGCAATTCCTTGTGCCCTATAAAACCCTTACTGGGATGTTCCTTGTTTCTCTCAGCCCATGTCAGCTTGCCTGGGTTCTTCCTAATGCTATCTCCGAAGACTACTCTGTCTCCTTTCCATCAGAATGGAACTTTTGTAAAATAGAAAATTTCAGGAGAGTTGCAAGTGGATGACAATATGAATTCTATCCAACGCATTCACATCAGCTGTGTGCATCAAATAACATATGCAGCAACATCACACTGCAAACTCTACTTCTTTTGTAGTGTGTCATGACATCACATGCATATACATTGAGAAGCAGAACTTATGACATCATGGAAGAACATTTTATCATTTCTATGCAAACTCTGGATTTATCTGGATATCTCTGAATGCACCAAGAGGGAACCAGGAACCACATCTGTAGAAGGCTGCTCTATTCAACTTTTGCATCATAATTTTGACTTAAACAAGTCCAGACTCCCCTGAACAGATGCCTTCTTAAGCCCAGTAAGCATGAATGTACACATCTGGTTTAGATAACTATACCTGGTCTAATAAATTCAATTATACCTTTCTAAAACTTCGCAGCTTGAAATCCACAAAGACAAACAAAGCTCCCTTGGCATGTTTGTAAATAAAATACTTACATTACTGCCAAAGGAACTCTGGGCAAGATGGTTGCCAAGGACAACCAGTTATGTGGCAAGGGATGAATTCTGACAGGATGTGAATGTGAAATGTGGAGTTCCCTGCATGCAGAGGTCCAGAGAGACCTAGACATGATACTGGGTATTTGCTAACATTCTCATTTTCTAGTCTCAGGCAAACTCTTAAAAGCAAATGACAGAGGCTGAGCTTTTACTGCCATGGAAAACTAATAGATTACAAGTTATTAAGGCCTGCTTCAGGTTTACCAAACCAAGAAGAGATACTCACTTCGTTGGGTAGGAGAAAATTACACTAGAATCACACCCATCCCTGATTGTATCTTTGCCCACCACCCAAATGCATTCTATCATCATCATCATCATCATCATCATCACCATCACCATCACCATCGTCCATAAGGAAGACAACTCTCAATAGGAAAAATGTTCCTTAACATTCCTAACAGTCACATATGCAAGATAGGCAGTTGCACAAACTAAATAAACAAATATATTCTATAAAATATCAGTGATGGCTGTGTCCCACAGGTGTATCTATTGGTGGCCAAATAATCTGGTTTGCCATTCCTAAGGGATGTTTTTTTTTTTTTGATATTTACATTAAATTTATTAACAACCATAAAAAGAAGGAATAAATTTGTTAGCCATTGTCAGAACATACAATTGGACTAGATAGGTCAGAGGACTGATCCTGGAATCTCCAGGAGATTGCATAAATTCTTGTTCTTAAAAAGTAAAATATAGATAAAAAGGAATTTTAAAATGTGGAGGTTATAGTTTTCCAGTACATCATAAATTAGCTGTAAATAACTGATCATACCAAATTACTATTAAATTAAGTTCTAAGACAAAAATTAATACCAACAACCATGATCAAAGCAGTGTAATTTACCAAGTAAATTATAAATTATAATTTTATAGTTCATAAAATTCAATCTATATTACTAAGATTTAAATAAACTTGTAAAACTGAATTATAGGTCATATACATAGAGCAGTGTTTCCCAAACTTGCCCCTTTGAAGATGTATGGACTTCAACTCCCAGAATTCCTCAACCAGGTATACTATTCCTCAACCAGGCATACTGGCTGGGGAATTCTGGGAGTTGAAGTCCATGCATCTTAAAATAGCCAAGTTTGGGAAACACTGACATAGAGAAACTTACATTTTGGATGTGGTGCAAATCCCTAAATTAAGTTGTAGTTAGGAATGGTTTTTAGTTGAGTTGAATTCCATGTCAGATTTACAAAGTTATTATACTCATCACAGCTTTGGTTAGCCATTTTTCCACGGAGGGGATCAAATATCCTTTTCAGTAAAAAGCTTATAATATCCTTGTTATAGTTAGCATTTACAGAGATAATTCAGTAAAATTACTTTGAAACAATATATGTCTTAGTAAAGTTTAGTCAGAATATTGCAAGTTGAAATGGAAATTTAACTTTGTTTTTTATGCTCTTCCCACCTTCTAGAAGAATGGTCAAAGGCCAAAGTCTAAGTTGTTTTTCATTCTAACTGATGCACAATAAAAGGAGTGTAAGCAATTCTACTTTGCCATGAAAGTTGCACCTGCTGATATCCCTAATTCTTCATAACAATTATACAGCCAGTGAAAAATCCTTATCCTTTCTTTTCCCTTTTGCAAATTCATTTTATTTCTAAATGCTCTTGAAAAGCTGAGTTCTTCTGGTTAGAATTATAGTATTGGCACTTTATCCTCATTGGACTAAAGTGCTTTTTCTACTTTCAGTCCAACAATACCTAGATTCTCCTATGCAGACCTTTCAGAAAATATATGAGAGTATATTGTGGAGGACTTCCACTATGCTTTTTCTCAGATTGAGATGATGGCCTGTAGAGGCCCTGGACAGGAGATATTGTTGGGGTAGATTCAGCCAACTGAATTAGATGTCTGTATCATTCCTCTACTTTCCAATCTATCAATCTTAACAATATCTAAAATAGATCATTCAAAGAAGCTGTCTTTACTAGCCACAATATAATGCCTCTTTCTCTGTTTATTCTTGTGTGATATGTTCACATATGCTTTTCCTGGTCTGGTCTGAATATCTAAGCCCTGAATATAGATTGGCTTCTACTCAAAATATTTATTGCAGCTTTACCAGCACTACAGGTATGAGACTCCGGGGAAGGCTGACTTATTAAAAAAAAAAGTTATTTAGCAACCAACTGCATAAGCACATGCAGTAACTTTTCTGGTCAGAAACACCTAGAACCTTCTAATCATTCATAGCACTTCCAAGTCACCAAAGGATGCAGTACAATAGACAAGTGACTATTATATGTCTAACACGTGTTTGCAATTTTAAGCAGGGAGGCCGGCAGGCTGAAGCAATTCTAGGGATCTTCTTGTGCCAGTATACAGAGTCAAGGGATAGTATTCTACACAGCAAACCACAAGTGGTCTAAAGCCTGATCTAATATGATCCTTTAACAGTCAACCTCAGGTGGTGACATGAGTACTCTTACAGGAGTCCATTTTATTTAACAATATGGTTTACAAAATGAAAGTGATGAAAAACTGCCATTAAAATAGTAGTGCTGAAAAGAACTGGACTAAGAAAACACTTTAGCACAAGGTTGCAAAGTTGGTTGATTCTTTACATCACTGCCCAAATAGTTCCACAATGCTTTAGCAGACAGGTTAAAGGAAAGGAGGCTCCATGAACCTCTCTTACGAGGCCTGTAGCATTAGAGGCCTGTAGCATTAGAACTGCAAGAGTAAAGCAAACTTGCTGGCTGCTCTCACAGGAATCAATGTACCTGCAATTTTGGGGAATTAAAGCTCCTAAAGGCTCAAAATATTCAATACCAGCATTTCGAATTAGAGACAAAGCACTGCACTGCCTCAAAACGGTTATTAGTTGACACTGTATGTTGTTCTACAGTATATCAGTGATCAGATTTGTGGCTTGTTAGATAATGACTTTCAGAAGCAAACTGAATTTCTTTCTGAGATGCACAGGGTAATGGGAAGGGGAACTTTAATTACGCTGGGAATAAATATTGCTATGTCTGGTCCTTCAGGAACATCCTGATTTGATCCCTGGCAGCCTCCTCCTTCACAGTATAACGATGTGTAAGCATCATCTATTCTTGGCACTAACCAATAGCAAAGGCTTAATTCATGAAGTGGAAATAGCAGAATACTAGAAAAATGATATATAATGCTAGAATTCTTGAGCCTTGATTACAGAATTGAAGTATCAGAAAAAGGAAGATTTTAATGAAAGAGCAGTAATTAGATTCCATAGAAATTCTAAAAGAGAGGAAACTTAAAGTCCAGTTGCAAACAACTCCAATGAAGGGAAAAAACAGAAGACAGCAGAAGAAGCCAACATGGGTGTAACATAATAAATATTGGAAAACAAAGGATGCTCTTAGAAGATGGACAGAAGACAGGTCATCAAGGAAAAGGTAGCAAGATACAGTAGAAGCAATATCAAACAGCCTAAAACTCAGGTAAGGTTGGTGAAGAATGCTACGAATAACAAAGAGGGCTTCCTCAGTTATGATTAAAATATATACATCATCCATAGTTATTATATTGGTGTGCTATAGAAATAATAAAAGAAAAAAATATCAGATGCTCAAAGAATACAAATGCTTACAGGTTATCAAAGCAAAAGGCAAACTATCCAACTTATATTCTGGTTTAGTCTTCTGCAACAAGAGGGCCTGCATTCAGCCAGATAAAAGTAAAGAGCAGGATAAAGAACTGAAACTTGAAACTGAAAAAAAACCATAGCAAAGAAATACCTGTTCAGTAATGTCAAAATCAGCATGGATTTGCCAAGTACAAGTCTTGGCAGCCTAATCTTGTCTATTTTTTTAAATTAGGTAATAGATTAGGGGAATGGTAAAAAAAATAATGTATCACTTTAATCACTGGGCAAGAAACCTCATGACTACCAAGTCAAATAAGCATGAGTCAGATTCCATGACAATTAAACAAATTACTCAAAATTGTACTCAAAGAGGGCGGACCTATAGAAAAAAAAGATTCAGTCTTGGGTCCTATATTCTGCAACATGTTTATTAATAGCCTGGCTAAGAAAGCAAATGCACATGACACCAAATTGGGTGGAATTGCTAAAAACCAAAAAGACAGAAATATTCAAATTGATATGATATATGATAGCTTGAATAGTCAAAACTGAGAGATAAATTGAATGCTCTTCACCTAGTAAACAAAAAATAAGATGAACAGATGCAAAACAGGATGGAAGATACTTGGCTTGGCAATAGTATTTGTGGAAAAAGATCTGCAAATGGAAGCTGGCTACAAACTGAACATGATTCAGAAGTGTGATGTGGCTGCAGAAAAGGCAAATGCAATTGTAGACTGCATCAAAGGAGCCATATTTTCCAAATCACATGAAGTAACAGCTTCACAATATTCCACAATGGCCAAGACCCCATTTTAAATACAGAATCCAGTTTTGGACAGTCTATTTTAAGAAAGATTCAGAAAACTGGAACAGGTTCAGAGAAGAAGAAATAAAAATTAACAGGGAATTAGAAATTAAATTCAGTGAAGACAGATTAAAGAAACTGGGGAAGGGGGTGATTTGATGACGCTCTTTAAGTATTATATTAAAGTATTATATTATACATAGATGGTTTATTCTATGTTTTCGGTAGAAATATACGTAGAACAATGAGTTTGACTCACTGAACATTCCATTTAGGTGTTCAGAAAAACCTCTCAGCTATAAAGAACGTTTTGAAAGTGGAACCCATTAACTCAGAAAGTGTTGGGCTCTCTTTTAATGGATGTATTCAAGCACAGGCTAGACAGCCGGCTGTCAATGGTGCTCTAATTTGGATTCCTAGGCTGCCCATAGTTAAAGATGATGGCCATAATGACTCCTTAATACTTTATGATTCTATGCTGTCATCTGCTCTAGCTAAAGTTTTAAAATCGCCTTTCTTTCTCAGATCAGACCAAGAACATACCATGCAAGAATCAAGATCTTTGTGTTTGCATTGGTATCCGATCCTGAGCCAAGGGTGATCTGGTGACCAACCTGGGTACTAATCTGGGCCTTGCATTCCTGCTTTTTTAAAAAAACAAAAATGTTATTGACATTTTCAAATGCAAGAGTAAAAATTAATACAAACTAAAATATAGTAAAAAGGAAAAAAAAGAAAAAACAGAGGAAAAATTGAAAAAAATTGAAAAAAATACAAAGAAGTAGCTTCCAATCTTCTTTACAGGAGCTATAATCACAGGTTGTTCTCAACAAATTTGTTTAGTGATTGTTTGAAGTTACAATGGCACTGGAAAAAAGTGACTTATGATCATTTTGATTGTTGCAGCATCACCCTGGTCATGGGATCAAAATTTGGAAACTTGGCAACCAGCATGTATTTATGATGGTCCAGTGACTATCTGACAAGCAAAGTCAATGGGGAAGTCAGATTCACTTAACAACTGGGTTACCAACTTAACACCAGCAGTGATTCACTTAACAATTGTGGTAAGAAAGTTCATAAAATGGGGCAAAATTCTTAACAACTGTCTTGCTTAACAACAGAAATGTTGGGATCAATTGTGGTCGTAAATCAAGGATTACCTATATAACTGTGTGTGGATTAATCTTGTTCTCTAAAGTTATATTGTGACTCTCAACTTTCTATATCTGCTTTATCTAATAAACAAAACCATAAATCACAACTTCACTTTTTTCCTATTTAAGGAAAAAGTCCACAAGAGGTTTCCAATCACCAACAAACATCAATGTTGTCTTTTCTCTAGTCTGACAGATCAATTTGGCCACCCCAGTAAATTACATTTTGCATTGTTGCTTGCCCACAATATGCCAGTCACCAGTTTGGGCTAGTTTTCTTCTTATAATTATAATGAGGTAAGTTTGAGGTACCTGAAAGAAGGCTAAGGCAAAATTTAACAAAATAAAATTAGGACAATCTGGATCGCAGAGAAACTCTTATATGATAATTCAATGAGAAAAAGAGATCATGCTCACCCAGCACAACTGATCAAGTTATTTTTCCTCTGCTCTGTATCAGCAGCATACAACTGGATGACTCAGTTAGACATTAGTTGGCCATTTTTAAAATAGGAGTCTGGAAATTCCACATCTCTTTTTAAATTCCCCACTATCAAGATATCAATGCCTAAATTCAAATTGGGTTATTTATCACAATAAACAGCAAATAAATAAATGATACATTGAAGAAGTAGAAGTTAGAGAAAGTCACAAGATACATGCTAAATCGACAAAGCCACTATTAAACCTATAGACTCCTACTAGAAGACCAACAGTAATTGTATGTAAATTATAATTTATCATGTTAGAATATTTAAAATTAAATAATAGTTTAACCAGTAATTATATCATTAAACTAAAATCATCCCAAGGAGACAAGAAAGGGACCAATTCATTATGCATTCAATAGATTTTGATGGAAAAGAACTCCCCACAATGGACTACAATTTGGACTACATGATTCTTTAAAAGAAAAAGGATGATCAAGTAGCATTCTGGTAAAAATCACAAAGGCAAACAACAGACTGTGCTGTTTTGAAGGGAAAAAATGCAATTATATCAAAGGCGAGTTCTGTATATTTCATCCAATTAAGCATACATATATACAAATAAGATGCTTTTTTTATCAACACAGTAACTGTTTTGCAATTAAATATATTTGAGTACAATATGCAAAATATTTTATAAGATGAACATCTCTGAAAAAGATGTTAAAACCAGGCCCAAACTTCAAGAAATTGAAGCAACACAGGAAATATATTATTTAAAACACAGCTATAAACACACAGAAACCAGTATGGAGATTACTAAAGAAAATATACACAGATAAACTGAAATATCAGAAATAAAGGAAAAAAATACCGCTATGGAAATCCAAATAAAGTGCACTATCCCAGCATATTATCCGTTCTGACAAAACACTAGTGCCCCAATACTTGGTGACACTTCTTGAAACCAAGGATCAAATCGAGCCCATTTGTAATTTTTTTTCATCAGCCAAAACCATTTTGGTATTTGAGACAGCTGCAAGTTCAAATCATGACAAGGCCCTATTCTGCCTTCACTTGGTCAACCCTGGAGCAGCTGCTTCTTCTGCCTCAACACACCTTACAACAGTCTCAATACATTCAAGCCACATTCTTTTCTATCAAGTTCCTGGCAATGTCTCAGTCCCTTAAATACCCATCCCCCTCTCCCCCTCTCAAGCTTTCATGGAGAAGCAGAGTGTTCCTTGATTTCCTGCCTCCAAATGTTATGGGGCTGAGAGACAGCAGTTGCTACAGCCCACCCCAGAGGCAGTTGCATCTTGCACAGGGTTGAAATTTCAGATGGCCAACTTCCAAGCATGAGTTCCCTTGGAGCCAAGATGAAATGTTTGGGACCATGTGTCAAGCTGTTTTCCTTATTTTATTATTGGAGGCAAAGAGGGAAGAAGAGACATTTTGACACTCAAATGGCCCCAGAGATTCTTGAAGTGCTGGATTCACCTGCTGGTGGAACAGCATATTGAAGATTACAACCTCTCATATGTCCCATCCTTTTCCAAAACACAGAGACTTCCAGACACAGTCTCAGTTGTTTCTGGCAGTCTTTGAAAGAAAAATACTTTACTCTGCGTGAGGAATTTATGCTATTCTCCTCTCTCCCCATAACATCACAGGGCTTCTGTTGACCTTCAGCAGCTGCACCATTCAACTTCTAGCTCAGCTGGAGCACAGGAGGAATCAGAAGAATAGCTTTGCAGCCATAACTCTTGAGTTAGATTTGGGGAATACAGTTTCCCATTGGTAGGAATGTTTTCCTTGTTACACCTCTCGGGTCCTCATCTCCCCAATCGCCCGAATTCCAGAATGACCTGGCACTTTGCTACCAGTTAATTGTCACAAACTGTGCAGAGGCATGTCTGTTTCTTCTTAGCAAACAAGTGTGGGTAAGGGCTGAATGCTCATGTTTGTGTTTTCTTTTGGCTTAACTGCAGGATCCAATGGTTAGCTCATTGTGAATTCTTTGAATGGGGAAATGATGTAAAAAGTCAAACATTGATCAATGGGAGGAATAAGCATATACCACAATTTAGAAAGTAAAACAAAGAAGGGATGTGACAAAAATTAGACCACTGTTGGTTTTATACAGGAAGGTAAATACTGCTGGTTAACAAAGCATTCACTTTTTACATTAGGTCTCTCAGCATAGTCATGCTAACTAGTGCCAAGCAATAACTTTTTTTCTATAAGTTTTCCTACTTCTTCTTGAGCCCTTGCAAGAAAATTTGTTTTTAGAATTTGATTTAAAAAGTCAATAAAAGTCTCATGGATGAGATGAGAATGTGCAGGTGATATCGCTGTAGTTACTTATTTACAAATAGGTCAAAAGGAGTATATAAATATTCATTGTAAATAATATTTCCAACAATCTGACAAATCCTTTTTAATATCATGAAGGAACTTTTCCCACTGGTTTCCCTCCCAACACCACAACCCCCCCCCCCCAGTATCACTGTCACCACTAATGGGGAAAGCTGATCTTGAAAAATTAGAGAAAGTATCCATTCAAATTTTCTGCTCTTATAATTGGTGGAGAATTTTGAAGAGGCTTTTGAGCCTACCTACGATGTCAACAACATCTCAGACAAGTTGAATTTGATCATATTTTTCCAAGGAAGTGTTACAATTTACTTTACTGGAAGAATGTAATATGCCAGCAACCAAAGCTTCATGTTGCAACAGGCAAAGCAGCTACTTCAAAACTCAACTCTTAGAGAAAACTCTTAGTTCTCAAGAAGGGGAGAATAAAAGGCTGTCTAATTTATGCCAATCTATTGCAATATTTTTTTCTTTCCCATTAACAACCCTCAAAGGAAGAAAAGGGCAGATTAGCTGCAAAATATTTTTTAATAGGCATACTGCACTGGAAGCCTTCAGCCTAGATATAAATATAAATGCTAAAAGGAATAGAAGCAAACAACTAGCTTAAAACAAAACAAACCAGAATAGTATATATGCACTTTTACAAGGATATTTCAACTTCCAAGATTTTATCATTGTGCAGAATGCTATTAGCCTTTCCATTTATAAAAACATACAAACCCCTTTTACATTTGGAACTGCTGAATTGGCTTTTAGAAAAATCAGCCTCAACTGACTGGCAATGTGGCTAGATGTAAAGAATAAAGAGCAAAAGGAACCAATATATACCTAGAAGGTACAGGAGAACTGAAATGCTCAATTACAAAGATGACGTTATTCTTACAGTAGATTGACTTGACTCCAGGTAACGGCCTTTATGCCATTTTCTTAGCAGGGTCATGGAAGTGGCTTGGTTTTTTCCCAATCTAACCAGCATTCCTGGAGCTGCCCGGTAGTTCCCCATCAATTAGTCCTCAGGACTGATACTTCTTAGCTTTTGAAAGCACCTGAGGTCAGGTAAATGATGCCCCTTTTGAGATACAGATAGTCAGGGGTGGGTTCCACTTATCTTTACTACCAGTTCGCAATGGGAGCGCGCATGTGCATTCGCTTCGCTCGCGTGCTTGCACTTCTGCACAGAAGCTTCTGCGCATGTGCAGATTGTCCATGATGATGTCCGGTCGGGTGGGTGGAGCTTACCGCCGCTATTACTACCGGTTCATAAGAACCGGACCGAACCGGGAGCAACCCACCACTGCAGATAGTCCTCAATTTACAACCATTTGAAGTTGCAATGTCACTGGAAAAAAGTGATTTACAACTGGTCCTTGCATTTACAACAATTGTAGCATCCCCACAATCAGATGGTTAAAATTTAGGAGCTTGAACACAGCATGCATTTATGATGGTAGCAGGATCTTGGGGGTCACATGCTCACCTTTTGCAACTTTCCCAGCCAGCTTTAGACAAGCAAAATGAATGAGGGAAACCAGATTTGTTTACCTCCTAATTCACTTAACAACTGCAATGATTCGCTTAACAAGCATGGCAAAAAGGTCAGAAAATTGGATGCAACTCACTTAACATCTACCTTGCTTAAAAATGGAAATTCTGGTCCTAATTTTTGTTGTAAGTTGAGGACCACTTGTAATGCTTCATTAATTTGATAGCCACAGTTTTAAAAGGTTTCCACAATTAGGCAGTTGTATATTTATTTATTTATTTATTTACATTCTATAACTTCAGCTGACAAGCACTAATGTAAAATAGGCACAGTTCTTTATCTTGTATCTGGGGGGAGATTATTCCTCTTCTAACAAAGATGCCTGTCATGATGACAAATATACTTACCATCTAAAAGCAAAATTGTGTTGCCTATGTATAAATCTATGTAATCTTAACGGATTAATCCTGATTACATTAAGTTCATATGATCAGTTGACTGAATGACTTTAATTTTGGCCTATGATGCTAATCGGTGTTTTTTCCTCAAACTGAAATCTATCTGGATGGGATTTGTTCGTCTCTACAACAATGAGAATCTATTCTTTGAAAAAGAAAAAAGAAAGCATATCCCCAGATGTGAATCTGAATCTGGGCTAGAACAGACACAGAAACAAACAAATAAATCCTGCTAGTTAAACAGATGAGACACAGAATATCTCTCTCCCTCTCCTTCTCTCTCTCTCTCCTGCTAGGTCCATAATTCAACTGTGTAAATGTGGGACATCCAGACCTATCAGCTAAGCCTTCCTAACCAAAGAGTTGCCTGGTGTCCAACAAGATTCCCTTCCTGGAAATGCCTTCTGAGAAGGAAAGTACCATAACAAATCCAGTAAAGTTAACAGTTTTTTTTAATAATAACAGCTATGTAATTTGGTTTTTTCCTCAATCAGCATAATATAATAACAAGCTTAATAGATCTTTATAGTCTGCACAATGCCTTTTGCTTTAAAAATACCAATAGAATACTGACACCCCACTGATCTCAGTAGGAGTTTGTTGAGCCCATAGTTTTACTGAATTAACTCAACCGCCTATATTCATGTAACACTATGCACCATAAATTAATTGTAAAGGTTGGGGCAACCCAATATACTGAGCCAGAAATTAGCCGAGCATGTTGTACAAAGCCAGTCTTAATAGCAGGTTCAGGATTACAGGCAAACAAAGCAATCCTAAAGGAAGTGTAATTATAAAGCTTGGCCAGGTCATGCTTTTCAAAGTAAGAGCCCAGTAGATCTTCGTTGTTTTAGAATTCCAATCCCACAAAACAGTAGGAAATTTCAGACAAGATACAGTATATTTGCAGCAAGCTAGCATAATTACAGGAACAGATGTGGGGGCTTATTGGTGAAACAGAGGAAATCTCACCATAAAAATACCTTGGTGTAGGATCTATTCCTGGCAGGAAACTACTGGTAATAAATATGTGTTTGCAAAGTTTTCTATGAGCAGAGAGCTGAAGCTGACATGCACTCAACATAGGTGGAATTCTGTTATAAATCATTACTTGATAAGTCAGCTAACCTTTTTTTAAAAAAAGTAAAATAACTAGTACCACCTTGGTCAATCTTTCTGTGATGTTTTCAACCTCAACTTCTGATCCTCCTGCCTTGTTTATTCAGGAGGATCAAAAAAAGTTTAATACTTTATTTCTCTTCTGATATTTACATGCAATATATAATATTGATTTACACCATTCCTAACATAGACAAAAAAAGCTCTCCTCCATATGTGTATATTTTTATCTATTACTTTGGGCATTCATTTAAATGAAAAGAGAGCCTTGCAAACTGTAGAAATTGACTATTTTGTATTATTACCAATCTTATTTTGCAGTATTTATCACTTTGCTTCATTTGGTTCTTTTTCATAGAGAGACATAAGAAGGTGAGGGTACTGAAGATTACTGCTAGCAAAGATGTTTATTCAGACACAGGTGAGGTGATTTAGCAAACATTCCCCATATGACAAGTTAGATCACAGTTGTCTCTCATTGTTCCTCATTCTTTTATGGATACTAGGATCCTTTGGAATCTTCATCCAATATCAATCCCAGAACTTTTTCTTTGAATCTCTTCCTAATCAAACTGGTCATGTATACATTTTCCAGCTTAAATATTAGTATCTATATCTATGTCAAAAGAGCTGTGAAGGAAGAAAGCTGAATGTGTATGGAACCAATTTTATGGCTGCTGAAGCAATAGGAATACCAGATTTTTGGCACATTAATCCATCCCCCTGCATAGTCCATTTCTGGGACTCTTGTAAATTCTGAAATCCAAAGTACAGAATAATTTGTTCATATAGTGAAAAATGACTAAGTGAAGCCGAGTCCAACCTTTTGTATGGAAGATATGAAGTGGAAGTCCTTGCACAGAGACCAAGAACCTCAAGAAATAAAAAAGCTAGATATGGATCTAGGCTTGCCTTTTGTAAGCAAAGAGAAAGGAAGCAGAATTCTTGAGAGATTCTCCATTTTGAGCCATTCAAGTTAAGAGACATTATATTCAATGAAATATTATTTACAAGGGCAGAGGGGGGCTTACAGAGAATACAAGAAGAGCAGGAACAGTTATGTAGTTAGTGGGAATTGGGAGAGGGGGCATACAGAGAAGTTTCTTGGCAGGGTCTGTTCTGGGGATGCAAACAGATGAAGGAATAAGTATGCAATTATTAGCAGAACAACATTATCAGCCACATAAAGGGTGAATCTGGAATGTCTGCTGAGAAACCCAAGAATGTGATTATAGGCTCAGAAAATTAACTCCAAGAAGGTGGTGCTTTCTACTGAGAAAGATTAACAGGTTATTGAATCTTCCAAAGTGAGTGCAGGTCGGAAAAGGAAAACAATGGAGAAGTGTCCCTTTTATTATTTCTAAAGAAGACAAAAGAATTATCTCCTGGGCATTTGGGGATTCCTGCTGAACCTTGTGGTGGCTGGTGAGATGAGGAAGGGAAGAATCGGGGAATTCGTTAACAAAGGCAGGAATTGGGCAGCGGGAAAGAGTTTCTCTCAGATTATTTCAAAATTTCAAACAGGAAGGGGTGCTGAGAAGAGAGGGGCAGCGAGGGATCTGCCCAAGCAAAGCTGAAGGAGAACCAATAATTATCCAGGGAAGAGGAAACCTATCAGGAAGGGGGAGGGGGTGAGGGAGAGCGGTGTTTCCTGCGGAAGAGGGCCGCTATTTTGCGGTCTGCAGCTCGGAGGGGGAGGCGCTCTCCGCCTGGCCGTTCAAATGCCTTGGCTTCCCCGTCTTCGGCTGCGGGCAGAGCGGGGGCCGTTCCAAGTGGCCGAAGAAAGGGAACGAATGCGCGGTGGGGCTTTGGCGGCGGCGACCAGAGCCCTCCCCCCTCCTCCCGTAGGAAGGGGAGGGGGACTTGCAAGGGGAGGGGGGGTTGCACTCACCAGTGCAGGAGCTTGTGCTGCAGCTGTCCCGGGCGACGCTCGGACGAGCATTGTAGGCACCACATGGCCGCTTGCACTCTGCAGCCCGGGATTGCCGCCGCCAGGGACTTGGTGAGGACGGGGATGGAGGATCCAGATTGGGTCTCAGTAACGGCGGCGGCCGCTCCGTGCCCCGAAGCTGCCCAACCGCTGCTTGGGCTTCGCCATCCTCGGCTCCTCCACGTAAAGCAAAGGAGGAGCTGGGACGCGGTAGGGCCCGCCCTTCGCCGGAGATTCCCCCTCCTCCCTGGCCATTGTTAGTAGCCCTCCAAGGCTCCCCCCGCGCCGGCCCACCTTCCCTGCCTCGCAGCTCTCCACAGTGACGCCCGGATGCCGCTCGGTATCCCGGTGCCCGCAACGCCGACGTCGCCGGGGTGCTGCTGCATGGCTGCGATGGGAGCAGAAGCGGCGCGGTGGTTCCTCCAGAGATGCCTTAGCCGGCTGCCAGGGCTCTGCCCCACCTTGTCTCCAAAGAGATTCCTGCGTCGTGATTGCTATTGTGTGCCTGGTTTCTTGAGACTCCGTTAAATCCGGGTTTCCAAGAACAGCCCCCGAAGCTGCCTGGCTAACTCGCAACCTCTCTTCCGCCGCTCCCGAAATACACGACAGTTGATGGCTGTGTGGCTTTGTTAGCGGTGCTACTTTAAACGTTCATTTTCCACGTGCTGGGAGGCCAGGCGTGTCTCTATCATCAACTTCCCCCAGTCCAGAAATACAGACTTCTTCTCCTACCTCCTTCTATCCAGAGCTGTGTTAGTGGAGGAGTGTGATTTAATGACTAAACGGTGGCTGCCAGCCAAGATTTCCTAGATGCCTTTCCAAAATTCAAAAAGCTTTAGATCAGAAAAGCCACAAAGAAGGTGGAGCAGGGAACCAAGATCCATGAATTCTACCCCAATGTCTAGAAGAATTAAGCCAGGAAGAGAAGATGCCCCCGTACACTGGCATTTTCTGGCCAGAAAGCTTTAATGGAAAGGGGGAGAGAGGTGGTAAGCCAAAAGTTTTGGCATCAGGTATGAATGTGAAATAAATCAAGAAATAGATTGATCTGACTTAAGGAGCACATCCTCTGCAAGAAGCCCTCTTGCACTAGCCTGAGATTTTACAAAAGCATCACTATGGAGTGGCACATCTCCTGTTCACAAGTAGGTTTGCTCAAGAATGTGTGCCCTATGCTATTTTAATAATTAGAATAGAAGTAGATGCCAGCTGATTTTCTTGCTTGGATGCCATGAAGTCTCGGGACCTCAGAGACTCCAACTTGCCCCAGTGCAGATACCTTTGGTCTGAGGAAGATGACATGCAAGAATGGTAATTCTCCTTTACATCCTAGATTTTTCTGCCATAATCATCCTTACAATCATGGAAAACCAAGGCTCCCCCCCCAGCTGTCCTAATGAAGATGTAAAATATTTCTTCATCACTCCAATTATCATCTAGATCTAGAATGAGGATTGCTGGAAGGACAAGGTTAAAATCCTCCCTAGTCATGATGTTAAAGAAATCTATATTGTAAAGATTTGGGAGGATATGAAATCAACAATATTTATTATGTAGAGTTTCAAACAGATACAGATTTTAACTTTGTCTTTTACCCAATTAAAAAAAAACTCAAGCCAGGATTTTATGAACCTGGACGGTAAAATGGACATTTCTGTTTATCTTCTGCCTTATTCTAACCACATGTCCTCAAAGAAAATCCTCTATTTCTAACAGGCAGCATTTTTTATAAGACAATAAAAAGCAATAAATCCTCTATTTGATGCCACTTTATTTTCATTACATGGACAGTTTTTTGGTTTTTTTGGTGCCCTCAAGTCACTCTTGTCTCCTGGCAACTGTTTGGACGAGTCCCTGCATTTTTCTTGGCAAGATTGCAGAAATGATTTGCTATTGCCTTCTTCCCAGGACTGAGAGAGAGAGACTGGCTTGAAGTCACCCAGCCGGCTTTCTGTCTAAGTTGGGATCAGAACTCATTGTCTTGTGGTTTCTAGCCTGACGTCTTACTCAATATACCAAACTGGCTCTCAGTTTGGACAAAGGATAAGATTAATATATTTTTAGGACAAATCCAATAGTAGTGGAACGGAACAAGGGATACTGTGATTGCCGTTCTCTTTTATTAAGAAACTAAAATCGAAGTAATCAATGATTTTCTAATTCTATCGTGCACATGATCTAAACCAAGATTATTTAGTTCGGTGTTCTCTCAAAGTTGGCAAGTAGATCAGTAGCAAATATCCATCTTGCCCATCCACACACATACGTTATGTAGAAAAACAAGTAGAAAAACAAACACATCCATCCCTAAGGGCAGGTTGGTAATTGCTCTTTGAGAAAACCAAATTGAAAAAGGATCTTATGCTAGCAACAGGAGCCATAGTCCAATGCAAACTTTTCTAATCATCTGTGTAATGATGGCAATGCAGACAAAAAAAATTTCTTCAATGCTGAGAAGAACAAGAGGGGGAGAATCCTCTAATTACATTCCCTTTTTTCCCAGCAACTGGCCCAAGACAAAATATAAAATAAAAATGTCCAGTGAACAATATTTTTCTGTTTAGTGGTTAAATCCATCCAAGTTGTTTAGTGCATCTTTCTAGCACTAAAATTACCCGACACAAGATTTTATTGCCATTGATAGCACATCCTCCATGAACAAATTTAGCTTTAAATGTTCTAATTTGCACTAAAATATTGGTCCAACTTAATGTTCAACATTCCTTTGAAAAAATACCATATTACGTACTTTCTGATAAAAAAAACGAAAAGTGAAATAAAATCCTGAATTCAGACTCATTTATGTGGTGTGATTCTATATGCCATTGGAGGGTTAAAAGGCAGTACAGTAATGATCACAAGAAGCAGACTACTGCAGGAAAAAGAAAAGGTGCTAGCAAAGTTAATGGCTATTTAAGTAAAAAGTTACCTCAATAGGTGGTTGATTTGGAAAAAACCAAAAACAAAACCAGGCTTGATTGCAATTTGTATAGGAGACTACAAGGAGATGAGAGTGAAGGTTCATTCTCCAAGCTTGTGGGTTGGTTTCCAATGGTTTCCAAATGTTTCATTACCAGGATAGGTAACATCTTCAGCAGAATTTAGGGTGTGTTCTCCTTATAAGAGCTTTGTGTGGTCAGTAGGTCTTGTGATGGGTCAGGTCTGGGTGTGTCAAGTGAGGGTCTTATAATGGGTCAAGTGGGAGTCATCCGTGGGAGTCTTGTGATGGGGAGGTTACATCAGGTGAGGGTCATTGGGAGTAGATGTGCTGGTTGGGGGAGGCTTGTGTGGGTTGGTTGAGGCTTGGTGCTGTGTCTGGTTAGCTGTGCAGTTGATTTTGATTCTGAGGGGTTCATAGATAGGTTGTAGGTCAATTTGTCTGTTGATGGTATTGCTTGTGGGGTGCCAGGCTTCGATGAACTCACGAGTGTGGCAGGTGGTACCATGGGCGATGATTTTTGTGTTGCTCCAGTCGAACTGGTATTGTTTGCTGTTGGTGTGGGTACAGATTAAGGGTTTGGGATTGTGGCATTTAACTGCCAGCCAGTGTTCATGGATCCTGGTTTTTAATTGACATGATGTTTGTCCCAAGTAGAATTGGTTGCAATTGTTAACATTTTGATTTTGTAGATTACATTGTTTCTTTCATCCTTCTGTATCTTGTCTTTGGTTTTGGATAATTCCTGGTGGAGTATGGCTGCGGGTATGTGGGCTATTGAATGAACCTTCACTCTCATCCTACACACAAGTATAGATATTTGCCACTATTGCAAAAATACAAAGAGATCTTAGAGCTATATACTAGACCCGTGATGGTGAACCTAGTGCCTGTGCGTGCTTTGGGCACTTGGTCTGGAAAAGGTTAGCCATCACTGTACTAGACAGATAAAAGGTAAGTCCTAAAAGGCACTGATAATTAGCTACTTCCATATTATCCCCAAGAAAATGATACAATCTGATCCTGGTAGTCACAGTATTCAAGTTTGGATCAAGAGAGTCTTTTAAGCAGAAATTTTCCAATAAGCTCAAAAGAATAGTTTTGTATTTCAATCCAGAAAAGAGGGAGCCACTAAAAAAGTTGGCAAGGAAAAAGCTATATTTGAAGTTTATCCAGAGCAAAAGGAACTGAATTCAAATGTACACAACTGGTTACAACAAAACTTGTCCAATACAGAAAATTACTAACAGGCTGAAGCAATTTCCTTGTCTGAAGTTTTTTTACCTTCGTAAAAAGGTAAAAGCAGAAGTCAGAAGCACATAAAATGAAGCAAGTAAGGGAAATTCAGTGCATAGTCATGTTCTGGAATTCTTTACAAACACAATGTAGCGATGGCCTCTAATTCTTATGGTTTGCACAAATGCAAAGAAGTGAAATGTGTTAATGGCCAGTAGTCATGATGGCTATATACTGTCCCCAGCATCAGAAGGGGAAGACAGGCCTCAATAGCAGTTTTCAGAGAACACAAGAGGAAGGGAACTTGGGAACACGTACTTGGGAACATGATAATCTACTGTACAAATTCAGATGCAGCATAACATTTTATTTTATTTTTTATTTATTTTATCAAATTTAGATACTACCCATCTCATTCACAAAGTAACTCTGGGCTGCCATTAACTCTAAGTCTGGGAACAAACTATATTTAAAAGGCTTTCTGAACCTCCAGGAGAGGTGTATGACATCCATTTCTCTGGAGGAATATTTCAGAAGATGGAGTCTGCAAAACAAAATACACACTTTCTAGATCCCAAATCTGGCAAAGTTTGTAAAAAATAAACTGAGGAGCACCCACTCTGTTGGGATATCAGGTTGGCAGAAACAAATGCAGAAGAGCCATTTTAGTGTAGTGGTTAAGGTGCTGGCCTAGAAACTGGGAGACCGTGAGTTCTAGTGCCACCTTAGGCATGAAAGCTGGCTAGGTGACTTTGGGTCAGTCGTTATCTCTCAGCCTAACTCACCTCACAGGGTTCTTGTTGTGAGGAAAATAGGAAGAGGAAAGAGTATTAGCTACCTTGAGTTACTTATAAAGTTATATATTTTATAAATATAATAAATGAATAAATATATCCCTTAGGTAATCAAACCTTGTGCCAAGAAGGGTTTTAAAGGTAACAATCAGCACCTTGAATTGTACCTGAAAGAAATCTGGTAAGCAATGCAGTTCCCACAGCAATGGTGACATGTGGGCACAAAGACAAGAGTGCATTACACAGCTCATGTTGCAGTATTTTGAATGATCTGTATCTGTAGATCTATAGTTGAGTGCGGCTCCATTTAGAACATACTGCAATAGTCCAATCATGAGGTGATCAGGCCTGAGTGACCATCTGCAAGTCTCCTGATTAAGGAAAGGGCATATCTGACACACAAGATGAACCTGTGAAAAGGCCCTCCTGGCCACAGCTATTACCTTCTCTGATAATTATTTAGTTTTATACTAAATAATTAAATTAAAGTAAGAAATAAGTAAATTAAAAGTAAGAAATCTTACTTTTGCTAACACATCTACATCTAAGCTATTATCTTCACCATATCCATTTTAAGAATGTGCATATACAATGAAGTTTTGCTTTTGAGTAAATATTCATAGAATTGCATTTTAATTTGTTTAGCATCACAAATACTTTGGCCCTTGGGATAGGGCAGGCTGTAATATATCCAGACACATAAAAATACGGTATACAAATGCAAAAATCATGCACAGCACAAAATTCATACCTATCATGATATAATACACTCAAAAGCTATACACACATATAAGAAATGCCTTCCTGATCCTTCACATATATGGTAACAGCGGAAGAAACACAAATTTAGTAGTATCATATCATTCCTCTCTCACTTCACATCACTCCTGCACACACCTTATTTTTTTTAAAAAAAAAAAAAACCTGGCAATGATCTTTTCCCCCCTTTCCTTTCTGAACTGCAGTTGCCCACCCCTCTTTTGTCCCTTACATCAAATAAGAGATAGCAACACCAGAGTTAGAAAATTATTGATGAGGCAGAGCAGGTCTCTGAGATGGTTGCCATAGGGATGAAGGGAAGGGTGAGATGCTGGGTTGCTATGGATCTTGCAAGAGGGAGGATGGGTACCAGCATCACCATAGTAATGCAACAGTACGGGGAGCTGAGTGGAGACACCCAAACACTAGCAAAGAAAGTGTGAAAGCCGGGGAAATGGCTCTAAGGTACAGTGAGACCACTCCCTCTGGGGATGGACTAAGACACGGCATGCCTATCTCCACGTCTGAAAGAGATATAAGGTGAGGAGTGGAAATTCACTCTCTGCAGTTCTCCTTTCTAAAACCTAAAAGAGGAGGTCTTCGCCAGCTGCAACGTGCAGCAAAGGGGTGGAAAGTCTTGGAACTGGACTTCCAGTCTGAATCTGAGGAAGAACTGGGGCAAAGGGAAACAAGGAAGTCTGGCTTTGGATTATAAATTTGCAAGTGGAAGGAAGTGCCTTTTATATCTCAGCAAAAGCCTAAGTGATAATAGGGCTGGTGACAATAAGAAGGAAACTTTGAAATCAAGCCTCACGCCTTTTTATTCCTGTTATCAGGTATTATTACCTATGTCATCATTTCTATCTTCCAAATAGCATCTCTAAATAGACTACTATTTTTGAGCCGCCATAACTGCATTGTTGTATGCCTGCCTATCGTCATGGCAACGCCTCCAAAATAGATACTTCAGGAAAAGAAAGAAAAGGGGGGGGGGGTATCGACCTGTTCAGTAAATAACTCTTTCATGCCAACTTGGTTTCTCCCTGTCATTGTAAATGCTGCTAGGCCTAAGGTAATCTCCACTGCTTTACACAAGTCACTTTGCCTCTACGAAATAGAGCACACATGTTGAGAACAGTTGGTCTTTGGTGTGTCTGCGCGCACACACACATGCACACACACACACACAAAATTGCTAAAGCAAATACTGGCACACATATACCAGCATAGAGGGAAATGCAGATGCTTCCTTACCAAACGCATGAACACCCACAAATAGCATGGACTTTCTGCTATAATAGGTGAAACAATCAAAGACACTGTTTAAAGAGAGTCATGCTACTGTGATACTAGCATAAGACAACAAGACTCATATGCACAAGATACAAGGCCAAAATCTATATATACCAAAAGCTTTTTTAAAAAAGTACATCAGTGTCCAACATAACCTCACCTGACATTAGGACGCTTAATTACAGCTAATAAATAAATAAAGTCATTAAACATCACTAAGCATTAACTAGCTCTGAACATTAGGCATAGAGCAAACAGAAGGAGTCACTGCTTTCATGGCCCACTTTTGGGCTTCCTGAAATCACCTATCTGATGCTGCTGAAAAAGAGGTGTTGAACTAGACAGACCGTACAATGCAATGTAACACAACTAATAACCCTTAGCAGTGAACAATTACCGAGGAATTGAAAGTGCTTTGCAGGCATTATTTGTATGACGGTCTTGAAAAATATACCAAGGTTAATCTTAGTGTTCCATTTTATAGATACAGGTAGTCCTCAATTTACGACAGTTTGTTTAGAGACTGTTCAAAGTTACAACAGCACTGAAAAAGTGACTTACGACCGTTTGTCACCTCCATGGTCATGTGATCAAAATTTGGACACAGCATGTATTTATGCCGTATGATCCCCTTTTGCGAACTTCTGACAAGCAAAGTCATTGGGGAAGCCAGATTCACTTAGCAACCATATTAGTAATTTAACAACGGCAACGATTCACTTAACAACTGTGGAAAGAAAGGTTGTAAAATAGGGCAAAACTCACTTAACAACTGTCTCTTTTAGCAACAGAAATTTTGGGGTCAATTGTGGTCGTAGATTGAGGACTACCTGTAGTATACACTGAGATTATGAGACTAATACTTCTAAACTGACCTAAGACCAGTTTAAGTTCAGAGCCACGATAAGAACTCAGCTGAAGACTTTAGGAATTACAGATCTTTCTCATGTTATGTCAGCTCTCAAATAACTGAAGTTCCTCCATCCATCCATCCATCCAAAGCACAACTGCTAGTGATGTACCTTACAGGAAAACACCCACTCTCTCCAACATTCATCATCAAAAGCAGATGGGTCTCAGCCTGAATGTATTACACAACTTAAACACATTTACAGTCTAGAAATAGTGCTGTTCTTCAAATCTGCTTGCAGCATGTAAAACCTGATGCATATAAGTGTCCTTCCTGCCAGCCAAGGTGTGGGGAAAAAAGAAAGCTGATAAATCTGCTAAGAGTTCCCTGCCCCAAAAGTACATATTGAGCCAAAACATCCCAACTAGAGATCAGACTGTTGCTGTTGTTTTGTTTATCCTTGCGTTAAGGAAAATTCACCTCTGGGACTAAGATTCTGTGAAGTCCTTCATCTGGGACTTCAAACTATTTCAGCATTTTTTGGAAACAGAAAATCAGTAGAGTAAAATGGAACTGATTAAAGATGATTTAATGTTTTTTTTTCAGCTAAAACTAAAGTTGTCTGATCATCATGTTCAAGATCCAAATAAGTGACAAAGAAAGAAAAGGAAATGCTAGGCTAATAATACTAGTGTCTGTCTGTCTGTCTGTCTGTCTGTCTGTCTGTCTCTCCCTCCCTCCCTCCCTCCCTCCCTCCCACACACCCCTATAATAAGCCAAACCCAGGACCTTATTCTGCTTACTCAGTTGAAGCCTCTCTGTAATGATCCACAATACACTGTAGCTGCAGATATGTCCTCAAAGGAGAATCAAAGCAGGCTGGGTGGTCTTGTGGTTCTTAGGTACTAAAGCAGAAGGTTGTGTGTTGGTGGCTTCAAGATATTCCTGCTAAACCTGTTTGGGCAAGGGAAACTTAGCTTCAGCCTGACATCTGTTGGTCAAGTGAATTCCTGCTAAATGCACCTGACCTAACCAGGGAAAGGGATAAGTTCAGTTGTGGCAGTCAATGGCTAAGGAGGACACCTCCCAACAAGTCACACATGCCTGTGTTTCCACACCCAACTTACAAAAGGCATGTAGTCAGGCACACCACACGTCTATAATTCCTTCTATACAAATGCTGCATGCCTAATTAAATTCATATTGACTGTGTTTGCATAACACACTTAACCCAGTTCTTGAGCTGATTCCCTCCTCTGCCTTTATATACCACACATAGAACAAGAAACTAAAACTAATCAAATGAGATGGGGCTCACCCAACACGCAGCACCACAAAAAGCCAAACCAAACTACTAATCTTGCCTACATATTATACAAATGTCACTGGTATTATAACTGACCAAGCATAGATAGCTATGCAATTGTCTCAATATAATCCTAATACTATATTTACCTGAAAGGGAGACTGCTTTGAAAGTAAGACAGTGATCCCTACACCCATTGATGATTAGAGAGAAAAAGACACCACATATGTCCTTTGCAGTATTCTCAGTGAATCTAAAATAATCCTCTCATTTAAAGCTAAAGGGGAGGGGGGACTGCCTTCTTCTCATATAAATCCAGTGTTGGCTAAAGAAAGAAAAAATCTGACTTACATTCTCTCTGTCACTAGAATTTACTCTTCTCTGACAGCAAGAAATACAATCCAGGTTCATTTGCTTTTGGCCATAAGCAGAGTGACGATCAGAAATAAAAAAAATCCTCCATCAGTCGCCTCTTCAGCTTACTTCTGATTCAGGACATAAACCTGTGCCTGACTTGCTTTGCTTTAGAGGATAACATGAGATTATCAACAGAATGCCCTCTCATACAAAAGCCAATTACACAGAAACCCGCAGATAGAAACCTAGCATATGAAGGAGCAGAGTTTTATTCTCACTTTCTCTCTAGGATGCCTAGTTTCTATATGCTGGGTTATCTGTTGAAGGGAGGAGCATTCCATCCTGGGAAGTCCAATCCACATGCTAAATGGGCTCTCTCCAGGAAGTGTGCTGGATGGAAAAATACAGGATACTTGCTAGCCAAGCCAAAACTGAAGAAGGGCACCCCACTTTGAAAGCAGAGCAGGTGGATAGGTTAGTAAAGTGCTAAAAATGTTGCCTTTAACCTAATGCCTTTTGCTCAGGGCAACCACCAATGTAATAAACCATGCATGCTTAAAATGAAACAGGTCATCTATGGCTCATGTTTGTTATGATAACATAGCCTTCACCCTCTCATCGGTTATTGATGCAATCTGATATATAAAAAAAGATTATGCATCCCCAATGTTTAACCAAGTATTGCCCCATCCAACAGCAAAAAGTATGTTCTTGAAAGAAAAATCTGGAAAAATAAGGGAACTACAATTCGAGATGCTTTGCTTTTCCCTCAGTGGCTAACACTGCCACTATTATTGTGTTTTAGCCTTTTACAGCAGCCTGACGTGGAGCAATTTAGCCAGTGAAGCATTTCCTGCCACTTCCTTCTATGTCAGGAGAAATGTCAATTTGCTATATATCTGTGTTGCAAAGACACTAGTGAGAAAGGCTTTTTTTTTAATGGCAGCTTAATTCTAAATCTGGGAATGGAATGGTAACTAATAAATTAAGGTTGATGGGCTGGAAATGAAAAAGACCTAGTGTTGATTTGGATAACATGTTAAATGTGGGTGGTAAGTTTATGCAACCCTGAGAAAATTGGATTAATTGAGTAAACCAGGCACAACATACAAATACAGTGCTCGGTTTATACAACATGCTTCACCAGCTCAGTTAAATTAATTTCTACATAAACTACTAAGAAACTGACCTTTAATTTTAGGGGTAGAGTGGAGGTTTACTTCATAGGTGGCACAAATCCAGCTAAGTTCGCTTGATGCCTTGTTTGATCCCCCAAAATGTGGATTTAATAACAAAATGTGAATTAGCATGAATCTAGCTGAAAAGTTTTATATGTAAAGCCACACAATAGGGCTAAGAAAAGTAAGAGCCTTGATCCTGTGTAAACCACTACTTACAGTCTGGAAAATGGGTTCTCTGTAAATACGTAAGTATTCACCAGAACTCCAGATGGCATCCAGGAAATTCTGTTAAATTGAAAAAATATATATTTCATTTAAGATGAATTAAATCTGAAATCAGATTTACTCTCAAGAGCAAAATCACCAAAATCCCATGAGATTTGGCTTCTCATAAGATTTAACTCATTTAAAAAAAGATTGGATGGGTACTTGGGCTGTTACACAAGATCACACACTAGTGTGTGGCATCTAATCAGGAATTAACTCCAGTTCATGTGCAAATTCAACCAATTTTGATTTATTCAATAAGCTCTTGACTACAAAAGCAGTAACTCCAGGTACTTACAATGAAGTTCTACTACCATACATTTGTCTAACAATTTGTATACTATCTTACTGCACAAATATTTTTAAAGGAAGGAGATTGCTGAGAGGAATATTAGAGGGAAGACAAATAGATTTGTAGAGAGAACAATGGACAGTTGGGAAAAAGGAAAAACATGTTTGCAATCTATCAAATTATGTTTACATGCTATCTTAAGCCATGCAGTAGTTTAATAGGTTTTAATTGAATAAAACTATTATCTGGTTTTGTGTCATGTGAAGCCATCACCCAAAATTTACAAATTAATCCCCCATTATACTATGATTTAGCTATTATATGTAAATCCATTGTGTTACTCTTTCCAATCCCCCCAATATCTCCTTTATGAACTCAGAATGAATTAAAGGGCAGGGAGCATTCAGTCAATCTGCATAATCTATATTCAGATTCATAGGAAAAGTCTAATGCTCCACTACCAGCTTTGAACTCTCTAAGAGAACAAGAAACATGTATTTTAGTTTCTCTTGAAAGGCATTGTTGGGCACTAACTCAGCCTTTTGAACGTGGATCTGATAGTTTCAGTTTTGCTGGCCGTTGTTTGTCCTAAAAACAGTAATTGCTTCCTGCACTTTTTTGTCTAACACCAACATCATACTTGTAAAAGTTGTCACATAGGCACAACCTCTGTTAATGACATAGGGGCTAAACCGCTTCATTCCAAGTTGCCATTTGTTAATTAAAGTATTATAGTAATCCCCACTCCACCCCAAACCAACCTCACCAGTTTATCCTTCTCACCTTTATTTGGTAAAGTAAAATAGCTTTGTTGCAATTTTCAGTACAGCATGCCGAAGTGGTCGTCTCCAGCTGGGACCTTACCAAGATGACGCTGATTATTCTATTCTTATCTAAGCACTTCCGCTTTCCAGTTCCTCTCCAGTTACACCCTAGTCACTCAGTTTCCTTGGCCACAGATAACCATCACATTGCTTAATAAGAGATCATATTATTACATACAGTCAGGAGAAACAGTATACAACTGCTGTCTCCTTTGACTAGCCCCATCAGCCAGTCACAATGGAAAAATCACAACTAAGATGGAAAGACTAAGTGGTCCCAATAATCCACCATTAATAGAAATATGAGCCACACCCAATCCCCCTGCATCACTCTCATTCATTCATTCATTCATTTAACTTGTACAGCTACAGAAACAATCTCTACGTGATGTTGAAGTATAAGTCAAGTCTCTTTTGTTCTCTGGTCTATTGCTTTTCATGGTACTCAAATCAACATCTCACTTTTTCACCTGGCAAGAGATGGTTGCAAAGATGACCCAAACATCAGTGGAACACCCTAGGAGTGCCCTCAGCATGCGCCAGCATAGCTTGAATAACCAGTAGACATCAAGATCTGTAGCCTGCCTATGTACATTCCTGTCATAACAGAGAAGGAAACTCTATGTCCCCCAGGCAATTCCTCTCTTTCTGAGTCACCATTTCCTCCCCAGCAACTAGACAAAGCTTGTCCTCATTTCCATGTTTAGCTTATCCTTGTTTCACACCCTTCATGCTTATTAGGCAGCTTGCCACTCAGGGAATGAAGCTGTGTACTTGTGTTCTTCTCCCTTGGGTTCAATACCAATGTTCCAGGTGGCTGTATCACCTAAGTATATCAATTTTCTTGAATAGTAAACTCTGCACAATTTTGAGAAAAGCTGGGTCCATCCAATGGTCAATACCACTATTCTCTATTATCCTTTATATTCCACTAAATCTGCATGTTGAAAAAGCTCTTTATTGATAGTCCTCACTTACAACCATTTGTTTAGTGATTGTTCAATGTTTCAACAGAATTGAAAAAAACTGACTTACATCCAGTCCTTGGATGTAACTTATTTATTTTATTTTATTTATTTTATTTTATTTTATTTTATTTTATTTTATTTATATGCTGCCCTTCTCCGGAGACTCAGGACGGCTTACAATGCGTTATGATCGTTGCAGCATCCCAATAGTCGTATGAGCAAATTTAGGCCCAGGGCAACCGCATGCCCAAATACCCCAGGATCACATGATCACCACTTGCCACATCCCAGCCAGCTTCTGACATACAAAATCAATGAGGGAAGCTGTGTTTGCTTGTCAACCATGTGATCTTCTTAAGAACCGTGGCAAAAAAAGATCATAAAATCAGGTGTGACTCACTTAACAACTGCCATGGTTAGCAATGGAAATTCTGGTCTCCACTGTAGTTGTAAGTTGAGGAGTACCTGTATATTTGATTCATGGCAAAATTCAAACCATCAGAGAAACCAATAATGAAAGTGAAAGGAGATGAGACAGATAAGCAGCAGCCAAACACAAAAGAACATCTGTGTGGCTGATCGTACAGGTTTAAATTTGAACTGAACAATGGTCCCATACTGGCTGGGCTTCAGGTTTCCTACTTACATCTCAGTTGCCTAATCTGTGCAATGGGAACAGTAAAAAAGCACAAGGGGTTCTATGGTATCATATGACACTGGAAATATGGCTGATGGGACAACAATGTACAATAAGACCATTACAGACCTAAGGATAAATTAAATATGTGCCAAATAATGTTGAAATACCATAATTAAACAAAACAGAAACGGTAGTGAGGAAATGTTCCAACTAAATTTCCAATTTAATTCCTCTAATCCATTGATATTTTACCACCACTTTTCATAAAAAAGGACCTTTTTCATTTCATTAAACTGAGTGGTTTTTTTCTTCCCTGATGAGCCCGTTTTAAATTCTGGATATGCCCGGAGAAGGATGAATAGCTTAGGATTGTCACTGAGATGCAGACCGAAGGACATTTTTCCATGCTGTGAAAGAGAAATGTTTCCCATCCCACCTCAATCCAAGATGCAGAGGAACAGATTTTGGCTGAGTTGCCCACAACAGCCTGCAGGGTTCTTTCGAGAGTATCAATTCCTCCCTAAATGTTTGGCAAAACTAGACTTTCTCTCCAAACTTCCAGCCCCCATGCAAGTGAGCAGCAACAGTTGTTCTAGGTGGAAAATGTCAGTGGAGGAAGAGAGTTGAGTTCCTGTGTGCACTCAGCAATTCAGAATTACACAATTCAAAGAGGTCTCCCCTGAATCCTTGTAAGCAGCTTCCAGGATCCTCCTCATGTTAAATATATTCATAATAAAAAAAAAAGAGACCCAGCCAGGGGTGAAATCCAGCAGATTCTGACAGGTTCTGGAGAACCGGTAGTGGAAATTTTGACTAGTTCGGAGAACCAGAAAAAAACCACCTCTGGCTGGCCCCAGAGTGGTGTGGGAATGGAGATTTTGCAATATCCTTCCCCTGGAGTGGGGAGGGAATGGAGATTTTGCAGTATCCTTCCCCGCCACACCCACCAAGCCATGCCCACAGAACTGGTAGTAAAACAATTTGGATTTCACCACTGGACCCATCCACATTGAAATCATTTCCTCCCTCCCTCAAGGGACCTTTTTATTTTGGGTGATCTAATGTGTATAGATTTTTGAACACAGGATAACAACAACAAAGGGTCTTGTGGCATCTTTAAGATTAACACTTTCATTGAAGCATAAGTGGCTGTGGATTGATGCAGCCCAGATCTTCGGATGTATAAAGTGCCCTCGTGATGTACAGTAAAAGGAATGATGATGAATCATTATATAGTAATTGCTTATCAAGCCCTAATTCTGTACAGAGAGATTGCAATTTCAGTGTTTATCTGGTGTCAAAAAGAAACTCAAGGAGCCAAATACACTTTATGTTAGTTTGGAGGTTTAGGGGATAAATGGATCTCTGCATGGAATATGTCTCCTAGCTGATATCCCACAAGGATTCCACTAAAATATACTGATCTGGCTCTTTAACTCAGTTACCCCTGTTGTTTAGAAAGAAAATGGTAATTGTTTTCAGTAGCAAATGATCTGTCTGTCTAGTTTGTTGCTAACTTGTTTAATCTATCTCATTCTATCAGTTCAGCCCTGATCTCAAAAGTGTGCAATGGTAGGAAAAGAAGTATCTGGAGACTCCAGGAGTTAATGCATACAGGGTAAGATGAAGGAGGAATTCTGCTATTATATATCTGGCTTTTGCTGCTTAAAAAAATGACTTTGTCTAATAGAATCATATAGATCTGCTGTCAGAGAAACTAATTTGGTACTATTTCCTGAGACAAGCTTTGCCTTGGCTACAAACTCACAAGGTGGCTCACACCTAACCTTTGTGCTCTCTGTAGTACTGAGATTATGATACAGATTACTAAACAACTATCCAAAGATGACCGAGATAACATAGATGAACTGCTTGGAAAAGCCAATAAAGTTCTGAATTCTTGCCAGTGTTATTGGTGGTGATGCCTGGCAGCATGGGAACGAACACACACACACACACACACACACACACACACACACACACACACCAGACCTGCTAGCATGTTTGACCAAGTAATAAATAGCATAGGTTTCCCACAAGCACTAAGTAGATTGATCACAACTCCAATGTCCTTGGTGCATTAGCATAGCTTTTCTCTCCAGTTCACAGCTGCCTGGATTTGAACCATGGGAGATTTTCTTTCTCTCCCCACTTTTCTTACTGTGAATTGTTCTCCTTGCTAAACATGCAAATAAGTCTGAGATGGCAGCGGGGGCTAGAACATTTCCATATGGTCATATGCCACAAAGGCGCTGCTAGCCCTCTGGAGCAGAAAATAATTGGTATATGAAACATTTTCTCCGTGAGCTTCTTTTTATGAAGCACATGGCTGAGGTACAGAGTTAAAGCATATTCATGAAAACATTGCATCTGCTTCTAAAAATACTGGGGGTTTTTTTACAAGAAAGAAATCAACTGACTGACAGGCACTCAATAAAGTTGGACACAAATAATATATTTACTTTAAAACTAGCTTCACATGGCCCATTTTAGGGAATCCTGAGATCTCTAGTTCTACGAATATTGTTAATGATCTTTAATTAGACATTATCCTTATCAAAGTATAATATAGTATAAATCTATCAAATGGTTATTGGGGGCTGTAGTCCAGCAAATGTGGAAAGTAATGAGTTAGGTTAGAATTGCTCTAGATCGGCCTAAGAATAGAATCCTGTGAATAGAATCAGGCTAGGCTGGAGACGTAACTTCAAGTCCCGCATTCGGTAATGATCGTTTCATACCGCAAGACACCATCATCTGTAAATTAGGATTTCAGGCTAAATTGCTAAAGCTCCATGGATCTGGTCCCCAGATTTAAAAACAAAACAAACATGGAGGATATACATAAACTGTTCTTAAATCTTTTGCAGATTTATGGATAATATATCTGACATCCAACTTACCTCAATATGAGCCAATTATTGCTAAAAAGCAAGCACCTCAAAACTAAATATTTATATATGGTAATTACCAGGTAATTGAAGAGTATTTTTAACATTTTCACTAATTGTTTATTGCCTTATGAATTCAAATCAAAAGGTTGTTAATTCCTTGAATTGCCAAGGCTGAAATTACTGGTTCAGTTCAATGAACTGAAATATGGTTTATTTTGTTTTGAGAATATATGTAACTCCATCTATAATTGCTCGTGAATCATGATTTAAACATGTGCAGTCTGCATACAAATAATAAAAATAACTAATTATATATATATATATTGAGAGTCCGGTGGCAAACAAATACAATAAATTATTAAATTTGTTTTACTGAGTTTCAGTCTTATGAGTGTTGCTGCCAAGAAACGGGCAGCCCTATAAATAATAATAAGTATATAATAATGAAACTGTGCATAGCTCTGTGTGTGGTAAAACATATTTGCACAGGGTGGCATTAAGGAGGAGTAAGAATACTTCTCACAGGATTGTAACATTTCGATATGAGATTCCCAAATGCCAAACGTCTGTGCCTCTTTATACTCATAAATGGCATCCAATCCTGGTTTTCTTAACAAAATACAGAGCAGGGGTCTGATCCTTTTATAATCCTTATTTCCAAGTATTCAACCGAAAACAATGATAGTTCCGCAGAACTGTTTAAAGTTGCTGCAAGTTGGATATTTCTAAATCCGAATTTAAATACCTGGGAAGAAATATCCTTCATAGATGTATGTTGTGCTCTACATCTGTACTGGCTATGACTGGGCATATGGATGGGCAAGTCCAGAACTACAAGTTCACTTTTTCCTTCTCCATATGGATGTCTGAAGCATATATTGATATCCTCCTATGCCCAAGCTAAAATCCCACAAACTGCTTCCACTCACCTATGCCAGAAGAGGAAAAAGGTACCTGTACATGATTGAAAAATTCCTGTGCAAACAAGCATGCCTCTCCTTACTGTCTCCATGGCATAGCTGGATTACCGTAGCAACAGCTAAGCTGATTTCCCTCTCAGTGGGGATCATTCCATAAAGAACCACTGGGCAGTGGGTTAAAATGCAAGTGGGCCTGGATCTTTCTGTCTGGTCATACTTAACCGTTGGAAATAATATAAGAAAATGGGACTCCATTGTAGCATTTCCTCCAGCCCAAATTTCAGTTCAGTTCTTCATACTATCTCTGGAAGTACAAGTAGTCCTTGACTTATCATTGGTCACTTAGCAACCATGCAAAGTTATGAAGGACCCCCCAAAAGGTACTGATGGCACAGTGGTTAAAGTGCAGTGTTGCAGGCAAACTCTGCCCACAGCTTGGAGTTCAATCCTGACAGGGCTCAAGGTTGACTCAGCCTTCCATCTTTCCAGGGTCGATAAAATAAGGAAGCAGATTGTTGGAGGCAATATGCTGACACTGTAAACCACCCAGAGAGTGCTGTAAAACACTATGGGGCGGTATATAAATGTAAGTGCTATTCCTATTCCTATTGCTATAATTCAATTCCAAAGTTTGAATACTGCCCCTCCTTGCCATCATGTGACTGCATTTCAAGTGCTCAGCAACTGGCCTGCATTTATGGCCATTTGTAACATCCCAGTCATGTGACTGCAATTTACAAGCATTTACTTCCAGTTTTCAGCAAAAATGCCTCATAGCAAACAATGGCTTCACTTACGACGGCTGCAAAATAAGATTGTAAAATTAACTCAGTCACATGGATGACCCGCTTGATGACTGTCACAACTTACAGTCATGCCTCGTATGTGTATCTGTATGTGTAGCAAACTTTCCTATTCTCATAAAGAACAGAAGGGAAATCTGAATATTTTATTTCTAAAAAATAGTGCATTAGCAAAGAATATAATTCTCCAATATCCCCAATTTCTAATTCCATTGTCCAGTGTTATCACCTAGTTTATATCACCACGTTTATATGCTTAAAATAAAAACTTGAGAGAAGAGGACCACATGGTGATAATCAAGGATGAGGAAATGGATGAAGGGCACAGGAGAAAGGACAGTATTCATGCATTTGTTTTAATACTGTGGTAAGTCATAATGCAGTGATTAGATCCAGGGTAATCTTTGAGTCCAGAACATATATTACATTGTAGTTTTAGGGGATTATCTAAACTAAAGTTTGAAACCATGCTTAGTAGTAAATTTACCCACCTAAACCAATTAGCATACCTTTCAAATACTAATGGGGATGAATATTAATCCCTTGTTAACTTTGCCTTCCAGTTCCTGAAAGAGTGATGCATGACAGTCAGCCTGCTGTAGTGGTTGTAGTGTTGCACAAGGATTGGGGAGATCCACCTTCAAGTCCCCCATCAGTTATAGAAACTTGCTGAGTATCTGATACTCAGCCTACCTCCAACAGCCCCCTCTGCCTACCTCTAATGTAGGGCATCTGGCCTTGAAGCAAGATACTCTATCTTAATTCCTAAAATAAAATTCCTAAAATAAGTACTAATAGTACTTATTAGTACTATGATAGTCACTCGACATACACCACGTCAGAATTTATCCTGCACTCTAAATGCCAAGTAGTATTTATCAGGTAGAAAATCTTGGTAATTGTATTAAGAAGACAAATGTGCCATTGTGAAAAAAAGCAACATTGCTTCTCTTTAGTTAAGAATGACAATCAATTGATGCTGTCAGGCACAATAAATCAAGAAGCAAGGAGGTTCAAATGACTACAGGTGGTTGATTGCATGCTAATGCTCCACAAGAATCTGAAATACTAACAGCCAAAGCAAATTGGTGGTGTCAACGGACTTTTCGTCGGCAAGTCAATGGAGTTTAAGATATATTTTTTGCACAAAGGGACTTGAGACAGATGACATGCTTGACTCCTCCCTCGGTTCAGCCTGTCATCTCCTACAGATGTGAAATTAATTTGTTTCAACGTTGTCCCCGAAATTCTCATCTGTGAATTATGATGTTGAAAATTTTACTGGATATTCTCAAAGCATCTGCCAATTTCTCTCCAAATATTTGACTGGATCCGAGTGCCTGTGTTATTTTATTTTGATATTAAATATTTGACAGTTGACATTTTAACAAAACTGACATGCAACAGTACTTCCTATCTGGGAAGCAACAGCTGAGGAGATTTCACACTGGATGCCTTCTGAAACCAAAATAAACAAATAAATGATGCCAAAGATTTTTACCACAAAGATTTAAAATCAAGTATTTCCAACAGTGGTCTAAAAGTATAATTGCTATCAAAATGATAAAATTACATATTCTGAATACTGATGGCTTCAGAAACCTCAGCATTCTCACAAAGGAAGTTGTGAACTGTCAGTATTTGCATTTGAATTGTTAATGTTTTCACACGTTCTCAAGTAGGAATGCCGAAATCTTTCATCATTTGGTGATTTTGTGAGATTTCTGCCATTTTATAATACTATAATTTATTTTATTCTGAGACATTGCAACTTGCATTTAGGAGTATGTTAGATGCATTATCATTTGCAGGCCTCCCAAAGGCCTTGAAGTCCTCTGCCTATCTCCTGGGCATTAGGCCACTGTGTTTCATACGTCCTTCTTGTTTAGGGAATGTGGACATGCTTGAAATTTTCCCTCAGTTTTACTGCATTTTGTTTTGGCGGGTTATTTGTATTTTTATATTTGGGGTTATTTTTATTTCATGCTTTTATTCGCTGGGAGTTGCAGTTCACAAGTTGAGCAGCCATACAAATCACTTGGCACAATCAATCAATCAATCAAACAAACAAACTTTTGAACTAATCAATACCTTATTCAGTACAGTGGTGGGTTTCTACAAGTTCGCACAGGTTTGGGGCCTCGGGCGAACCGGTAGTGGCCGGAGGCTCCGCCCACCCACCTGGACGTCATCACGGACACTCTACGCATGCACAGAAGGTTCTGCGCATGCGCAGAAGTGCCATGCACGGGCTCCCGATTCCGAACCGGTAGTGAAGGTAAGTGGAACTCACTACTGATTCAGTAGCTGTGGATCAACAGATCATATAATGTATAAATCTAGTCTTTGTTTATTAATTTTAAAATTCTCCATACTCTACTTTTTGTTCTGTTTTTGAATATGTTTAGATCTTGAGGGTCCTAACTTGGCCTTTATTAAAACTATGGGACATTGTGCTAATTTTAATTTCATAAAACCTTCCATGGGGACCCTGATGTGTAAAACTGAAGTGCAAATGCATTGTGCAAACATGGATAATAAAGATCTGTTTGGGTTCTACGAGGGTGCCTACATCATTGCTCAAAGTCACAATAGTAATGTCAGGCTCCATGCATAAGGAGTCAGCTAAAAATCTCCAAATCAAATATGGCATAATTTGCTTGTAGGTTAGTATTTGGCAGAAATCTTTCAAATACACCTTATACTGTAGTGCATCCAGATAGCAATTCTTATTGCAGTTGATTAAAGCCACATTTCATTGTTGATGAACTTTCTGTCAATGTGAGAATGCAGTTCACTCTTATACCCATCAGAGTTCAAACCCACTCTTCCTTCTTCTCTTTCAAATTACCAACACTGCCCTCTGTTTCATGGCCTATAAGCCAAGTGTTGTTCATTACTGCCCCGAAAACTAATGGCTCTTGGTTTGTTACTCACAGGGAAACTCTACTACACCAAAATATTCCATTTCTGATTTATGTGAACAGGGAACATAGGAAAAAGGAAGATGGTTACAAATTGACAGCCCCTAGGGTTAAATAAAACCACAAAGGCACTTTTTAAGGTATTGGTTTGTACATAAAGAATAATTTTGTATATGCTGAACTAATCATGAAAACTTAAAAACCAAAAAAGGTGCACATACTAAAATCCCCCTCCCATTTTTTAAAAAAATATGTGACTTGTAGCTTCAGTTACAATGATTTATCGAACACCAAAATTGGAATTTATTCAAAGCAAAACTGGAGGAATTATTTAACAAAATAGAAAGTAAAAGTCCTGTCTCATTGTTCTCAAAAGCAGTTCTCATTGTCTAAAGTTTACAAGTCTAAATTCCAATTCCACCCACCCACTTTCCGTCATCTCCATAATGGGGCAGCAGGAGTACAATTTTCCAATAATATTCATATGTGCCCTTCTGTTTATCTGAATGTACAGTTCCTAAACTGGCCCCAGTTTAATAGCTATTCAAAATGGAAATTAGAACTCAGATTTTGCTGCCATCTGGTGTTAAGAATATTATAGAAGTATATATGTTGATAACAATATACACTGAAAGCATAACTGAATAAGTATATCAAACGATCTAGCCTTCAATTGGAGGCCCAGACCTCGGCAAATCTGAAGAATGCAAGATTAAAATTATATAATATTTCCAGAGAATTAAGATACCAAATGAAAGTAGGTAAGCATAAGTCCACAATAAGTTCTTCTTGTGAGGGAGCCTTCTTTTTTTAATTCCTCGGCAGATTCAGTGCCATCAATAGGTGCAGCTTTGCTAGGATTTGCCATGTGACGCAGAAAAGTGCAGCTGAATTTCTGGCTATGATGTGGTAATTATAGCCATTGGAAATCTGTCCCCACCACAAATCTACTATCAACCAGAAAGTCTTCAGCTGCAGGATTGTCACCTCACTTTGGAAAAAAAGAGGGGAGCTGGCTTAATAGTCGGCATTTACATTGATTAATATATATATATATGAATATGTAAACCTACCACGCTGCTTAATGTCAAGTGTTGAGTTAATTGAGGGAGGGAAATGCAAAAAAAAAAATAAAAGACCCAACAGGGGTGAGAATATGCCTATTTTTCAAAATGGTGTAGAATTTCAGGAGTTGCTCCTTTCTACATCTCTATAAAACTGTAGCAGCATCTGCTCATCCTCAGAGGACCTTTGTGTTTTACCATCAAACAGTCCTGGAGGGGAAGTTCAAGAACATTCAGTTCCAGCCCATGCTCAGACAGAGCAACTGAAACAGTTTTTGCGTGCCTCGTTGTATTGCCCCATCTATTATCCTTGATATTCTGATTTGCTATTTCCTCTCTCCTTTCCCCTTACTCCTGTCTGACTATTTGGGCTGGCCTACAGAAGACAACTTTTTTTCTTCATATTGGCAAATCAGTCTACAGAAAATTCCTGGAAGGTTATTTGATTTTGCTCCAGTTATGATCACTGAAAGAAAGTACTGGTGTGTGTGGTGTCATTTAGTACAGCCCACAAGACTTGTTAGTTACAATTCATTTTACTGATAGAAGAGAGATTTGTAGCTCTCTGAGCTTGAATGTTTTTTTTGCAGACATTTCATTACCAAACTATAATCAAACTGCTAATCAAACTGATGATATTACCTAGTTTGGTAACGAAATGTCTGCAAAAAAACAATCAAGCTCAGAGACCACCAAGGACAGTTCATTTTGTTGATTCTTTGATTCCTGTCACCATGTTAAATTTACATCTCATTTCACATAATTTTATTGTTGGTTTCTGATCCTTGGGTCATAACTAAATAATAATAATAATAATCCGAGGAGGAGAAAATGAGCAATCTAAGACTGGGAGTTGAAAAGACTCCAAAGACTTCTACTCCCAGAATTCTCCATCAGCATGGGAGTGAAATTCCACAGCTTTTAAAAGTTGCTGAGGGTGAGAAGCACTGCCATAGAGGATTGGGGAAGAGAATGTTTTAATGAATTAATCATGACTAAAAGTAGCCCAAGCAACAGTGAAAATGCAATATTGCTGGAATCAGGGAAAGGATCTCCACTGGAACTGGGCCTAGCTAAAAGGGAAGGTTGCTTAGCTGCAGGAAACAGTTTTCACACATGTGTGGGGTGGGTGCTAAAAATGTCTGGGAGTTGCTAGGAAAGTAATCCATGATCCTCACCATATCACCCAGTTTCCTTCACTTCCTTCCAGCCAGAAATATGTTGAACAGCCTGCCTTCCCTTACTTTTTCTTTGACACCAGCAAAGGCTACAAAACAAGCCTGCATTCCAAACTCATCACCTTTGAAGTATTTGGAAAAAAGTCTGATAATATCATTGTGAAGCATTACAATATACTTAAAGGATCTCAGCAGCAGAGAAAACAAGAGGTACATATTTGCTTTGAGTTATTACCCTGGGAGTAAAGCTACTGGCTACTTTTTTTTCCTTTTTTTTTTTTTGTCTTTGTAATGTCTTTGTATTCTTTGTATTGTCTTTATATCTTTGTTTAAAATCCAATAAAAAAAAAAAAAATTTTAAAAAAGCTACTGGCTACTTATCTTCTCTCCCACTATGTATGTTCCCTCCTAGAATGGAGACATGTTTCAAATGCTGGGATTGGAAAGTAATAGAGAAACATGCCAAAAGTGCCCGGTAAAAACCAGCTCTGTCCTACTCGTGTATGGCTTGTTTTGCCAGTCTCTGCTATGCAATGGTCATGGCCACCAGTCCTGAGGCTGAGCTCATAGTTGGTTCTTTTGCACAAATCTCCAATTTTCTTTCTTTGGTGCTTCCATTTCAAATCCACAATGTGATACAAATTATGAAGGCAACGCAGTCAAACAGATAATGGAGATCTAAAGTAGCCATTCCCAACCTGTATTCTCCAGGTTCTCCTGTTCTTCTCCCTTAAACCCTTGGATCCCATCTCCTGTCCTCTGCAGCCAATGTGACAATGATGGCAGAATGGAGAGCCAGATATGTAAAGATCACAAGCATAGAGAAGACTGGGACAGAGAGCTCAATGTTCCACTGATTTAGCTACAGGCTTGGCATCTCCAAATAATTTCAGCACTGAACAAGGTGGGCTGGGTTTTCCTTAGGCTCATTTGATCCAAAACTACTTATCCAGTGAAATGGGGAATTTAAGAATTCCTACCTCATTAATATATTTCATTCTCAAAAGCCGTTGCTATGCCTATGAGGACACAATTAGAGAGAAGTTAAGGACCAAATTGTTATCCCATAAAAAAAGAAGTCCCAGAGTATAAAAGCTGAAAATTGTCAGACTGCAAACGGCTAATTATAGCTATACACCATGAGTGAGATCCAGCCAAGAGACAAAATAGAAGAGCCATTACATTTGAACAAGATTCCGCAATAAATACATTACATTGGCTTAGATCTGTCTTTTTTTGATATAGTGTATCTTAACCTTAGCCTTTCCCTCGCACCATCTTAAACTATGGCCAAGATAACGAAGGAAAGCACCAAAGCTCCATGAAGCACTGGATGATTTCCAATTGCACAGGGTGATTTGCAGTCAGAAGAGAATTCTTATGCACAGCAAAGTGATGAGGGCTTAATGGGTTCTGATGCTTTGCTTTAACCAATAGTTCTACATCACTGCATTTTCTCTCCTTTTGTTGGAACTGCAATTTCTTTGTTAATTTCCAAGCATGTCTTTTCTAGATATGCTTCACATCAAATAGCTGCTTCTTCTCGTTACGTGGCCATTAGAAATGAAAAACCTAAGTTATATATATATTGGACAAGCTGAACATATAAAAAATGTATTTGTCACAGCTTTTCCCAATCCAGTGCTTTCAGATATGCCCAAATTTGAACTATCAGGGTTCCCAGACAGCATTGTTGGAAGTCTCAGGCAAAACAGATCCAGGTAATGAATTGAAAAGATCTGGAATTCCTATCTAAATCCTCAAAGAACAGTATCTCTAAGGTGCATTGGATAAATAGTATAAAGATTGTCCTCAACCAGACCTCAAGTATCAGTTTTGGGCTAGGGAGAAGCAGAAATGTATACTTCCTGTCTCCCTCTTCAGTAACAGCATGCAGTGGAATAAGATATATTTGTTTTGTGAAGGCTTGTCTCTTTGTAGGTCACCAGCTTTAAACATCTAACAAAGAGGGACTGGTCAATGCAGCCTATGCGCCATTGTTGGTAATCTTTCTTTTACATATGATCTAGGCATTCAGACAATTTTGCTACAATATTAAACAAAGGAAAATAAAATGTTCAAAATGTTAAAGCAGAGAAACGTTCGAAGAGAACTACTGTATTAGGAAGTTACTGACTGCACCCTAATTTGGGCAAAAAAACCAGTGCTAAGGAAAGGAAAGTCAGCAGGACAAAACCAAAAAACCTGAGTCTCCGGAGAAGGGCGGCATATAAATCAAATTAAAAAAAACAAAAACAAAAACAAAACCAGACAAGTTGGGGGAAAAGGAAACCACTTCCTTTGCTGATACCATTCACTCTTCCTCCACCTTTCGGACCTCCAATAGCCTAGGCCCACCCAGGGATTCAAGAGCCATCCAGTTCCTATTTGGTTTCTTTGGTTTCCAAAGAATGTGAGAACCAACAGAAGAAGTGAGAAGAGCCAGAAGTCAACAGAGAAGTCCATTTAATTGTTGTTGTCTTTATTGTTTAGTTCTGAGAAGACAGATTCTTTTCATTTATTGACTGAAATTGTTTGATACACAAGAGCATTTGTTATAAAGACTTTTATTTACATGGATGGTTCAGAGGGGACATGGAGCAATGGGGTTCCTGAAGCAGCACGCATTGATATGGCACAGCCCATATTTGGCAGGAACTGGAATAGCTGAGCAAAGAAGGAACCAGGGAATGGCCCCCAAGGATGTATCCAAGCCATGCAATCCTAACAAATTCCACAATGGAAGGAAAGGGCTTCTCTCTCCAGCCTCTCCCCCTGAAGCATTAATCTGTACTGCTATGTCTGCACACACAGATGCACATTTTTGTGATTGGCTATTCAGTGAGTAAGACAAGGCTGGCCAAGACCAGCTGGCAACTTGACATGTAATCTTTATGTCTGCTTCTTGTGATACAGCCCTTTCTTGGTGCACAAAGCACACTTGCTTTGCATCCTGGGATAATGCAAAGTCTCATATAACACACTCAGGGTCCAACAGGGACTAGAAATATACTCATTTTGCATACCTCCCTAGACAAAGGTCAGAGGAAAAAGGAGAGGCAGGTTATTATAAAGAACAATAAGGTATTGCATACCCTTTTTTCATACTTGTCAGCTAGCATAGAACTTATTTTGCACCCTCAGAATGTACATGATCAAATGAAATCATTTTTATTTATTTTTTTGCATACCTGAATGGACAGTTCATTTATTTCACACAGCTGCTATATATGGAAAGTCAAGCTTTCAATTACATAAAAGTGAGAGGAGAGATGAAACTGTTTATACAACTTGTAGTAATATACAGTATCATCTTTTTGAGGCAGAGGAAAGGCTGGGGGAAAATGGTTTTAGAAATCTGCCAGATCCAGAGTTGGACAACAGTGTGTGTGCGTGTTGTATGGCTTACTAGAACTCAGTATTTGTGGAATCCTGAGAATCTGAGCTTTCTTTAAAAACAATAACAAGCAAGCACCTAGCCCTCATGGTTACGGGGAATTGATCTGAAAACCTACTGACCAACCGTGTAGCAGAGTAAGAATGGAATCTTGATACAAAAAATTCTAATTCCAGCCTGTCTCTTCTACAAATACATTATATTATCTGGTGAACTGTCTTTCTCAGGCCTGATTTTTTAATATATAGAAAAACAATTACACAGCAGCTGCTAGTGCTCGGTCACAGTTTTCCCCCCTACCTGAGATGGCATCAATTCTCTCAGACATTCCCCACCCTTGATCAAGTCATTGGTGCTGCTTAAAGGAGGAGATAGGGAAATTGAAGGTGATGTTGATAATTCATGGGTCTTCTTTAATAAAATATTACTGGACATAAACAGATTGGTGACAGTCACCTAATCCTAATAACACATAGTGTGGGACTCGGTCCATGACAGAAAGCTGGTGCAGGAGTAAGACTCCTGATATTTCAACTAGGACTGTGAGATCCAGATTGGCTCAGAAGATTGGATACTTACCACAACCATTTTAACCTTTGCGAAGGACATTTTCTCCACTAAATTCATTAAAGCATAAGGCTAGAGCCCCCCCCCCCCCACCATATCTTAATAAGGTTATGAAACAAGCTTACATTCTTTGTAAGGGTCATTTTTAAGGTCAATGCAGTCATAATATTTAGCCTTGGCTAAGATCTCCTGAGGAAAAAAAAAGGGCCTCTTAGCCTACTGTTGATTATTAAATGACAGCTAATATATCATGATGGTAGGACTACACTAGCAGAAAGAAAATTATAGAGCCAAAAAGCAGTAAAACAGGCCAATACACTTCCAATCTGTAAGTTTTAAGTTAGGGTATTCCAGTCACAACAGATTCCAAACCAGAAACCAAGTCAGTGAGGGAAACAGCATGGAAACATGTATCCACAATATCACATGTAATTATAATAGACTTCTTTATGAAACCAAGCAAAGATCATGTTTTCCTTCTGGAAGATCTGCTGTCTCTAGCAGATTTCTAATCCCTTAATATCTCTCCTTGTTGTTGGACTCTGCCCAGAAGCACTGAGATGGAAATGCAATGCTGGCAAGGGATTCACCATGATCTCTCTTCCTACAGGTGTTATAGCTGCAACCTGCAGTCCCAACCACCAAGATCTGACTAGAAAAGATGTTAACGTGATAACACTTGGCATCTACCTGTTCAAATAACATTCCCATGTTAACTCTTGTAATAAGTTACATCACTTTCAGCCTGGAAGTAGCACCTTGTTGAAAAATATCAGTCCCATGCCCAGCCTTTCCCCACTTAGTTTTCTCCAGATGATTTGGACTACAGCGCTCACCATCCCCAAATGCCATGCCTATGCCACGTGAAGGTGTTAGGTATTAAAGGGCATTTCATCTGGTGGGTCCCAAATAGAACCTTTGTAGAAAGAAATGGCATAGATAATTGCTGCCTTTAAAGAGGTTGTTCCAAAGGTTTTTCCAAAACACAACTGATCTTTCTTGCTTTTTCCCCATGAAATCATTTTGCTTTTTATCCAAGCTTCTTTCCCAAATTAGGGTGCAGAAGCTTCTTGGATGAGAAACAAAATGTTTTCAAGGGAAAAAAAAACAAGGAAGTCCAATTTCCGCCATGTCATTTTGCTCAACTATTTAGGTCAGATATAAACTCATATATATCAGTCTGGTTTATGTGAAGTTGAAATGTATAGCCCAATGCACCTAGTGTTATCTACTTAGCCTTCCCAACCTGGGGCCCTTCCAGAATTCCTATGAGTATGGGAATTCCAGAAGCTTAATGTCCAGGATAGCTAGAGAACACGACAGTAGACTGAAGTAGATAAACTGAGGGCCAATACATTTTCCATCCTTGATACCCCAGATCTTCCTAATTGAAGGTAGATATAAAACCTTCTGCAAGAAAGCATGTCATTTATCACTGATCTAAGGCCATATCCCAATTTCTGCTCTACATCCCTTTAACATTATTTCCCAAGGAAAATACAGAAAGGTTAGTTTTGTACAGAATTCCAGATTCCTCAATCCCTCATTGATCAGGTTTGTCTAATCCCCTCAGCTGGAACACAGCTTTCTTGTGGGCCTTCACACATATAATCTTGCATAGCCAATTCTACATCACAGAATTTTCACTTTTATGTGTTTACAACTTGAGGAAGAAGTAGGCATTTTTAACATACTGGATTACAAATCAAAACATATGTCCAACAAAATCTCCATTTTGGTATCATCCCACATGCTTTCTTCCTCACTCCATTTATCCACTCTTTCTTCCAGTGAATCCATAGGCTGCCTGAATAAGAATGCAGCAACCTATGTGTAATGCCAATGCAGGTGACTGTACAGATACAGTCTGTAACAGTGGTGATGCACAATCCATGGCCTAAGAGCATACAGTCTCCATACTGCACAGCCTGCAAAATCCTCTGAAGGTTTGGGATCCAGGATTCCTAGCTCACACCCAGTCTGCGATGCCGGAGCAGTTTGCTTGATTAAGTGGAGAATTGTTGCCTCCAGGTGCTTCCTGGGGAGATGGAGAATAGGTCCTAGAGCCCAAGGAAGGAAGGGTGCTGAAGGGTAATAGTCCTGCAGGAAAGAGGCTGGTGTACTGTTTGGGCAGAGTCCCATAGGGAACAAGCAATTGAAGCTGCTTCCAGAGAGTTCCTTTTTGGTTGACTTCAATGTTCTTTTGGGCAGCATCCTGAAAGCAAGGAAGGCTGACGACAGAGCAGCAAAAGGCAGGAAAAGTGCATGTAAGGGGACCCCCTAAGGGCCAGTGCAAGATCTGCAGATAGGTGGGAAGGGAAAAGGTTGTTGTTCGGAGACACACTTATCCTCCCATCCTCAACGGGGTGGGGATGGCAATAAAGCAAGAATGGAAAGGGTAAGATTTAAGGCTTATGCGTCTGCATAGAAACATATGTAAACTGATTAGAGCAAGAGATTAAAGTATATTAGGCAGAGTCTGTTCCAAAGACCAAGGGCCATTCCATACATTATGTGGCAGTAAAAACAGGTTTGCCACCCTGTGTAAACTCAGCACAGGCTGCAACCCTTCCCAGATCTCTGATACATGTGCCTGTCCAATCAATGCATATCAGCCATCACGGAATTTGCTCTTTGCAATTTTAAATGCACACCAGAGAAACATAATGTGTGAAGGGCCCTAGAAAAGGCTGACAAAGCATGCAAGCAATGAAACAGAGACGTACTCTAAAGGATGCAGTGGTGAGTGAAGACTTGACCTCTTTCACAAGTAAATCAGGAAACACTCCCTTGAGTATAAATATGGTCAGGATTGGGCCTTGAACTTGTTCTCTTTGTAAACAAGAAATTTCCAGCAATAGATTTAATTTAAAAAATATATATTCATTAGGAAACTGATTAGCTTTTATCGTATGTCTTCAAAACTGAAAAGAAGTAAAAGTCCATTCAAGATGTAGTTCCAGACTGATATGTTGAATGAAATTCTAACCAAGCTTGACTTGAATTTGGCCTTGCTACTATCTAATTGTTTCCAAACCAGCCATAGTCCCTCAAGATAGGGAGCATGGTTATGGTTTATTATCCCATGAACCTACGGATTGGCTTCGAAACGCAATTCCTGAGAACATGTAGAGCACCCTTTCTTGCTATTGAGTCAATAAGGCCTCTCTTCACAAGTGGGTATGGTAGAGAGCTTTTTATCATGGCCTCAACCCATTGCTCCTAAAGACAACATTTTCTCCCATAAAGTCTAAAGCTTCATTAGCTTGGGTTTTTTTTCCTCCCACTTGGTTGCCATTAGTGGGAGCAGCACACTGACAGTTTAACATTTTTGAATTTATGAAATGGACATCAAGCATATCTTCAGGAAGGGTTAAGCCCAAGCATGTATTTCTTTTCAAGCAAATCAAAAACAACCCATGAGAAAATGGCAGAAGCAAGCCTGAGCTAAAATAAGAGGCGAAAAGTCAAAGGTTAAAGTTGAAGAGTGAAGGAAAGTAAGCATGAGGAGCAGGAGTTTGTCCAACGTAGGGGCTACCACAACTGGGCTATAAATGCAAGATGACCACTGGACAGATGGAAAGAGGCACAGAAAATTCTCTCTCTGGTGTCATCTCAGAGAAGTCTGGATTTTTGCAATCCAAGCATGCTAGCCTTAGTTTAATTTCAACATCTTTTTTGTCTGGGAGCTGCCCAGAGTTGAATAGAACATAAGACAGCTGTATAAATGTTTTAAATAAATAAATAAAAGAAGCAGGCTTGTCGCCCCATTTATACTAGCGAGATTCCTATGCTTTTAACAAGCAGCCTGATATGAAAACTGGATTCATATACTGCACTAAGTCTTGGCTTTTTAAACCATGGTCTGTGGCTTAAGCAACATTTTTTTAAAAATACAATTTCATCATAGCTTTTCATTCTTAAAATTCCAGAGCAGACAACTGGCTGTGTCAGCACAACTTGCTATGCAATAAAATGTGCTTTTTCCACCAGAGTGTTTGTGTTCACCCAACATGATAAGCCAAATCCAAACAAATCACTTTCTGTGTTAGTGCAGTGTATGAAAGCTTGCATCAGAAGCTTTTTTCATGACATGAAAACAAAGCGATAGGAGAAGCAAAACATCGCCTGATTCAATTGTGTATCTGGGCATCAGACAGCTATGAAGGAAAAAGTTGGGCCAGTAAACCGTCAGCAAATTTAAGGATATAAAAATACAAAATAAACAATCTGTAAATGCATAGCCCAAAAGAGGAGAATGGAAAATTGTATCTAATGGCTCTAAATTAAATGTTAAAACAAAAATGGGGCAGGAAATATGTGAAAATAGTCTTCAAATAAATAACCTTTGTTGCTTCTATTGGCCATCGTATGATTATCCAAGAAAGAAACAAGGGACATTTCATTTCATACCACTATGAGAAAGTAATTTTAAAAAGTTTTCTCTTAACTTTCTGCACAGAAAAGACAGGAGCAAAGGAAAAGGAAAAGGGAAAGGGAAAAAAGGGGAGGGGGAACACTGGCATCCCAAGAGCCAAAACTGTGGAGTGAGGCAAGAGACAGGAGCTGCCTAAGGCACGAGATGAGACCAATGCATAGGAGTAAAAGCTGGATGAAGACAACTGACTGATGTTCACTCTTGCTTGATCTATGCAGGAAGAGGCAAGGGGTGTCTTTGGAACAGTCTCTGAGCCCATTCCCAGGGAGCCATGGGGAGTGAAGCTGGTGTGGTGAAGTTTCAGGGCCCAAGTTAGAAGTGCAAGGCATGGAAGGGGATGGCTGTGCCCCCTCCAGGTTACCTAGAGGAGGGGCTGCTGCATTCAGAGGCAGGGCAACAAAACTGGTGGACGTCCTCAGCCTCGTCATCATCCCTAGAAAGTGGGGAAGGGACAGACAAACAGACAGAGATGGATTAACACCCGGAGGACATACCTATCATGATTATGGGAAGGGGCAGTGGAGTGATGGTTGAAATGGAGATGGAAATGTAATGAAGCTGCAAGAAGGAACAGGGGGATGGTGCAAGGGGACTTAAAACTTTTGACTTTTCAATGTCTTCTACACACAAACACTTTTGGGGTCTCCGTCAAACCACAGAACCTCTTTTAGATCTTCAGTTTAGCAAACCTCCCCTAAAGCTACAGAAACAGACAGGATTACATGCTCTGCTACTTATTCCCACATTCATCACCACTTTTTCTCACTTTTGCTGCAAAAGAACTGGAAGTGCTGTTTTGCTTGACTACAAAGAGACTACTCAGACTAGAGTAGGAGGATCTGTCAAGATCTAACAGTGGAAGAAATTGGAGTAGTCCTGTATGATCAAACTGAGGTAAGATGGCAAGGGGAAATGGCCTAGCTCTGGTTCTGTTCCTCCAGAAACAGCTCAGGCTTGCCTCTTAAAGAGGTCAACAGAGGAAGCTTTCCAAGCACAGAAATAAGCATTTAAAAACAAACAAACTGGTGATGTCTGAACGTGTGCAGCTGTTACAAAGGCATAGCAGCAGGCATCCTAGAATATGTGGCAATTTTAAACTAACCATTTCATTGTTTAGCAATACAGATCCAAGTTACCACTTGGGTATTTTATTCTACAATATAACACACTGTTACTTTGCCCAATACGTCTGAGTTTGCTTTCTTCTTCTTTTCTTTCTTTTTTGCATTCATCTTTTAACTACTAACACACATGGAAACATAGCACCTTATTTATGTGCCAGATCATTACTTCAGTTAGCACTGAGGTCTCCCATCCACCTTCTGTTCACAAGAGCACAGACAGTAAAACACTCAGTAGGGTTATTTCTGAATTTCTGTGAACCCTTTTCTTTTTTCCCCTGCGTAAAATAGCAGCAGTTTTGCTGCAGTTCTTTAGTCTGTGTGTTTATCCACTTTCACTTGAGGTTATTGCATTTCTAGACAGAAGTCCTTAGGATCTTATCTTTAAACTTGCCTTCAGTTATCTATATTATCTGGGTTTTATCACATTTATATTAGTTTTACTCTGTTTTGTATGTGATCCTGACTCTCTCCATTGCGCAAAGGAAACTAAAAATACACTGACATTGTTTACTCTTTGGGGATGTAAAGGAACATACCACTCGGTGGGAATGGAAGGAACAGGTTCAGCACCTGTTACATAACCTTATCCAGTCAATTTCAAGAACATTAACAGAATCATATGGCTCTCAGTTCTCTCATAACATAATGGCCACTTCCACTTCTCTTCTTCTACTTTTGGCCAAAACATGTTTGTCTGCAAAACAATACAAATGTTTGCAGATGCCAACAGTTCTTGCTTGGTACTTGTGTAATTGGATAAATTAATCCAAATATGTTCCCATGTTGTGACTGTGCTACACAGGTCTGGGTTCAAAAAAAAGAAGACTAGAAATAGCTGTGGATAGAACATGGCATGAAATAGACGATTTAGCTACATAACTGTGTACAGCCAATCACTCAGGGAGATTGTGCAGTTGTCTTGTCCTGCCCCTTTACTGTAATTCTTGGAGAGTTGTCAATGCCTAACTTCAGTGTTTCTCAACCTTGCCAACTTTAAGTCAGGATGCTGGCTGGGGAATTCTGGGAGCGGATGTCTACCTGTCTTGAAGTTGCCAAGGCTGAGAAACACTGGCCTACAGAATTCATATTGCAAACCCCTAGCGCAGGATTGTCAAACTTGATTTCATTGAGGGCCGCATCAGGGTTGCGTTTGACCTTGGGAACTGGGTGGGCGTGGCCACGGTGGGCATGACCAGCTCAACGTCACTTGTGTCAGGGGTACCTGTGGTGGCCCGAGTGCTCTGCCAGCAAAAATGGAGATCCGGAGGCTGCAATGGCCTCCTGCAACCCTCTACCAGAGAAAACAGAGCTTGGGAGGGCCGCACACGGCCCTCCCGAGCTCCATTTTTGCTGGCAGAGGGCTGCAAGAAACCACTGCAGCCTCCCGAGCTCCATTTTCACTGGCAGAGGCACTGCGGGCTGGTCCTTCACTGTTTCCAAGTGGCCCCATGGGCATTGAGTTTGACACCCCCGCACTAGCGAGTGGCTATCCTCTCTAGGGGCAAGTATAAAAAGTAGAGATTTTTTATCTTGAAGAGCTACTCCTTCAAATAATCCCTCCTTTTCACTCAATTCAGAAAATCTGTCTGTCTCCCTCAAATTTTACATAGATTCCATACAGTCATTCAGGATGCCATACATATATTACACAGACATTACACAGCCTGCATATAGACATTTGCTACTCACCACTCTTCGGTTCTTAGGAAGAGAATGCCTGGTTACTAATTGATAAAGGACAGATATACGGTTTTGGTTTTAGAGAAAAAGTGTTAAAAACACTTCCCCAACTTAAAGTGGAAAGAGAATTAAAAACATTAAGGATGCTTCACAGAAATACTTATTCATAAAAATGAGGGTCCTTAAACCCTTGTTTAATTAGGATTAGAGAATCATTTGGGCTGTCTTTTTGACACATGACATTACTGTCATCCTCATTTATCATCTTCAGAGGGAAGCCCAAAGCACTTGTCCTGATAGCTTTCCTACAGATGCCCAATAATTTGTTTCCTTTCTGATGCATTTAATGGCCTCTCTATAAGTATCACCTCCAATGATTTTCAGTGACTCTCCTCCAGGGCTTTAGATAAAAAGGGGCCTTTTCACTGCTACTCTCTGAAGAACTCAATTTGCTCATTTCTTCATTTCTTTGCACTTTTTTTGTTTTGGTAGACTTTTCTTGAATTGATAAAATTCAGATAGTCACTAAATGACAGCATAAGTGGATGCTTCTGTATTGCTTTGCTGCCACCTGGATTGGGTAGGCTGGCCGCTTGTTCCCCTCTGGGAAACTGCACTTGTGAAAGGGCAATCTGCTCCTCTCTAGAACTGCCCGTGACCCAAAAGAAAGGAAGGAATGTACTCCTATATAGAAAATAAGCTCATTTGAAAATGCAGTTAAGCTAAGTGCTTTTTTTAAAATGGTCAAGCATTGTTTATGGAAACAAAAAGAACAGTACAATTGCCTTTTGCTCAAAGAAATTCCAGTACTTTTCTCTCTCTTTTCACATAAGGGTACAGATATACTCATATAAATAGGCTCTTTTGGAGTGGGGGAGGAAGTAGCAAAAAGATTGATTTTTCCAAGCCACACTGTCATATATATGGCACATGAGCTATGAGCAGGGCATTTACAGAAAAAAAAAAAGCAATTTTGTAAGAGTAGTTAGAAAGGCTTCCACTGAAATTATGCAACCTGTTGCTAATCATCTGTGCCATGTGCTATTCCTTCCCTGGTTATGTTTCACTATAGGACAACATTATTCACAATGGTTCAACTGCATAAATATATTTCAACTTAGGTTTTGGTGGTTTGTAGGCTACTCAGAGCCTATGGGAATTGAGTAGTACAGGTAATCCTCTTTCAGTGACTATTAGCAGTAACAATGCTGATGAAAAACTAACTTTACAACTAATCCTTCCATTTATGTCCTTTGCAAGTTTTTAAAGGAAAGGTGAAATAAGATCATAAGTAAATAAGCAAGCAAGCAAGCACAGGAGCAGTTTGACTTGGTGACTGCTTCGTTTAACAACCAAGTTGTCAGTCCCAGCTGGGGTTGCTAAACAAGGACAACTTGTATGGAAGCCTCACTCAATCAATCCATGTGTAAATAGAGAAGGAGTCAGTAGGGCAGTCTGTGACATAGTGTAAGACAAGGCCTACTAACCTAAACATAGCCTTCCAGCTACATCTTGCAATCTTCCATGTGTTCAGCAACCTTATTTTTGCCTTCTCAGACAAAAAAAGGAATAAGGCTAAAAGGAATCTCTTTTGTGCACCTGGTGAGTTCTTCTTTATAATTAGAACCTGCATGAACTCTGAACTCTGATGGGCCACACATCATGAGAATGCGTTCTATCACAATCATTCATGCATGCTACATTCCTGGGCCATTTGAGATACTCATTTTCTAGTACATGTGTTATTTCTGGTTAAGCTCCTTATTTTTAGTAGCCATATAACTAACAGAAAGCATGTTGGAAATAAAAAAAAATATCAGCAATCAGAAAAAAATGAATAGTCATGAAGATGTGATTCAGAAGTACCAAAATCTTACAACCCTTGAAAGACTCACTTACTTTTCTTTATTTATTTATTATGGCATGAGCCTTTGCAGGTTGGAGTCTAGCTTATTAAACCGTTTAGTAAGTTAGAGTCCAAGAACATTCTAGGAATAATATTCTAAATATTTAATAAATATTCTAAAAAGTTAGAAAATATTCCAAGAATTTGATGAAATGGGATCTGATCCAAAGCTCATTTCATAGTAAACGCACTAGTGTCGTAAGAAAAGCTATACCAGTTGTACAAACAAACTTAAGAAGTAATGGTCCATATCTCTAAAGACTATTACTGCATAGAAAAGTAGGAATAAGTTTTAAATATACACATAAATGCACACATATAAGCACACTTGCATGCCAAGAAAAAGACAAAAAATAATCAAAATTAGCAAGGCCTCCATGCTGAAATTCAGTGTCAAAATGCACTTCTTGATACACAGATATTCTTGTCATGTAATGGTCCCTTAATCATGCTGCCACAGTTCCTATCTGAGACACGATGTATATTCTTACAAGCATCACAAGCCTTCTATGTCCATATCCACAATTTCTGCCTGAACCTGAACAGAAAATCGCAGGGTCTCAGAAACTTACACTAAAATTATTTTTCTTGCCTAACCTAGGGAGAAGGGGAGAGAGTGGGGAGAATGAAGTAGCTGTTGGTGTATGTAATGTAATTGAAATCAACATATGGGGCAGCAGGAATCAGGGAAGAGTGAGCTGTGACAGGGGTTAGGTATAAAAATGTTGTGATCATGGAGAAAATGAAATCCAGAATTCCCTTATGATGGCAAAAAGCCTCCTCTGTTCATCAAGCTGCCATCAGGAATTGGCATCTGCCAAGGGAATGCCCATAGCAGAGCCCTGCCTCTATAGCTCCAGCAATTGTTACTGCTTGCCTTGAAAGAATAAGTAGCAGCTTCTCCTTATTTTGCCCTTCCCCTTTGGAAGGTTCATGAATTGGGCCAAGAAAACAGGAGCAAAAAAATAAATAAAAAATAGACAGCAATAGTTAAAAAATGGGAAAGAAGGCAACTTTCTGAAAATATCCTATCCAGGACCCCCTAAATGTGGATTGGCTGAAGTCCCTATCCAAAGCTGTCATGGAACTCCAGAATCCTGGTGGCCATGGAATTCTGGAATCCTGACTTGGGGATCAGAATTGCTTGCCAGGAGTGAGGAAGATCCCAGAAAGACCAAGCTTTTTAGCGCTGTAAGTCTCCTTCCCTCCTTGGGCTGCAGGCTGTGAATGATGGAAATGGTAGATCAACACATCTCCTCTAAAAAAAGGCATTTTCCACTCCACCCCAGCACTGCCTCAAAAACCTTCTAAGGGATGCTGGATTTGTGGATCAGGTGGCATGTCAAGATATGACAATGGCTTTAAGTGAGGACGTGGGTGGGTGGTTGGGGATTCTCAGTGGCTTACCTGCAGCCTGTGTGCCTGGCAGGGGAAGCTAGTTGCGAGTGGAGAAGCGACTGAGCAGAGCAGCAGTACTGGTGCAGAGTGGGACACGTGGACGACCTACAGAAGGCAGCAGAGACGGAGCAACAGAGAGAGACAGGAAAAGAGAGAAAGATAAGAGGGTTGGATGGAAGGAGGGGAAATAAAGGGAGGAGTTGATATATATGAAGATAGAGGAAAGGTGCGTGCCAAAATGGAGAGGAAGAAAGAGGGGGAAGGAAAAGAGAAGAAAAAACACAAAGTCAAGAAAAAGAAGGACAGCACTGAACAAACAGAAAAAAACATAGCAACGCCCCCAAGCCAAACAAAGAGACTCAGCCACACACTGGGCCAGGGAAGGAAGGAAGAGAGGAAGAAAGGAAGAGAAAAAGAGAGAAAACAGACAGCGGCAGTTCCCAGGGACGAGGATGTGAGGCCAAAAAAGCCACAGGAGCTAGGAACAAAAAGGAGTTACTAGGGCAGCCCAGACCAGCACAGAATCATTAGGGCGGCCTAATCCGAGTGAGCAAGAAAGCATTAGGGGCCAAGGACATGAAGAGGCAGAAGAGTGAGACATAGACTGGGAGACAACCTAAAACATGGACCACTTTCAAGAACTGAGTTACTCATTCCACAGGAAGAGTCAAGAAATCAGGTAAGAAGTTGTTGTTTAAAAAACACACACCAGAATATTTGGGGGGGGGGGGACGGACGGACGGACACCAGTCGTGAAATCCAATTTTTTTTACTATCGGTTCTATGGGTGTGGCTTGGTGGGCGTGGCAGGGGAAGGATACTGCAAAATCTCCATTCCCACCCCTCTCCAAGGGAAGGATATTGCAAAATCTCCATTCCCACCCCACTCTAGGGCCAGCCAGAGGTGGTATTTACCGGTTCTCCAAACTGCAAATTTCCGCTACCGGTTCTCCAGAACCTTCTGGATTTCACCCCTGAGAGGGGACCCTTGGTCCTCTGTCAGCCTCCTACACAAATTGACCAATTGACCAAGTAGTTAGGAAAAAAACCAGCATAGTCTGCCACAGGGGGAATCTTCTGGTCCCTCCTTTTGATTCTGCCTTTCCAACTCAGCCAATGACTATTTCACCCATAATACCCTCCCTTCTTCCCAGAAAGGAACAGGGTGCTTCTTATTTTGAAGGTTCAAAACGGGAACAAGGACTGAGGCATCCAATGGAAGGGGAAAAGGAAAGTATATACCTGTAGCTAAAGACTCAGGGTTTACTCTCATGGCTATACAAGGTTAAAAGAAAGGGCCTGCTGAAAAGAAAGCCAAAGAAGAGAGAAACTAGCAACTTTTGGACTAATCCCAAACAATACCACACCCCTGCAAGTCAAGAAAAATACACTGGGGAGGATTGCAGCCTAGCCCCACCCAGCCCCCAGAAAGAGAGAGAGTGAGGAAGACCACACCACAAAAATCCTAGGACTTTCTCAGCCACGTACAATGAGATATCCAGCATGGTTAAAGGAGAAAACGATGACTTGAGGCCAATACATTTGCAAATCCTCAACCCACTCACAAATAAGTCAGTTTGGGGAGGGGGAGCAGAGGGGCAAAAAAGAGATTAAGGTAAGCCCCATCAAAGGCTTTGCATTCCAGCCGCCAAAGACACAGAAAGCTTCTTCTGCTGTACTTAGCACAGGGATTTCATCAGGGCTTAGGTCCAGAACCTATTTTTAACCATAAAACTTAAGAGGGTGTGTGTATCCACCTATTTATTAAGATCAAGTACTGGTTTTTCAATCTCACTCTGCTTGCAGTCCCTGCTTGCCAAATAAACAAGCAAACAAATCAATCTTAAAGTGGGTGAGACGGGGAGGAGGTAAATTCCAGATGGGAATGGCACTCATTTGCTATGGCTCTCATTCAATTATGGAACACAGAATGAAAAGGGCTGCAAATGGCAAAAGCAGTGACAGGAGAGATTCCATGCCCAGCGCAGCTTTATTTCCTTCCATATAAGGACTGACTTGTTTTCATTGCTGTGGGGAAATCTCCTTTGGAACACTCGACCCCACCCTCAGCACTATTGAGCATATAGGCCCCCACCTTCCCCTATCATAAGTATTGGGTCAATGCAAAAAGAGGGGAAAAATGCTATGGCCATGTGCAGAATGCCACCACCAAGTAAACCTTAACAGTTTTGCGTACATTCCATAACAGGAGGCAAAACTAGCAGGTGGGATGTGTGCACCAGATCCCTCGCTTTAAATTAAAGGACATACAGGTGAAAAGTACTGCTTTTCCAGATGGGTTCAAGGCTGGGATATCTATGCTGCCCCAACTGCCATCAGGCTGCAAGTCCCATTATTTCTTATTAACCAGGTGTGTGTGTGTGTGTGTGTGTGTGTGTGTGTGTGTAAAAATCCCTTCTCACCCCTGTGGGTGGCATTTGTCTTCCTCAGTCCCAGACCTGGGAGTTTAAGGGTTCTGTGCATTCTTAGCTGTTCCTAGCACTGCACTCTTCTGGAAAGAAAGCACTGACATTGTTCCTGGGATCTATTGGAGGTCATTCTCCCAGCTGAAGAGTTCCATTCCTATGACTGGGATTATTTTGGCCTTTACTTCCTCTCTAGTTCTTCCTTCAGGCCCTGGTACTTCTCCAACTTTTCATACTCCTTCTGCCTGATGTTATTGACACTTGGCACTGCTGCATCTATCACCACTTATCTATTACCATGATGTCTGGTTGATCTGCAAGTCCGTCTGGATCTGGAAGTCCCACAGGGTATTTATTCTCCATGACCGTCTATGGAATCTCCTATCTGGTTTGGAAAGATCTAGCCCATACACTGTGCAGATGTCCCTGTATTCAAAGCCAGCTACTTGACTGTGTCGTTCAGAGGATGCCGTTCCTGCCTGCATCTTACACCCTGTCCTTATGTGCTGAACTGTCTCAGAGGCCTCTCTGCGTAGTCTGCACTTTGGGCCCTATATACTGTGGTAGAGATGTGTTTCTATGGATCTGGCACTTAGCACCTGTTCTTGTGCTGCTATGATCAGTGCTTGATCATTATCGTAGTACCTAATTCTTATTCCCAAAGGCAGCTGAGCAGATGCTACTAGTTGAAGCAAGGTCTCCAAAACATGGATTTTTATATCATAGCCCTTTGCATGTGACCAAAATATAGGAGCACCCTAGCTTCCAGCCGATTCTCTCTTTTTCTTTCTTTTCCCCCAATTCAACCCACTTTTTGTTACTCCATTGTTACTCAAAATATTCTGAAATGACTCCCTCCCCATTTCTTTTTCCTTCTGACCTCAAACCGCTCTTCCTTTCTACTGCAGGCTCTTCAGAGTACAGAGCTGTAAACATGTTTGGCTTCCTTATTACAACAGTGTGCACACATCACTGAATTTACTAAGAAAAATGATATGCTGATGCAATTCATAAAGTGCAGCATGAGAGGGCAAGAATGGGGAAATGAATACTGGGAAGCTCAGCATGAAAATATGGCTCTTAAAAAGATAAAAAGTAAGAGCAAAATATATTTCAATCACACCATTAGAGCCATAGTGTCTCTTGAAAGCTGTGACCTGAAACCCAAGAATAATAACAGAATCATTGAAAAAGCCTTCGTTCCCAATATTTAGGAATATTCCGTGTAGAGTGCCAGTCCTTTCCCCATATCCATTTGACATATTTTGCTCTAACAAGCTTGGGTTATTCAGAAAATCTGACATTTCTTCCAATCTCCATTCCTCCATTTCCTCCCCTCCCAGCTTTTCCCCACAAAGGAAATATTCCTTGCAGGCACAGCGAAGAAGACACTGATTGGCGACTTCCTGCAGCAATGTTTCACCTTTCCTCCCACCATGCCTAGATGACAGCTAACAACTTGCACCTCTGCCTTTGAATCTCTGCAATTCCTTTACGCATTCCTCAAAAGATTATAAAACAAGAGAGCAAGTTTCTGACTAGTTCAACATTAACTACTCCATGTTGGCTGAGTAAATCCACTCATTTAAGGGAAAATACACCTCCCCAGCTGGATCTGACCAAAGTCCCTCTCTAACATAGGACAGGAACCCAGCCTTCAGCAGGCGCTAGCAAACACCCATCAGCAATTGGCCACTGCTTTGCCAGTGGCTCCTCCCCACCTTTTGATAGTGGCTCTTCCTGACTGGCAACGCTGTACTCTATAACATTGCCTCTGATCAATCGGCAGCTGCCTTCAAGTTGCTTATATCCCACTATGACCATCCCTACCAGGGGAAACAGTAAAGATTCACTCACAGGTCAGACTCCATAACTTTTCTCCTTCTGGTCTCCTTCTGCACTTCTTTGTACGTATCTTCTTCCTGTAAATGTCTTCCTTTTCACCCTTGACCCACCCACTTCTTCAGAGTAAGGGGGATCCAAGGAGCCTAGAAAAATGGCTCAGGTCATCCCTCTTTGGAGGATGCAAGGCACAGAAACACTCAGGGTGTAACCCTCTTCTCTTCTCTCCCTCCCCATCAGCTGATCACTCTAGACAGAAGTAGAGGGCTGGGACAAAAGGACCAGGCAGGGAGTACCTCTGAATTAACATGTTAAATGCTGGCTTTTTTGTTCCTAAGCATTTTGAGACAAGCTATGAACCTGATGAGAGTAAGGATTCTTCCTTGCTTGAGAAGGGAGACTAACGTCTTGCTACTTCTCTTTAAATAACTTTTAAATAACATTAAATGATTTGAGAAAGTGGTTTTTCAAAATATGTGTGCACAGCAATGTGAATAGAAGGCACAGAAAAATTGATAACATGCAAAAGCCAGTGGAAAATAAATATCAATTAAATAAAAAGGAGGAAAAGAAAGAAAATAAAACCAACAGAAAGAGAAATATGGGCACGGAAACTAGTTCCATCATTCTCCCCCACAAATTAGAGTGAAGTTTAATGAAATATAATGCATCCTTCATAAATTAAATAATCCAAAATTTTAGTACTTTCCCCAGCCTACAGATATTCTTCTTACAGATATTTAGCATATGAAAAGAAAGACATTTAAATGACCACATGTATATAGATATGCTTACCATTACTATTTCTACTTCAATAATTAATTTATCCCCAAATGAAAATTCTGCCATTTCTGAGACAGTGTAAGATCTACAAATGCAATTGAACCTTTTTATTATTTCAATAAATAACTCAAGGCAACCAACATACCTAATACTTTTTCCTCCTCCTGTAATCCTCACAACAACAACCCTGTGAGGTAAACTGGGCTAAAAGAGAGTGACTGGTTCAAAGACTGGCTAAGGCGTGACTAGAACTCACAATCTTCAGGTTCTGAACTTGAGTGGCAGTGAATAAAATGAGTCAAAGTCAAACCTAGCAGTTCTTAAAGGTACCAGATCCAAGAGAGGTTAAAAAGTTGGTAATTCTTTTCCCTCTCCTTAAGGAGACTTAACAATTGTTCAAGAATTCCTAAAAATTCAAGGTTTTCTGGTCACTGTATTCTATAATTTAGTGGGTCTTTACATACAAAAAAAAAAACAACCAAACAAACCCCAACAACTACCATTCAATTTAGCAAAGAAATTTCTAACTCTCTGCTGCCACTGATTGCTTTTCCAGATTTTGGCAGCCCAGATATACCAACTGTAGGACAGATTCTGCCTGCTAGTCAATGCAGCACAGCTATCCCCAATCCAATGCCATCTGTGGAGGGCTACAAATAACAGGATTGTTTGAAGATCAGTAGGTTGGGAAGGGCTGGTTGTTATTGAGCTCCAGAGAAAACAGGCTGGTTATAAGGTAGTTTCCTGTGTGTACTAGCTCAAATTTTAGTTTAATGGATAATAACACATACTTGCAAATACTGCAATTTTCTCATACAGTATCTACTTGCAAAGGTGCTTTTTGGTTTGCAAGAAAAAGGAAATACTTTGAGAATCATTTTTCAAATTCCTTTGACAGTCTGTAACAGATCATACACACCATGAATCCAAGCATAAAATGAACACACAGAGTTTTTCTTCACTAGAGGCTATTTGAGGACGGAGGGAAAAAGGAAACGAAGATGCTCTTGGAATTTCATATTTTTGAATTCCAATATGAACTGATCAACTATCATAGATCAGAATCTAGTTATTACTGCTGGTTGCATTTTCCCAGAATGCTCACAGAATGTTCCTTTCTCCACAATCTCTAACATATTTGTGAAATAAAGAGGGAGAACTGGGGGGGGGGGGACCCTCTGAATTTGTTGAACACTGATTGTTATCATTCAATGCAACTTGCTCATTAAGATTTGGATGGATGGATGGATGGGAGCCTTTGATCTCTATCCTTTTCCAGTTGGAAGTCCAGTAAATGGATCAGGACTACAATTTCTACCATGCCCCAGCATGTCTGAAATTTCAGGGTACTTCTGGTAGTCCAATACTATTTGGAAACATCAGGTGGAGGAAAACTATTGTAAAATCTATCCCAAACAACAGATAAAACAAGAACATGATGGTAGAATTTTAAGAAGGCAGTGCCATCAAGGTCTTTTACGGCATAGGTGTCATAAAACAAATCTGCAAATTAAATTTGTTTGAGTTAGTTCTAGGTTTGTGTCCTTTGAAAAAAGTCTTTCTTTTGAGGAGTGTTTTCCAGAGGGCAGCTTTCATTGTACAGTGTACCCCAACACTGAAATGCTTTGAACGTCCATTTCCCTGAATTTCTTTTCTACCCTTAATGTAAACAATGAGAACCTTCAGCCAAATATTAACAGCAAACTTGAAAGGCACGGTCCATCTTTTGAACACAAGATGTTTGGGGTTCAGTTCTTTTTAGGACAGTGACATTACTCACACTTGAAGGTATTCATCTCCATTGCTGTTCTGTGGCACCGAATGGGCACATCTTCCATTCAGACATAGTAAAACTGAAGTTCTTACTGTTTTTTCCACAATTCTTCCTGTCTCAAGCAATAATAAAAAAGAACTAAGCTAACCTCCCTTTATTACAGCTGATAATCCTGGTTTCCTAGCTACAGTACAAAATAAAGCTTTTTCCCCAAGGGAAGTCAAAGACAAATGCAACCTCCTTGCTACAAAACAGCCACAAAAGCTATTCATATGAAGTATCCAGACCAGCTTGGTTCCAGATATTCCAACAAACTGAGATCAAGCCTGGTTTGCTTGGAAGTAGTCATGTTGGTCTGCATTTGGAGCCTCCTATGTGCAGGAGGATCTGCTGACATTCTTTGGTTTATCAATGTTGTAATTTTTTTAAAAATTCATGGTAGATTTTAAATTGTGGCCAGAGTCCCTCTGGATAGGATGGAGGGAACACATTGGTTACAAGAATCCATCTTCAGCAGTTTCAGCATCTTGTATAATTGTCTAGAAGATAAAGGTTGATCTGCCTAGAAAAGGCTTAGAAAAAGTTTAAAAATCAATTTGTTGTAATAACAGTATAATAAAATATGAACATTTTTCGCTTTACGTCAGATGCAATTTTTAATATGAATAATCCTCGGTATTCAGATTTACTCTATCGAATCCTCTAAGTCATTTATTGCAGATTTCTGGGTCTTTTTTCCTGCACTGTTTTCTTCCAGGAGTTCAGTAAATGTGTCTTTCATATCCATTTAGCTCGGAGATGGGTAGCAAAGCTTGTGTAATAGTTATGCTGATTTCTTGTATATTTGTATTTCAACTTTTATATGTGTGTGTTGTTTTTATAGTTTTATGTTTTAAGGGGTTTCTTTTTAAGTTGTTAACTGCCCCCAGTCATGAATTTGAGACGGGCAGGTTTATAAATTGAACAAATGAATGAAAAAAATAAATGATCTTACATTAACCCTCTTCTTATCCTATTTGGATGATATCTGAAATGAAAGTTAAGGACAAGAATTCTACCGCAGAATTTGAATAACTGCAGTTAATACATTACACCTTAATTACAGTATAAACACAGCCAAGAAGAAGCACTCAGTTAGCGCTGCCTCCTGTATAAGTCCATCCTTCTCACTTGTGACCAATGAAGAGTCACAAGTTGGCATTTCTAGAAATTTACTTTTCATATTTCCCAGGTACTGCTGCCCTCTGGTGACAGAGCAACATTACTGCTTAGAAAAAGGCATGAGAAATAAATCTAATTTTGTAAAATAACTACAAGGAGTATGGCTAGCTGATGAGAGCTATAGATCTATACTAAAATGGTAAAGGTTCCCCTCCCACATATGTGCTAGTCGTTCCCAACTCTAGGGGGCAAAGTCGAAGAGCCAGCGCTATCCGAAGACATTTCTTTGTCAGTAAAACACAAATTCAGTACAAAAATAGTTTGACACGAAAGTGACTGCCTGTGAAGGCTCCTGGATTGGGGCTGAAAGGCGAAAATTGAAGCAGTATGCTCCGTCCCATAATTGGATAGACCAGGTTGCCCTGACAAAAAAACACTTTACAAGGAAGGAGGAAAATAAAATCAGATCTAATATTCAGGCAGAAAGTGCTAGTGTAGCTTTGATGCATTTCTGCAGCTTTGTAGGAATATAATTAGCTGCCCAAAGTTGGCTGAAGTTAGGCAGAATTCAAACTGAATAATAATAACAATGTGTGCATTCATTTTTCCCTCTTCTCCACATGCAAAATGGATTATCTACAAAGTAATTACAATAAATATGCATCTAAAACAAGTTCACATTTGTATATAGTAAATCATGCTACCCATATGTCTGTTAGCTCTTAAAATGTTTTGATATAACCAAATGGCTACAACGAACTACGTAATATCGTTCTCCTGGAAGCTTCTTCAGGATATACTTCCTATGATTTGTCATAGTTACAGTTTGTCTTAGTTACAGTTACAAGATATTCTTTACAAGCAGACCATATTTGTTAAATAACTGCAGAGGGAAGAGTTGAAAAAGTAGGAAGTTACCTAATTAATGTTGCGTGATAAGTAAATTGCCAGGACAAAAATTAAACTAGGGATAGTGTTGACTTATAGAATATATTGTCATACAGGAGAACATATTTGCCTCCTAAATTTCTCCCATCCTCCAAATCATCTTTTCTCCAATCTAGAAGGTTTAAATCATACTTATATTTTGTTTAGGATGCATTTTGGCACATATTGGCATTTCAGCATTAAAACAGCTAAATTACAGCAAGTATCTGTGACAAGACGAGATAGATAAGTTTACCCTGTGTTTGTTTATTTGTGAACACCAGCAGAACTAGTGGAGATATAGATAGATTTTGCATTAAATCAAGGTTAACTTAATAATGGCTTATTGAATAAGCTACAATGGCTGAGTTTACACATAATGCTAAGCCACAGATACAGTAGTGTGTTAAAGTCTCTCTCTCAGCCCAACCTACTCATAGGGTTGTTGTTGCAGAGAAGATAGGAGGCAAGATTATTAGGTATGTTCGTTGTCCTGAATAATAGATACTAAAAAGGGTGGGATAAAAATCTAATAACTATGAAAACTAATTTTTCTGCAGTATCTTAGGAATCTCTACTCAGAAATAAGTCTTATATTCAGCAAAACCTGATCAAACTCAAGTTCATTTAAATCAATACATTTCAGTTGCCTGATTCTGATTCTATATTTACACTACAGGCCTTTTATCTTTTTTAAAGAAACCATAACTAACAAGGCATTGGAGAAGAGGAGGCAGAGCAGGGAGTGGAGTTAAACATGTCATCAGCTTAGAATCATTACGTTGCCAAGGAGATCCAAATCCAACCGTCTTGAATTCCATTGACCCTATCTGGCACCAATTTAGTATTGAACTAAATTTAGTTGATTAGAGTCTTATGTATAGGAATAAATCCTTGAACTGCAACTTAATGTATGGTCTTGATCTTTTGCGCCTAACGCAAGATTTGCGTAATATTCTAAGCCAGTGATGGTGAATGCATGACACACATGTCAAAGATGACACACCACAATGTTTTGGGTGACATATCAGCATTCACCAACACCCAGCAACTATTTTCAAAATAGGCTGTAGAGGTCATGCGACAATGGGATGTTCTCTCATGCAGCTTCCAGACACTCCAGAAATCACACAAAAGGGATGCTCTCTCACAGCCTCTGGAGCCTCTGAAAATTGTGTGAGAATACTGTGCTTTCACACAGTTTTTGGAGTCTAGAGGCTACAGAAGAGCATTCTCCTAAGCTGCTTCAAGAACGAAGGCTTTGGGTGAGCTGGACCTACCTCAGGTAGACTGCAGGCATTGTCAACAGAAAGAGAATATCGCCTCAAGGTAAGTGGCATACAGCAGAACTTGGAAATCACACACAATTGGACTGTTTTTAAAAAAATAAATGAATATGTAAAGAATTGATTCTCTTTTGTTTGGCAGGTGGTGTGTGACACACCAACAGATTTCTGTTAAGCATTTTCTAGATTTTGGGCATGCCATCACTGTTCTAAGCCAAAAACATGGCACAACGGGTCTAATTTAATATACTAAGCCAGAATAGTCTTGGAGTTAATATATGTACACATTATGATCCCCGATTTCTGCCTTAGAGCACAATATTTGTCTGTGTTTGCAGAAACCCATATTCCTTAATTTCCACTGTCATTTTTTCTTTCTTCTCTCTTACACATACACAATAACACCATAGATTAGGACCCCAGGATTATTACATTGCATTTCCCAGATACGCTGCATTTTTATTTGCTCACGCAAATCTTTCAGGGATGCATTATTAACATAAGAATGTTAACACAGGTTTGCTGTAATTACTGTAAGACTCACTATAATTACATTTGTCTCTCCCCTTCCTAATTTTAGCCTCACAACAATCCTTTGAAGTAGGTTAAATTGAGAAGCCTTGTGTTTAATGGTACTCTAAAGCAGGAACGAAGAAAGTAGCTTTGTTCTAAGGAAACAGACATGCTATCTTACATTTGCATTTCAAGATATGGTGGTGCAAATCTATGTAATTTTTTTTAAAAAAGTGTGAAATGTTAAATACTGGATTTAATTTTGTAATTTTTTTTAATGATGTCCCTGCCTCAGAGTATACTCAGGGTTACAAGTAGAGCTACTTACATCTGCTATTAGTTTGATGCTGTTGCTCCTTTTAGCAAGGGTATTTTAGACAGCTTCAGTAGTTGCTTCATCTCATTTTATTGTAGCACTTTAATGACTGAAATCATATTTTCTTGCAATGCAACTATTAAAAGCATAGGAGTTTTCTTCAGGATAGCAAACAGAAAATTCCATGAAAATCGCTGCAGGAGAGAATTAACTGGCACGGTCTCTAGTCCCTAGTGAGCTTTTACAACAGAGTTACAGGTGATGATGTGTTAAAACCAGGAGAGCCATATGGTTGGGCTCAATGAGCACCACAGGCCATTAGATTTGCCCTCTACTATTTTGGAAATGAGCCTAGACATTCCTTTAAGAAGACAAAGATGGAATGGCTTAAACAGGAAAGAAAAGTAGCCTCTATTAAGAAACACTGAAGTTGAAGTTCTTACATGATTTCAGATCTCTGGGAAGACCATGTCTTCCCTTAATGTTGCAATGATTTCATTTATTGGTTAATAGTTAAATATCTATGGACAGGCCAAACACTAAATATTTATCTTTCAAAGCTTTTGCTTTCCCATTATAACAGTGTCTGTAGAGATTCTCAGTCATCCAGGTCATGGTTGTCCCAAAGATGCTTTTTCAGAAGGCAACTGGACTTTCTTGTTTTTTCTTTTGAAGACATTTTGCTTCTCATCCAAGAAGCTTCTTCAGCTCTGACAGGATAGTGGGGAATGAAAGGATTTATATTCCTCACAGACAGCTAGTCATTTGCATCCTTTTAGACATTCTCCACTATCCTGTCACAGCTGAAGAAGCTTCTTGGATGAGAAGCGAAATGTCTTCAAAGAAAAAAAATTAGGAAGTCCAGTTGCCTCCTGAAAAAGCACCTTTGGGATATTATAACAGCGTTTTCAGTATTCCTGTTTTAAAATATAATATCAGATATATCTGCTACAGTAAGTTAGGTTAGGTTAGGTTTATTGAATTTGTATACCGCCCTTCTCCTGAAGGACTCAGGGCGGTGAACAGCCAAGATTAAAATACATACAATATAAAAATTAAAATAAATTAAAACAGAATTAAATCAAATTGGCTTCCCAAAATTTAAAACCCTTTGCCCATAAAATAACCCATTAAAATTTTAAGCCAGCCTGGCTTGCTGAAATAGGAAGGTCTTCAAAGCTCGACGGAAAGTATGGAGGTCCGGGATCAGTCGTATTCCTGGGGGTAGCTCGTTCCAGAGGGCTCTGTGCCCCCACAGAGAAGGCTCTCTCCCTGGGGGTCGTCAGTTGACATTGCTTGACCGACGGCACCCTGAGGAGACCCTCTCTGTGGGAGCGGATTGGCCGGTGGGAGGTTATCGGTGGCAGAAGGTGGTCTTGTAAATACCCGGGCCCTAAGCCATGGAGCACTTTAAAGATGAGAACCAATACCTTGAAGCGCACCCGGAAGACCACCGGGAGCCAGTGCAGCTCGCACAGGAGAAGTGTTACATGGGAGTGCCATGTCGCCCCCATAATAACCCGTGCGGCTGCATTCTGGACCAGCTGGAGCCTCCGGGTGCTCCTCAAGGAGAGCCCCATGTAGAGAGCATTGCAGTAGTGTTATACTAGATGCAAGTGTCATACTAGATGCAAGTATATTGGAAATATAGTTGTGGGCCAAGATAAAACGTTGTTACTTGGCACCCTTCCTGCCATTTTAAAACAAGAATTATTACAAATTTCCCATGAGAACTAAGGACAAATTTTAATTTCTCACCCAATAATGCCCAAATACATCTAATCTTCTTATGTGCTTAAAATATCGTTGTATTATTACTATAACTGGAACCAATTATTTGCCAGGATGTAAAGAGTGCTGAACCCACTAATTTTTAACACTTAAAAACATATTGGGGGGAAATGGAATAGTTACTCTTAATTACTTGGTCATTAATATACTTTCAAAGGTTTTAAAAGAAATATAACTTATTCCCAAACACCTGAAGGGCAGTATACAATTAAGAGTTTCAGTTATGTTCCCTGCTTGGGCTAAATGCTTTAACAGCTTCTGAAACTCCAGTAATTTTGAGTGAATTGAAACAGGTTTTATAGCGGCTAAACTATTATTACCAGCAAATAATATTTTTTTACAAAACAAATTTGGCAGAAGAAATTTGAGACAGAGCTTTGGAATATTCTATATTACAAAATGTTTATTCTTAGGTTTTAAGAAAAGTTAAGTATTTTTCTTATGATTAAAAATTAGGCTAATTCAATAACAGCAACAACAATAACAAAGCAAACAATCCCACTAGATCAGTGGTGGGTTTCAAAAAATTTTACTACCGGTTCTGTGGCTGTGGCTTGGTAGGCATGGCATGGCTTGGTGGGGGTGGCTTGGTGGGTATGGCAGGGGAAGGATACTGTAAAATCTCCATTCCCTCCCCACTCCAAGGGAAGGTTACTGCAAAATCCCCATTTCTTTCTGATCAGCTGGGACTTGGGAGGCAGAGAATAGAAGGGGGTGGGGCCAGTCAGAATTTTTACTACCGGTTCTCTGAACTACTCAAAATTTCCGCTACCGGTTCTCCAGAACTGGTCAGAACCTGCTGAAACCCACCTCTGCACTAGATGTTTTTAAAAGGTTGGCTAACATCCTTCCTCTGTTGGAGATTTGAAGGTATGTATGCATTATGTATGCATATAGTTTGGTTGTGCCACTAGTGATTGCTTTTTGATTAGATATAATCACTGTGCTGATTAAGATTCTTGGGAGGAAGCAAAGGTTTATATGGTAGATATTAACATGCTGTTAAATTACGATATATCCCCCAAATCTGGAATGTGTTCATTTGTGAAGAGCTCTGGATTCATAGTGCCTGGACTGTAGAATATAAGGGGATTGTGTGTTCCTGGAAGAAAAAATACATACTGTACCAGACAATGAGGTTTGATTTAATGACATTTATCACTTCTCAGCAGTTGAACTGTTGAGACTGTCCATAGAAAAGAAAGGATGTATTATACGCTTCTATATGATCAAGGCTCAATTTTTCATTTAAAACCTGAGTGTAGTGATTTATCTAAGGATATAATAATTATTTTTGTATTGTCAAGTAGGTTGATAAATCTTTATTGTTTCTTTTCCCCCTAAACAAAAATGTATATTACTTAGTATATATATATATATATATATATATATATATATATATATATATATATATATATATATTGTTTTCTGCTGATGGAATGTATAAGTTTAATATTTTTCTTTCTGTATTTCCTTTGTAGCTTCAATGGAAGTTATATAATTAAAAAAGTTAATCTTTTAAAAGCCTTATCTGCAATTACCACTGTTACAACTTATTTCTACAGCACTTCAAATCAACTTATGCTATGCATGGAAGAAAAAGACAAATCTTTACCCCAAATTACATAATTCAGACAGAGAGGGGTTAAAAAACAGATGTACTCAGCACTGCCAGGATAGTGATATGCTGTCCTGATATATTGTCCTGATTAGAGGGGGGAGATAATGTTTTTGAGGACATCGATTAGCTGATAAATACCAAATAGCATATACAATATTGCCTTCTCTCCCTATAACAGGGGTGGGCAATTAATTTTTCCAAGGGGTCCCATGAAAAATGTGGACTGTTGTGAAGTGCTGAACCAATACTGAGAAGATGTGTAGGCACATACGCACATACATATGTAAAGTAAAACAAAAATAAACTGTCACCTTCAAAATAAAAGCAATGCAGTTGCATTGTATGCATGGTGTATGGTTACAGATAGTCCTCAACTTACAACAGTTCATTTAGTGAGTATTCAAAGTTACAACGGTGCTGGAAAAAGGGACTTATGACCATTTTTTCACACTTATGACCACTGCAGCATCCCCACAGATCATGTGATTTGCATTTGGATGCTTGATAACTAGTTCATATTTATGACTATTTCCCAGGGAATCAATCACCTTTTGCAACTGTGATCACCTTTTGCAACCATCTGACAAGCAAAATCAATGGGGAAGCAGGACTTAACCATGTTAGCAACGTAAGAACTGCAGTGATTCACGTAACAAATATGCCAAGAAATGTTGTAAAATGGAGCAAAACTCACTTAATAAATTTCTCATTTAGCAACATAAATTTTGAGCTCAATTATGGTCGTAAGTCGAGGACTACCTGTATTTGCATTTGATTTCTAATTTCCAATTGACCTCACACAGGCCAGAGAGGGGGAGCCAAAGGACCAGATGTGACCCAGGGGCCAAAAAATGCCCAGGTCTGCCGTATAAACTGATCATATGCATCAAAGGAAAATTAATGACTTCAACAGGAAAAGTTGGCTTTGAGTTGATTTAAACTCAAAGAGCCTTGATAGTACAGTGGTTTAGTGCACCCTGTCATTAACACAGCTGCCTGCAATTTCTGCTGGTTCGAATCTCTCCAAGGCTCAAGGTTGACTCAGCCTTCCATCCTTTCTAAGGTAGGTGAAATGAGGACCCAATTTGTGGGGGCAATAAGCTGACTTTGTATAAAATATACAAAAGAATGAAGGCTATTGCTTAACGCATTGTAAGCCGCCCTGAGTCTCCGGAGAAGGGCGGCATATAAATCAAATTAAAAAAAAAAAAAAACAGAAAAACTTGGTTATTTTCTGGAACCTGAAAAACCAGCATCAGATTACTGAAATCCTTCTTTGCCCAAATCAAAGAGGTTGCCAAAATAAACAACAGGTGAGTAAAGAATGCAAAAGAAAAATAGAAGAACAAGCTATGTAATATGTATTTACTGAGTATCAATTTGCCTTAGGCTTGATAGGCATACTTTGTAATCAAAATGCACAACAGGAAGGCATTTGTAGGCTTGAAAATCCCAAGATTTATATAAAACTTCCTCTAGGTTTTGAAAATGAAAGATGGATTGAGGAAACATTGAAAGTATTAGAGGAGGACTAAGCAGACTCATGGGGAACTCTCTGATTAAATGTTTTGTGGGAAGGACATAGAGATCTGGGAGGAAGGAACAGCAGAAATTGGAAGAAGATATGGCTGGCTGGCCTCATGTGTGGGACAATTCCATGCGGCAACATTTTACTGAATGGAACAACTCCCACCTGTATAATTTATAAGGCAATGGGACTTCATAAACACAGCAAGTATTCTAAGTGGATGTGTTTTGTTTCCTTTCAAACATTCCAAAATGGCTAGCTGATGGTATTGATTTTAGCTCTCCCTTGTTTCCCCAGGTCAATTTCAGATTCCTCCATCTGAAAAAATTTTGCTGGGCAAACGCCTACCCATAATAACAACCTTCATTTCATATATAGACCAGGAAAGTGTCTCTCCGCAGTTAAGTCGGTACATTTTTTGTTTTTTCTGTTTTGGATTTCTGGGGTTTGTTTTGTGCAAGACTATTGTAAAATTTAGACCTGCTTTGAATAGAGCTTCTTAGCTCAGGCACAATTAGAATGTATGTTATATAACCATAATGCATATCATGGAATTCGTGGTTATTTTTGCTCCGGCAAGTGGCCAAATTTAGAGCAAACATTTGATTGGTAATACTGCTTGAGTATAAGACTATTTAATTCTTTTTCCCATTTATGGGTTTAGGATTGATTTTTTTGCTTTATTTACACCAGTTTATTCTGCATTTTTCCTACATATTTCTATGCTTCTAACTTTAAGTTCATGTTTTCATATTTTTGTCCTTTTCCCTTCATTTTTATGTTCTACTCTTTCTAAAAGCTAATTAGTATTACTTGAGTCTCATATGCTTGAAGGTTTCTTTGTACAGAATTAACTATCTACAAAGCAGGGGTGAAATCCAGCAGGTTCTGACAGGTTCTGGACAACTGGTAGCGGAAATTTTGAGCAGTTGGAGAACCGGTAGCGGAAATTTTGAGTAGTTCGGAGAACCGGCAAATACCACCTCTGGCTGGCCCCAGAGTGGGGTATGAATGGAGATTTTGCAGTATCCTTCTCCTGCCACGCCCACCAAGCCATGCCCACAGAACCAGTAGTAAAAAAAATTGGATTTCACCACTGCTACAAAGGATTTATAATCCATAGAACCTATGTAGAAAATTGAACTTACTCACCCTATTCTATTCAGTGTATTCCCACTTATGATGATCATATTTGTTTTACTATGTTGCTCTTTATATAACTTAAATGGCTCTGTGTTGAACAAGAGGCATTGGTCTGTAGGAACCTCAAGGCTTGTCAGAGTAGGAAAATAGTACTTCAACCAAAGAAATTGAAAAGGTAGAGTGCTAAAGCAAATTAATAACAGGATGCTGAATGGCTAACACAATACAGAACAAAAATCAAGATAATGTCTAATTCCATGAAGATTTACTGATGAGCTTGTGCACAATTAAATACTGTATTTTGCAGAAAGTGGTTTATTTACTGGCTCGTTCACCAACTACATTTATTAGTCAGTTTTTCACAAATGATTGAAGCATTGTACAATCACTGTAAAGTAACAAATTACAAACCAAAGCCAAGAAATATCACAATCAAACCAATTAAAGAATGTATTTAATATCCCTGCCTCCTCCCACCCCAGCAATGCTCATACCTAAAATCTTGTCAAAATCTGTCGAAGATGAGGCATTGACCTCTTTCCAACTTTCTAAATCCAAAAAGAAGACTAAGAAGAGCTTTTTAAAGTGATGGTCCAACATAGTTAATTTATTGCCCCCCCCAACTCTTATAAAGCTGTGATGAAATAATACATTTGACCATATTAACTGCTATGTTGATATTTATACAAACACACCCCACACATCACACCTACATACAAGTATTCATGCATCTCGCAGCCTCTTCTGCTCTCTGTAGCTAGCCTGCAGTCCTGAAGCATCATATTAGATTCAATTTCTAGTCTGATTAAACTAGAGGGTAACTTCTTGTCCTTCACTTCAGTCAATAATGTATCCTTGGCCTTTCCTGATGTACAAGCTGCATGCTCAGAATGAAGAGCTGGAACTTTGGGGTGTGGAAAAACAAGAAACCCACTTTATCCAATGAAAATTATCATTAATGGTAATCCACTGAAGACTTTTTAAGCAGAAATACATGGAAAGGAGACATATGCACATTGACCAAACCTTACCATCTTGAAACTTATTTAATAAAATCATGCATCGTTCTACTTTAATATTCTGTGTGAAAAAATAAATCTTAACATGTCAATCAGGCTAACAATATTTAAGTACATCCTTTTCATCACATTGTAAGATTTTTGTTTTTTTCTAACTCCCTTTTTTCTTTTAAACCTTTAGATGCATGAACAGATAGATGCACAAGTCCACAGAATAATGCTGAAGCAAAATAATGTATCCAAGGCTCAAGAAGCAATGGAAAATTGGGCTGTGGTAAGATCTCCTTTGAAGTAGAGTACAGTTCGTTTCTGAGCCTTACAATTCAGACAGGATGCTGATCAATGGAAAAATTTCAGAGAAGAGTCGCATGGATGATAAATGTCTAGAAGACAAACTGCACAAGGAACACTTGGAGGAAACTGGCTGTTTTGCCCAGTAGAAAGGTTAGAGGGGGGTTGGTCGCATGTTTTGAGGGTATAGAAGAACATCACGCAGAAGAGAAAAGCTGTTCTCACAGGATCCACTAAGGACAGGATAGGACACAAAACAACAGCTTAAGTGTGTCCCAACGGATGCTGACTCTTGTGAGCCCGACTGCTATGGCCTTTATTGAATGGCCTTGGGTAAGTCACTCTCTGCCAGCCTCAGTTCCCCATCTGTAAAATGAGAACAGCAATGATCTTGTTGTGAGGGTAAATCCAAAGAAGGTCAAGTGTTCTGCAAATTATATTGTTCTAAGCTATGTACATAATTACTACTTCCTAATAGTCTTCCCCTTTTTTCCCATTGTGATCTATTGTGCATTAACCATTGGATGAGCCAACGGGACCCAGGATAGAGGTAGAATTAAAGGGAGAGGAAAATTTGATGAAATAGAAGAGGGTAGCGGGTTGGGCTATAATTAGCACTCCTCTTTACTCTCAAATCTATCTTTTTCTGTCAACATGTGCTATTTATTATTTTTCTTATATTCTGTTCTATAACTAGAGTGCTTGGGGCAGCATACAAATCTGTTAAAACATGAAAGATAAAGCGCACCACATAAAAAAAGATGACGAAGAAAAAACCCACAATAACAAGAACAAAAATCAGCAGCAGCAAAGACAGTCATAAGCAACATACACAAAATCACAGTAAAATCAGCAGCGTGACTGCATCAGGTTCTAACAGCGGTAGGAGTGTTTTCTAAGCAATTTGTGTCTTTGTGCGTGGCTTCTACCTGTGTCTATACTCATAAATACATAAGGATAGTTGTGGATTCATATGCACACATAGATACAAATGGTGGATTGCTTGTGAATTTCATTAAAAAAGTCCTTTAAGAGTAAAAATAAATCGCAAAATTAAAGAACATTAGAAAAACAGCCAGAATAGTTTCAGTGTCCCATTACAACAAAGAGATTCTCAGAGTAGGAATCCAGAGAATGCAACTGTTTCAGCCTCAAGCCCACTCAGGGATAGTTACCTTCTTGTCATGGCCAGTAGTTCCATAATCACAAAAAAATGTTTGCTTGTAGCCATGTTCTCCAAGTCTCTAGGGAGCTTCTTCCCAATTGAAGTCTGCCTCAGGGGGCATGACATCTTCCCCACTGATCAGTTTCCCCAACCTGAGAGATCAAAGAGAACTACTGCCCTTGCCAGGTTCCACAGAGGTGATCAACAAATATAATCAGTGCTGCCTCCATACTGTGTCCAGGTCTGAAACCCAACTGAAATGGGTCCAGAGGATCTGTTTCCCCAAGGAACTCTACAGCCAACCACTTTTTCAACAAACTTCCATAAAAGCTTCCAACTAACTTGGAGATTGGATGAAAGTTGTTGGAAATATAGGTGATTTAATATCTAAGAAATAATCAGAAACAGAAATCTCCAGTCCTCACTCAAAGAGGGATGCCCAAATTTGATGCTTTTAAGGGCTGGATACCCAGCACAGAAATCTGTTGGCATAACATATTTCCTTACTTTAATTAAAAAAAAAAACATGAGAAAGGCAAGACTAGGTTTAGAATGTCCTCAGCTATTAATTCCCTTACTTTTTAAGTACATGGCGCTTTGTAAGTGAGCAGCAAACTATATGGTTGTTACTTAGCAACCCGAGCTAGCTTTTGAAAAGTTGTTGGCGGATAAATAGCGTGGTCTTTCATGCCTTTGCATGTACATGTGTGCACAAGAAAAAGCATGTGCATCTTCCATGAGCTAGTCTTCTGGGTTAGGAATGCCTCAAAGACCCTACTGGATCCAGTCAAGTGGAAATTCTTCTGCATAAACCAGACTAACATTAATGAAAGCTGCACATCCATGATGTATGCACTCATTATGCAAGGATAAAATATGCATGTGGGAAGGAAACAGTGAGTGAAATACATGGCATTTATAGACTATTACCTAGACAATGTCTGTGGGTGTGAAACTGACATAGTACAATGCAAAAAGCACAGCCATAATAGGACTAGCCTGTGTAGCTAACCACAGCCACTTTAATATGCTGTTAATCAAATAAAATGTTTTTAATATCAAAAAGCAGTGTGAAAAAGTAAAGAGCACAAATCTAAATACACTCACAGATTATCAGTAAAAAAGACTTCACTGAGCATCCAAAAAAGAAAACAAAACCCACAATGGAAATGTTAGGCAAGTTGCATTGTGCAGAATGCCATCACTGAAAAGATCAGCAAATTTTTAAAGTGTTTCTCAGATAGTTAATATTGTTATTTAAAGGATCCAGATAGGTTCCAGACGGAGCTTGGGCCATTTCCTGAGGCTTTGGCACACGGCTCAACTGAGGACCTGGTGGCCGCCTGGGATAGGGCAGCCGCTGGAGCTTTGGATCGGGTCATGCCTTTGCGGCCTCTGACCCGGCGCCGATCTCGCCTGGTTCCTTGGTTCACCGAGGAGCTGAGGGAGATGAAGCACCAAAAAAGACGGCTGGAGAGTGGTTGGAGGGCCATTCTGAATCTGACCGAACACTGATAAGGTCTCATATTAAGACCTACCTGGTGGCAATAAAAGCGGTGAAGTATAACTATTTTGCCGCTCTTATTGCGTCATCAGATAATCACCCGGCCGCCCTGTTTAGGGTGACCGTTCCCTGCTCCACCAGGAAGCGCAGGAGGACCCCTTGGAGGGTAGAGCCGAGGATTTTGTACAGTATTTGTATGACAAAATCACTCAGATTCAGGAACACCTGGACTCTGACTGGGTAGATTCAGGGGGGAGGACAGAGGCAGGTCTTGTGAGTATTATCTGGGAAGAGTTTGATTCTGTGACGCCTGAAGACGTGGACAGGATACTGGGCAAACTGAGTGCAGCCACATGTTTATTGGACCCATGTCCCTCCTGGCTGGTGCTGTGTTGTGGCTCCGTTACCTGAGCCTGTGTCATCAGCAGGAGAGGACTCCGAGAGTGAAGGAGAGGAGTTGGCAAGGCCTCCCTCTCCAGGACCCTCCTCTCTGGCAATGCCTTTGGTGTCCGCCGAAGGGCAAGAGATAGGGCCGGGGCCAAGCACGTCCACGCAGCTACAGGTGGACAGTGATGAGGGTAATGAGTCTTGGCTGGATCCTCGGCAGCGTCGCAGAGATAAGCGCGTGCAACAGAAGAAAAGGCGTGCCAGAGATTAGGCTGAGTCACTGGACCACACCCCACAGGGTATAAAAGGGGGTGAGGTGGCCATTCAGACTCTGTGACAGACAAAACTAACTACTATCGAGTCACATTGCATCTTTGGAAACAACATTATCGGCCTTGGATTTATTTTACGAACTGGACAATTCTTGACTGTGAGTATTTTGTTTATTGAGTAAAAGTTCTTGGCAAGCAGCTACTGGGTTGCTGCCAAGCGTCTTATCGGAAGAATTGGTTGTCTGCCAGTTTATTTAACCCCCGGCTGTCTGTTTATGTGTGTGTGTGAGATGGGGACAGAACATGCTGGCCTCTTGGGAGGTTACACGAGGCTGGCTCCAGGGGATTATAAATGCTTCTCTGAGTGAGGTTGTCTTCCCCGCCACCTTGAAAGAGGTGGTGGTGAGGCCTCTCCTCAAGAAGCCTTCCCTGGACCCAGCAGTGTTGGCAAATTACCGTCCAGTCTCCAACCTTGTTGAGAGTGTGGTAGCGCAACAGCTCCCTCAGTACCTGGATGAATCGTCGTATCTGGATCCGTTCCAGTCGGGCTTCAGGCCTGGGTCCAGCACGGAAACGGCATTGTTCGCATTGGTTGATGATCTCTGGAGGGCTCGGGACAGGGGTTGTTCCTCTGTCCTGGTCCTATTAGACCTCTCAGCGGCTTTTGATACCATTGACCATGGTATCATGCTGCACTGGCTAGAGTAGTTAGGGGTGGGGGGCACCATCCTACGGTGGTTCTCCTCCTTTCTCTCTGACTGGTCGCAGTCTATGTTGACAGGGGGGCAGAGGTCAACCCCGAGGCCCCTTGTATGTGGGGTGCCACAAGGGTCGGTCCTCTCGACCCTTCTGTTCAACATTTATGTGAAGTCGCTGGGTGAGATCATCTGTGGTTTCGGGGTGAAGTACCACCAGTAGGCTGATGATACTCAGCTGTACATCTCCACCCCGGACCACCCCAATGATGCCCTTGAAGTGATGTCCCGGTCCCTGGAGGCTGTGCGGATCTGGATGGGGAGAAACAGACTCAGGCTCAACCCATCCAAGACCGAGTGGCTGTGGTTTCCGACATCCCGATATAGTCAGTTGGTGCCATCACTGACTATTGGGGGCGAGTCATTGGCCCCCACGGAGAGGGCTCGCAACCTGGGTGTCTTCCTGGACTCACGGCTGTCTTTGGAAGAGCACTTGATGGCTGTGGCCAGGGAGACTTTTTATCAGGTCCGCCTGATTCACCAGTTGCGTCCCTTTCTGGATCGGGACTCGTCACTCATGCTCTCGTTACTTCCCGCCTGGATTACTGCAATGCTCTCTACATGGGGCTCCCCTTGAGGAGCACCCGGAGGCTCCAGCTGGTCCAGAATGCGGCCACGCGGGTGGTTATGGGAGCGGTGTGGCGCTCCCATGTGACCCCCCTCCTGCGCAAGCTGCACTGGCTCCCGGTGGTCTTCCGGGTGCGCTTCAAGGTTTTGGTTTCCACCTTTAGAGCGCTCCATGGTATCGGACCGGGGTATTTACGAGACCGCCTTCTGCTACCAATAGCCTCTCACTGACCAGTACGCTCCCATAGAGAGGGGGTGCCGTCGGCCAAACAGTGTCGACTGGCAGCCCCCAGGGGGAGAGCCTTCTCTGTGGGGGCACCTACCATCTGGAACGAGCTCTCCCCGGAGATACGGAGGATCCCGGATCTGTGCACGTTTCGTCGTGCTCTCAAAACATTTTTATTTCAGCAGGCTGGCCTGCCTAACTCTCTCTTTTAAATTTTTAAATCGTTTAATCTGTTTTACAAATTGGTTTTAAATTTGTTTTCGGCCAAAATATTTAATAATTTTAATGGACTTTTAATGTTTGTATTATCTGTATTTTATCTTGGCTGTTCACCGCCCTGAGTCCTCCGGGAGTAGGGTGGTATAGAAATTTGATAAATAAATAAATAAATAAAATAGACTGATACGAATCAGAAATATATTAACATATTAGGGCCCAACCACATTTTGCCTATGCTTAGAGATCAATTATAATTTGGGTTATCGTTTGCTCCAAAATGCCATTTCATTGTAACATTAGCCAGGAGTGCCTGCATATTCCCTTTTTTCATAGAAGAAAATACTTTGCATGCCAAAATCAAATCCACCCACTTAAAAAAACAGACACCCACTCCCACCCACTCCCAACTGCTTCACTGAACTGCTCCCTGCAGTTCATGGCTACCAACCCACTGCCCATCTTATCCAAGTACAAAGTTATCTGACTGAACCTCCATTCACAATCTTTCTTCGTCTCCCCTCTCATGCAGGGACAAATGCCCCTCTTACCTTCAAACATGGTAGAATCTAGTTTGCAATTATGGTTGCATGATAAACCAGATATGCTAAAAATAATTTAAGCAATCCAGATTTCATTATAGACATATGAACCTAGAATCTCTTTTTGGGGCAGTTTATATAGTCTCATGCTACAGAATCCCATGCTGTCTCTCATATTCAGTATGAGTATGTCTCTCATACTCAGTATGAGTATGACAAGATTTATATGCCATTTTTATTATGGACATACTTATTATGTTCAAAACTGTAACTCCAGTAAATCTATTCAGGCAACTAATTTAGGATTGTAAATGATAACATTGATGCTGGCTTGTTTTCTTACAGCAGATTTAGGACTTAACAACTATTTGTTCAATTTTGGATTAAGAATAAAGCACAATTAATTAAAGCTTTCTGATATAGCCATGCAGAATACAGGAAATGAGGAAGTTCTTGAACCTGATGCTAGTTCATTTAATACTAAACTGAAGTTTAATGTTACATCCTAACAAGACTGACTTTCTATCTAAAAGAACCAGTTTGCATGGTTTTTAAACATTAAAGGACACAAAAGATCATCTGCAGTATTTTTTATTTGATTATCTGCTTTATGTCTACCAAACAGCATAGCCAGTTACATGGTTATTACCCAGTGCTTACCAATCTTGTTTCTGTAAAGATCTGGGGCTAGTAGAGACTTGGGGGGGGGGGGAGAGAAACAGTGTAGGGTCAAGATTAGGAGCCTCTTCAAAATAGCTAAGGGTTCTGGAATGAAAGTGGCCAGGTTAATCATCTTTGCTTAAACATCACGTATAATTTGGCTCTTAATGATCTTGCCTTTGCTTCATGGACATAGGTATCTACGGGGAATGAAAGGGAAACAAATTATAACACATATATGAATAATATCATCACACAAATGGCCCAAATTACAAACTTACAATTGTTGTCAGGACACAAGTTTGCACCACATTGCCATTTGCACGATAATGTCATTATATACAAGTTGTCATTTGGGTGTCTTCAGGATTTGCTCTGGATATCACTATCCTCACATTTATTTTCACAATTGCTTCTGTACTGCCTAAGGCATATAACTAACTTGGTAAGACGTTTCACAATATACTTCCAGGCAGGATAAAGATGTGGTTACAAACAGAGTCATTGGGAGTCAGGCAGAATACAAATGTAATAAATAATAACAACATTCTTTCACTGTTTTAGAAACTAATCAATGGGTATGCTTCTTTGGAATCATATGAAATCAGAAGTGTAGTATTTGAAATGCTTATGTTATGTGTGTTTATATAATTAATAGTACATAATTATAATGTGTAATGAGATTATAAAATAATTTATGTTGTATATTACAAATTAAGTATAATTTCTGTTGCACTTTACAATGCATCGTATTTGCAAATACCTACCCTAATAGAGAAGGTAGGTTCCAAAAATTGAATGAGTCCCCAAAATGTCTTTGTGTATTGCCTTTAGTAATCTTGTTTCTTCCAGATAAATTGGGCTATAACTCTATGCTGTATGTGGGTACAACACAATAGAGGCCTTCAAATTGGAAAGGGTGTCTTTTATTTGGCCAGTCAGTTTTAAACTTTATTTTCCAAGAAGGAACTCAGGGAAGTTCATCCATTTCAGGGTTTTATTTGGCACAGAAAATCAATTTTATTGGTTTATGGGCATGGGAGCAATTATGAAAATTCACTGTTACCTATGGCTTGAAGCTTGTGTTATTTTATTGTATGAATGCATAAACAGAGGATTTACGCATATAATATGAATACTTGGTGTGCTTTTCTTTCAGCATAGCTCCAAGCAGTGCAGCAGTTTAGGTCAGAGAGACCCAGATGCGTCAAAGCTCTGGGATGGTGTCCAATGATAAGAAAAGAACAGGTCTAAATAATAGGAACATTTAGGGAGCTTCTCGACTACAGACTCATCTGATCGGCGCGCATGCACACACACACACACACACACATCATGTTCTGCTCTCTGAGTATATATTTATTTTGTTGAGGTGATTACTTGCAAGAGGAGCAATTCTATGGAAAGAAGAGGAAAGTGGAACAGAGAAACCAACATGGCCTGAAGGAGCTTCTTTGTTTCCTTCATTTTTTTGGACATTTGAGGAGGGGGGGAATCCTTCCACTCCTTTAAACAGGAGGAGGAAAAAAATGTACCCGTCAATGGAAATGTAATAAAAATAAGAGAACAACTCTGACAGAGTTAACTTTAACTTTGAGGCTGATTGGTCACTTGATCCGGGAGCATGTTAGCAGATAGGACAGCCTTCAGTCCTAGAGCCCTACCTACCCCATCTCTCAGCTTGCCTGCAGTTTGCCTTTTATCATCTCCTCCAACAATGCAGAGTCCTGGCTACAGATTTTCTGCAGTCTTTTGAAGTAAAGTAACAAGGATCCCCCCTGCCAAAGAATCTACTCTTTCACAGGATCTGAAAAATTTCCTGCCTCCTAAGACACCCTCTTCAGAAACACAATAATATGCCCAGTTTATAAATGCTTGGTCATTTTTCCTGCATGTGTCAGAGGTTTAATTGTGATCATTGTGTCTTCTTTCAATGCAACTGCTGCATCTTGCATCTAACACGATCATGTTTTGTTTTGGTTTGATTCTGCTGTGTTCAGTAAAGATTATAATCTTTAGCTTTTGTGCCTGTGTCTCATTCATTAGCTGACAGCCTTGTATTGCCAGAAAAACAAAACATCCCTCCCAACAACAGCTTTTGATAGCAGCCAAGTCAACTGCTAACCATTTGGCAGTTAAAACTTGAGCTTACAGTCCCCAAACACAGAGCCTCTTTTTATGACATAGGTCCAAGTGGTTGCTAAAAGGAGGAGAGGTTAAGCGGGACAAAATGAAAAATGAGAAGCACTACTGTACACACTTGAATTGAAATTACTGCTATATCCTTAATGCTCATCTGCTATGGCATTTATAAACTGGGGGATAAGTCCTTGCTTAAAAAATAACGATTCCTTAATTTACATCTTAATATGACTTGACTCCATTTACACATGCTAAACTATTACGTAAAACCTGGCATGCTGTTCTTCAATTTTCACAGTTCTCCAAATTATATTTCATACTGCATCACGTTACACTGTATGGTATTATTACCTTTTCTGTAAGATCACAGCAATGTTGTAATTCTGTGATTCCCCCCCATCTATTTAGAAAAATAGGAAAAATTGCATACCAAAACATATCTTTTATAAAAAAAATCTTGTTTAAAACAAAACAAGTACGTACATTTAGGTAAGCTATCAAAAGAAGTTCATAAAAGCTCATAAAAATGCAAGCAAATCTTTATGCAAAAAAAGCATTTACAAACTAATATAGAAATAGAAAACAGTAAATTTGTCTTTGTTAAAATGTTAATGTTCTAAAACAGATTCATTTTTCAAAAGTAAAGAGGTGAATCCCATAAAGACCACTTATATAAACTGTCAATTCTGAATACCTAGTATATTAATGTCAGTTGACAACGTATGAATATACGTACTATTCATCCTGGGCAATTTATTCTCTCCTCCCTGCTCACCAAGCCAGTTTAGAATGCGTTGCTGCCCTTTGTCTTCAACCCACATCCTGTTACATTATTTTATAATAATGTAGATGCAATTGATGTAACATATCTTTATCAATTTGTTTTTGGAAAAAAAATAAAGGAAGTTCGTTGGAGTTTCTCTGAATTAAATTCTAAATTCTGTAACATCAAATATTGTGCAAAGTGCCATAAAAATACTACGAAGAAAATGTTTTACAGGGGAAGCAGAGATTTTTAAAAAATAATTTGCACTTTGTAAAATAAAATGATTTGACAATGCTTCTCATAGTCTATTAACCATGCCTTGGAGATACCCACCAACTATTTTTAGACTGGTAAACCTCTATTCAAAAATTGTTTAACTAACCAGTCAGTAAGGTAGACAATTGTAACCAATTTTCTACCTGATTGATTGATTGGTTAGTCAGACAATTTTGAACCAGGAGGGACTTCTCTCATTGTTGTTGTTAGTTGTGAAGTCGTGTCTGACCCATTGTGACCCCATAGACAACATTCCTCCAGGCCTTCCTGTCCTTTACCATTCTCTGGAGTCCATTTAAGCTCACGCCTACTGCTTCAATGACTCCATCCAGCCACCTCATTCTCTGTCATCCCCTTCTTCTTTTGCCCTCAATCTTTCCCAGCATTAGGCTCTTCTCCAGTGTGTCCTTCCTGGACTTCTCTCAGCAACTAGTAAAAACTACTCTCTGCTTCATTACACACTACTCTTCACCTACTGAAGGTGGGCTTTTTTGACAAAGAGACTAACACACTTAAATTCAAAAATAGCCTGACAGACCTATGACTGGGGCAGAGATCCTCTGGATCAACAATCAGTCATTCATGCAACCTAAAAATAGCTAAAACATTCTTCCTGAGCCCATCCTACCTTACTTACTTATTGCAAGGGTCATTAAGAGTTGGGTGGCAAATTTAATCTAGTACCTTATTATGATTGGTTGTATAGTCAGACAGATTTTTAGACTGGATTTGGAATTTTTGTCCACCTGTCAACCTCTTCCCAAGGAGATGGAAAAGGCAGATGCTGTTTGATGGTGTTAAAGGTATTGTAACAGGATGTAAGCTGTTCCAAGTAAAGTTACCTTTTTCAATTGGCTGGTGGTGATTTTGTCAATGCCAAATGTCATGTTCAAGTGGTGCTCTAGATGTTTTGGGATTGTACCTGAGATGCCTTTTATTACTGGTACTATGCTTTCTTTTGCCACAATTATTCTACTTACTATTTGCAGGTCTTTGTATTTTGTGATTTTCCTCCAGTTCTTTCTTTTCTCTTCTATTGTCTCCAGGTATCGCAATATCCATTATACAGACTTTATTGTTTAATAAAGATTTAATATTATAGGAATTGCTCTGAGAAAATTTCCCAATTCTGCAGGAAAGCTGTGGTTTAAAGTTTATGGATCGTTTCTGAGTATGTCTGCACAAAACTCCCACCTGAACTATTTGCCTCTGTAGGTTATAAAAAATGAGAAGATTCATAAAATATCTAATGATTAAGACACATGTAAGAGAATGAAATCCTTTTTCACCTAGTTAAAAGCTTCACTCTTTACTAACCTGGAAAAATCATGCTTTTACCATTAATCTTAAATCAATTTAGCACACAACTACCCATCCAAACTTCCAATCTTATGATCCCTGGAGAGGCCACAATTTTTAAAAAAAAAATATCTTCCAAGCTTTATGACTTTGGACTTGGTGGTTTAATTTCAAATTTTCCCAGCTCTCACAGCAATATCCATAAGCTCTTCCACCACGAAGATGGGAGTTTTGATATTGGGAGAAGAAAAAGAGGAGACGATTGGAAGAATGAAAGCATAAATCCAAAGTAGATGCTTTGGAATCATTCATAATTTCCCACTCTCCAACCACAGATCCTGGGATTACTTGAAGTATGAGGCTAGTCAGGAGGAAAGCTTTTACTAGCTCCTGAGCCAGGCAAGGATTTCAAGTCTTAGGCCTCCCAAAAATACTGTACTTGAAAATTCATGTGCAAATTAGCTTCACGAGAAAGCTTTGCTGCTTTGTTCACCTGATTTTGAAGGTCTGCAGAATGTACACCTTCATGTAACAATCCTACCACTTATATAGATAGACTTCCCTTTGCAGTTGCTCAGATGGACTAAGGCCCAACCATGCTATAGACCGCATGTAACTAGAATGCCAGTGACTTGGTTTGGTACAAAAGCAAGTGATGAATAACAGGGTTACTATGACCCTCCACAAACACATAATAACATGGCGTCTTTTCATGTAATAACAGCCACAAGAACAGAGAAAGCTTTTTAAAAGTCAAATATGAATGAGCATTAGCCACCACAAGAAGCCTCTACTCCATGACCCACCCCCTCTCTCCCTGCTCATAAGTTTCCTATCTTCTTCCATAACACCTGCTTAAGTGTCGGATGTTTCAGCCTCTTGCACACACAGGCTGTGCAGGAAAAGGGAGCCCCTAGACCCTTTGTCTCCCCTGATTACACCCTTTCCCTCCATTTCTCCATGACTCATGCTCCAGCTACTAATTAAAACCAGGAAACAAGCTGGGGGAGCAGTTAGGATTATTTTAGAAACCATGCTGACTTTGGAGGGCACCAGCCTCTCGTCACCATAGAAACAAGGGCTTTAAAAAAATATGTTTCCCACCCTTGTCTGCATTTCCCCAGAGTATTTGCTCCCCATCCTAGGAATCTTCCCATTTTATCCCACTTATCCCACTTTCTGAAAAGTCTCCTCTGAAGAAAACATACTTGCTCCTCACTAGAACAGCATTGTGAGTTGGGGTTCTGGTAACACATATTCCCTTAAACTACTAGGTGATTTGAATTACCGTAATGATCAGATTGAGAGCCTGATTCAGCTTCTCTGACCTGCCTGGAAGGACTCTAAGAGAGCTGGATAGTTTGCTGCCTTTAAATTCCCTTCTAAAACCCTCCCCCCCCCCAACAATTCTTTTGGCCATGATTGCTGAAAACCAACAGCGGTTTCTTGACATTTTAAGTGGGAAGAGATTAAAAATGATGCTGCGAAACTGCAAAAATCACTGCAAAAAAAAATCACAGTTAAAAAAAGCAAAAAATGCAAATTCCTCCAAGAACCATGTCTGCCCATTGTGACCTTTATAATCCCAATTGTTTTCACTAAAACAGTATGGCATACATACGGGGCTGTGATCCTCCACAGCAGTATTTCTTAACCTCGACAGCTTTAGGCTATATGGACTTCAACTCCCAGAATTCCCCAGCCAGCATCCTTCACCATCGACATAACTGAATAGGAATGCTGGCAGTAAAATAATTTGGGGGGGGGGGGTTTTGCACATATTCTCTCTCCCATGTATACACAAGTGGTGTGCATGGAGTAATTCCAGGGGTGAAATTTACTTACCTTCCCTACTGATTTGCCAATGTGTGCACGCTGTGCGCGCGCTCATAAAAAATGTCGCAAAAAAGTGATATCATGACATCCACGTGGGTGGGGAGAGCCAGATACAACCGACTGGATTTCACCCCTGAGTAATTCTCAAATATTGTAATGAATAGTGCAGAATACACATATATGCCATTCACCTAAACATTGCTTATTTTCAAATTGATAAAGAATTCTAGAGACCCAGAAAATCTCTGGAGCTGGATCCAAAAACCTGCAGGAAGATTACAGTATTTATTATAAGTACCCACTTTGATGGCAACGTTTCCTTAAACTGCTAAGTGATTTTGTTCTGTTCAGATGTTACTGATTCTTCTGTTCAATTCACCATTATCACTAATAATTTCCATCACTAACGTAAAAGACTGTAATTCATTTATAAAATAGTATTGTATACTAACAAGGAGACTGTACACTCAAGATTGGAGAAAAATTATTTGGACCCCTTTCAGTCAGGTTTCAGGCCCGGACAGGGGACAGAAATAGCATTGGTGGATGGTCTCTGGGGGAAGCTGGAAGGTGCATCCATCCTTGCCCTTCTTGACCTCTTGACAGCTTTCAATACTATCAACCATGGTATCTTTTGGGTCAACTTTGGGAGTTGGGGATGGGGGGCATATTTTGGGCTGGTTCGCCTCCTTCCTCCAAGACTAGTCCCAATAGGTGTTGATGTGGAGAGAGAGGTCCAACACATAGTCCTTACTTTGTGGGCTGCTGCAGGACTTGGTGCTCTCTCCAGTTCCTTTTAACAGCTACAAGAAACCGCTGGGTAAAATCATCCATCATCATGGGATGAAATATCATCAGTGTGCTGATTTCAGGAGGTTAAACATCTCCATCCCATGTGAAGTAAGTGATGCTGTGGACACTCTCTCATGGTGCCTGGAGAATGTGAGGGCCTGAATGGGGAACAGGCTTCAGCTGAACCTTGGTAAAACAGAGTCGCTGTGGATGGAGGAATATCTGGGAGTTCATCATCTTTGGTTCTGAATAATGATGCACTATCCCAGACAGATCCATTGCATTGTCTGTGGGTCCTTCTGGACTCACAAATCCTGCTCAAGGAGGAGGTGGCAGTCATGACTAGGAGAGCCTTTGCTCAATTTAGAGTTGTGTATCATTTATGCCCCTTCCTGGATACAGAGGCCTTTCACTCACTCATTCATGTCTTGGTCATCTCCCATCTGGACTATTGCAATGTGCTCTACATGGGGCTACTGTTGAAAAGTATCTGGAATGTTTAACTGGTACAGCATGTATCCACATGAGCAATTTTGGGCAATGAAAATACAGAGCATACACACCTCTGCTGGGCAAGCTGTATTGGGTGCCAGTCTCCTTCCAGGTCTAATTCAAGGTGTTGGTTATGACCTTTAAATTCCTATATGGCATGGAGCCAGGCTACTTGCAGAACAGTCTTCTCCCCATTACACTGACTCATCCCACCTGGTCAGGGAAGAAAGACATAATGTGCACCCTGCTAGTTAAAGAATTTCAACCGGCGGGGTTGCATCTGTTCTTTGGAATATTCTCCAGCATGTAAACTTGGGGTTGGTTAATGCCTTAAAGGCCCTCCACTCACCCTTTTAAAACACAAACACACACACACACACACACAGAGAGAGAGAGAGAGAGAGAGAGAGAGAGAGAGAGAGAGAGAGAGAGAGAGGGAGAGGGAGACCATCAGGGTGGAAACTTCTATGTTCTCTTTGTTTTCTCTTGACCGATAATACAGGAATTTGCAGCTGGTTGTTTACATGACTGTCTCCTGAATTTTTATCAGGCTGAGAACTGTTACACATATATGGGCTGTCTCTAGGATTGGTTTCAGATGGAGTTGATCACCTTAAGTTGAGAAGGTGGAGAAAGTAGGCATTGCCCAGGATTGTATGCATTTCTCTTTTGTTTACCCTACCTTCTGAGAGGGGAAATCAGCACTGGCTTCCTTTCAACATGGTAGAGATATAGTACAGGCTCTGAGATTTGTGATAAAGCTATGTTCCTACATGAAGAAATAAAATTTTTCCACCTAGGAATTTGACATGCAAGGAATATTTCTATCTCTTCACTATGTGAGATCCCTAGTTACAATTTTAAAATGGTACTCTTCTGAGAAGGGAAGAAGTGAGGGTTACAACATTACTGGCCTCTTTGCCAGGGTATGATAACAGTTTTAAAAACAATATATGTTTCTCTCCTCTCAAGAAGGCAGGAAAGTCCATCAATGGGGAAGTGTAGATGAATCTACAGTGAAAACAAGGCCTCAGCTCAAATAGAATTCCTGCCCATTCCTGATCAGCTTTCCTTGATTTCTCTCACTTCTTCTGATTCTCCAGTTCCATTCTATCTCCACATCTACCTCCTCTTGAGTAACCTGTGTGAATGAATCTTAGCCTGCCTGCCCATTTGTGTTGTCTTTCTTTTAGTCTGAATCTTCAACCCATCCTGCAAAGAAGACACAAAATGTTTCCACAACGTGAAAGATGTGTTTTTGGGCCTTCCCCACACTTACATTAACTCAGCTGCATTGTTTCATTATGATGCCTTGAATCGTACCTCTGGCATTGGGAATTTTGTTTATGCCTGTTTGATGATGATAACAACTTATTAGGATGTGTTTGATGTGTGGCAAACCTGGCCTTCCAACAAAATCCCAGCTGCCAACCCTCTTTCCTTAGAAGACTCCATTAAGTGGGGTCTCCATGGATAAGATGCCTCAGCTCCCTTGAAGGCCTCTGCTTCCTACTAATGCCTCTGAGGAGCCTGTCCTGCTGCTGGTGGCTTTTGATAGATAGGCAAGAGCTGGAAAGAGATAACTTTCCTAACATGGGAAAGTGGAGCAGAGTTAGCGCAGGAGACAAGCAGCAGGGGGCATTCGTTGCCCTAGCAGCCTTGTGCTGCTGGGTGATCCATGGCCTTTCAAACCCCAGCATGGATTCTTCTGCCACCCTGCTAGGCAGCTGGCAACCCACAATCATAGCTAATTGGCCTCAGTGCAGGTACCTGATTCAATCTCGCCTCCTTATTTATGGAGCCAACCAAGGAGGTGTCACTAAAGACTGGGGGTAGGAAGAGACACAAGCTGGGGAGAAGGGAAGGAGTCAGATAAAAGCCCTTTGATACTGTTCAGAGAATGATGGTGGTAGTGAGGTCAAGAAATAGCAATAAGCACAGCACTTCAATCCCCCTCAAAGGTCAGTTGTTCTTCAGACGCCTTAGCATTGCAAGGCTTTCTACTACCATGATATGCCTGCCGGTACTGAATTGAACAAAAGGAGCTGGCAAATGAGGGAGAATGAATCAATCTGTTCTTTATTCAAGCAGTTCATTTACGAGTTTTGCAGTTCCTTCCTCTGAAATATTGCAGGGATATTATCTATTCCAATCTTTTGTCCATAAGAGCAGGAGTAGTTAATGATCTCCTAGGCTGCCTTGCGCCACAGTACTGTGTTTCTTGCCAGGGGCAGCTGCATTTCGAGACTGAGCTGCTGGTGCCCGATCCAAGCAGCTGCCCACACGGATCTAGGTGGTTGGTCTTTGCTACCTAAGCAAGAAACGTGGTGCTTGCCATGGAAACAGCTGTTGGAAAGCTGCTGCTGTGTATGTTTCTGTTGCTATGGCAATGTTTCCTGGCAGCAACCCTGTACATTGTCACTCCCCCTCCTCCAAACTGTCATCTCCCTGCACCCCCTCATCCATCCCAGCAAATTCCTAGCAACCTGCCGCTACATTAGCCTTGTGGTTGGCCTGCCCAAGCACTCACTTGGCAACCCCAGCCACGCACTCCACTGAGGGTGTGACCTGGAGTCTTGGCTCTCTCTTCTCTCTAAATTCTAACCTTGCTGCTCCCAGAGTTGAGGATAATAGTCTGGGGAGGGCATATGCAGCCCTTTGGGGGGGGGGCTGTTTAATTTGTGACAGGGACCTACCTCTCTCTCCCCAGCAGCTCTAGGCTTGTCTCCCAGCTCAGCTCCAACATATGAAGGCGGCATTTTGGGTCTCCGCATTTGTAGCACCAGATGGGATGGGACGATGACAAGGAGGGACTGCAAACAGCTCTCTCCCCTCCTCCACCTGACATCACAGGAATGTTATGTAAATGGGGGAGTTGTCACTATTTCTTTCTCTCTGCACATACACTGGCATTGAAGACAGGAGGACAGAACTTGCTGGGAGGGGGGCGGAATGTTGCACAACAAAACTGAGGAGAGATGGCTCAACCACTCATTGGGTCTGATTATAAATTTCGCCTCTCTCTCTTCCCTCATCAGCAGGACTGGCTTCAGATTTTTGCAAGCCCAGAGAAGTCATCTGTCCTTCAGTCCTAAAGGGTCCTGCTCTGAGAATATGCTGCTCGCTGCTGCTTGGTTCCCTGCTGCTTAATCCAAATTTCTCGCATTTTAAGATGTTTGTGAATACTTGGGAACAATGGGAAACAAATCAGATCTCAGGTTTTGCAGGCCAACACCCTTGTAAAACACAAACTGGTCCAACCATTCAGAGACACTGCTATTTGCTCCTGAAGGGCTACAGCCTACTAAACCCCTAAAACTCTCTCAGTGTTTTCACAACCCACATCGTTGACATGGCTCCCAATAGTGAGATTTAGAAAGATGGGGAGTCAAACTGAAGGGGAGCTTGACATGAACAACCGAGAAACAGGTGTGCAGTCTGTTGATAACATATTTAAGAGCCATGGTGGCACAGTGGTTAGGATGCAGTATTGCAGGCTAACTCTATCCACTGCCAGGAGTTCAATTCTCACCAGGCTCAAGGTTGACTCAGCCTTCCATCCTTCAGAGGTTGGTAAAATGAGGACCCAGGGGCAATATGCTGACTCTGCAAACTACTCAGAGAGTGCTGTAAAACAGGGGTCCCAACTCCCAGGCCACAGTCCACTATTGGGCTGTGGCCTGTTCGGAACCAGGCCTTGCAGGCGGGCCAGTGTGCGTGCCAAGCTCCCCTCACATGAGCGGTGGCTGGCTTTGCTCACGCATGAAGCTTTCCTTGTGTGAGTGGCAGCCACTTGCACTCACATGCGAAGCTCCCTTCACACAAGCAGTGGGCGCATGCACCCGTCGCTCACACAAATGGAGCTGCTTGTGCATGCCTGCCTATTACTCACAAGGAACTATCCCCTCTCCCCCCACCCTGCCAGGCCACCAAGCCAGAAAGGTTGGGGATTGCTGCTGTAAAGCACTGTGGAGCAGTATGTAAGTCTAAGTGCTATTGCTATTTCATCCAGATGGCCCGAAAAGATTTTTTAAAACATTCCTAGAAACTTTACCTTAGCAAACTCACGAACAGATGAGTCTTGGAAATATTTCCAATATTTACACCTAATACTAGCATTTAAACTGCTTTTCTCTAGTCGGTGTAATTCTTGCCTCCTTGATCTTGTCCATCTTTATGGGACTTGAAACCAGTAAGGACAGGCATTGTAGCCTTTGCTTCTGGTATTTGCCGAATGCTGATGCAGAAACATTCAAGGCAGACTGATTCCTTTTTCCCTAACTCAGTGGATTTGTTCTTGAGGCACCATGGATTTCCTAAGAGAGATGCTTCTACTGCTGTAAACTCACTTTATACAGCAATGTTCCCATTACACACCATTATGGCACAAAATGCTACCTGTTTTTCTAGCAGTCTCATCAAGAAAGAACACAAGCTAGACAAACTTGATCGCATTCCTCTATAGTACTCATCATGCTACTATACCCTATTACTGCACCCTATTACTGCCTGCCCCAAAGCATCACATTTCTGCTCCAATGTTTTTATTAGTAAGGAAGGTTCTTGCTTTGCCATAACACACAAAATAAGTGGAAGCAGGCCTGCTATGAGGCAAGGATCAGGCAACTGCCTTAGGCAGCTGAATATTAGCTTCAGTTAAGCCTGGCCAAACTGGAAACAGATAGCTGTAACCTACTGTATAAGTCTGTATTCTGGAATAGCCATATAAATAAGCCTAGTTTATTTTTATTTTATTTTATTTTATTTTAAATTTATATAAATTTATATACCGCCCTTCTCCCTGAGGACTCAGGGCGGTGTACAGCCAGAATTAAAAAAACATGAAATACAAATATTAAAAACAATTGACAGGATCTGTGCAAGGACACTATTGTATTCCACTTCCTAAGCTCATGGTTTCTTGCCGTTTCTTTAGAAACTGCCAGATCTGTAGTACTCATAAGCAGCCAGAAAAATTGATGCAACGGTGAGGAATAATGGAAGCAAAAGTAGGAGGATAAAATGTGGCTTGTAATTAGCAATGTGTTTATAGAGAAAGATGAAGCAGAATGACACTCCCTTGGGCTTCAACTGTTGCTGCAGGGTGGTGAAGTCCCATCCACCACCAAATTTAGAAAGGACTGTTTGTTTCCTTAGAAAGACTGAGCCCTGCCTAGCAACTCCAGTAGCTGGCACTGATTCACTTAACTGTTGGAAGAGGAAATATGCTAGCTGTTTGCTTCTCCAATGGCAAATCCCCTAAGAGAGGATCAAAGTGTCCCCTCAGTTTACCTGCGCCCACTTTTGGCTGAAGGCAGGATTAGAGGAAGCCATGCTAGAGAAATGATTGTCAAACTGGAGACAGGGCTCTTCAGCAAGTCATTTCACTTCCTGGAGGTCCTGGGTGGAATGAAAGGATGGCAACTTCTGCTTCTCCTCGGCCTCACTTCTCTTTCAGTCTCTGATTGAGGTGCAAAAAGTGAATCACTAGCATTCCTTGTAGGGGCCAAGAAACTCCCTTGGCTTGCATAAATCCAAGAATATTGCTCCTGGGTTCTGGGGTTGTTGTTGTTTTTAACATTTGGGGGATTCCAGATATTTTAAAGGATTCACTCACCCCTTTCAACTCCTGGAGCCCTCTCCCCAAATAAGCCATTCATCCATTTTTAGAATGCAGCCTTTCACATGTATGATATGGTTCTCAAGATGAGAAAAATGGAATATCTTTTCTTTACAATATACTGTTATCTCATGCTAAGTATTCACTTCCACCCCATTCCTAAGTGGTAGCATGCAAGGTAGCAAATGACAAGGTTACAAAACCCAATGCCAAATGTGATTTTGATCATGAAAGGTTATCATGTGTAGGTCGTAAAACTACAGCCATCCACCAGGTGGCAGCAAAGAATGCAGAAACTTCTAACAATTTGCTGCCCTCTGATGATCATTTAGATTTTTGCATCCCTCATATGTTATATAATATAATAAATATAATATAATATAATATAATATAATATAATATAATATAATATAATATAATATAATATAATATAATATAATATAATATAATATAATATAATATAATATAATCTAGAAAAAAAGTGCAGCATACAGATTCTATCTAAAATAGGTACAGAAAAATTTAGGAAACTGGGTAATGAAAAGCAACAGATCATGTGGTCAATTCACATTCTCATGCGGGTTTTTTTACAATAAGGGAACATAACCCTTCTAAACACTCTTGTTTCTTTGAAGCAAACATACAGTAATGCCTGACTTTTTTCAGAACAGATGAAATAATGATCAACTTGATCATACTTGATCGTACTCAACTTGATCATACTCTGCTGCCGTGGCAAGATGAGCAAACCACAGCAACAATTTCAAGCATAACCTGCATCTCCAACAATATTTCTGTAGGGCCCACTAAAAGTTCAAAGGCTTTCAGAATATTGTAGTACAGTGGTACCTCGGCACTCGTTGTTAATTGGTTCTGGGAGGTGAAACGATTACCAAAAACGATGAGTACCAAATTTTTCCCATAAGGAATAATGTATTAATCTCAAGACAACCGACACTGACAAGTTCAAGCTTGTGCATTGAGCACCAAACAACGAGTACTGGGACAAAATTTTCACGTCAAAATGAGTCGAATACCAAATCCAATGACTTTCAAACCAGTCGAGTACAGAGGAACCATTGTATATAAGCAGTCCATCTTCTCTTAAACTGTCAGAGTAGGGAAATAGAGATGTTACTATTATGACTTGCCTTCATATACAGGATTTCATTATTTCTACCTCCCTTTTTGGAGGGGAAAGTTCCTCTATTTATATACTGTGTATAACCTGTCTATTTTTATGCTGTGTGGAATAGTCTGATGATCAATATAACTAAGAATTTGAATGTATTCTTAGAAAATAAAATAGAAGGTGGCTGGTACACAATTCATTTAGCAACCGTTTGAAATTACAACAACACTGAAAAAGTCATAGTCCTAGCACTTACGACCATCATCACAGTGTCTTCATGGTCACGTGATCCAAATTTTGGTGGTTGGCAACCAGCCCGTATTTATGACAATTGCAGTGTCCTAGAATCATGTGATCCATCATTTATGACCATCCCAGCTGGCTTCCACCAAGGTCAATGAGTGAATGCAGATTTGCTTAACAACCGCATGATTCGTTTAACAACTGCAGCAATTTACTTAAAAACTGTGATAAAAAGAGGTTGTAAAATCAGTTGTGACTTACCGTACTTAACAATCATCTTGGTTAGCGATGGAAATTCTACTCCTAATTGTGGTCATAAATGAAGGACTGTATAGGGATGTTTTGTGAATGGCCATAATCATGATATGTGAGTTCCCATAAGATTCCCATTGAATTCCCAAAGAGCCCAATGGCCCAAAAGGTTTGAGAACCATCTCTTCTAAAGTCTGAAAACCCAGTCTTATTAAAAACTAGGATACATTTAGCTTGAAAAGAGAAACTGGAAAGTAGTTAGGGCAACCATCTGCCATGCAGAAGAGGGAGCAGATTTGTTCTATATTCTCCAAAAGACATGGTTTAAATCAAGAGATTGATACAGCAAAGCAGACTTTCACAACCTAGTACTCTCACAACAGGTGGAGCTTGAAAGTTTTAGCATTTCAATCCTAGACTTTCTAGGTAGGAACTTCTGCAGAATACTGTATTACAAAAGGGGTTAGAAGAAACTTCCTAATCATGGTATTTTTCTTTCATTGGAAGTATTTAAAACATAGCTTGGCTTGACTTCACTGAATGATCTTCAAGTTATCCTCTAAGTTAAAATTTTAAAATCTATGGTTTGGATGAGCACAGGCATTATATTTTAGCACATTTATCTGCTGAAGAAGAAAAACTATTATTAAAAAATCCAAAGGAGCTTTCGTTTTCAAATTCTATGTCTGAAAAAGAAAAAAATAATACAGATTCTGCAAATTCAACTTGGCACAGTGATTACTGGCTGACTCCACACAATATTACCATGAAATCTCTCTCAGTCCCACTCCTGATTGCAAGAGCAGTTGCCCTAAAATAGATAGGTTTTATGATGAAAAATGTAGAATTAATAAACAATCCACTGAGAATTCGATGTTGCTCAGAACCCTCTGGAATTTAAAGGCATAGAAAGATCAGCAATACATAAAATAAATTTCTTGTGCACCTGCCGTGTTGCAACATTCCCTTATTCGGGACCTTCCAGATGTTTGGACCTCCAAATTCTAACATCCCTGATCTGAATTCCAATTAGGGAAGGCTACCTTATTCAAAGGAAGTACAGCTGGGCCAGCTGCATCTGCAACAAGACACAGTGACATCAAAACAACCACAGATGCATAAGATCATTGCAGAAATGATCTGTGCATATTTGCATAATAATGTCTAACACACGTAACTTGCTTCATTTGTGCCATGACATTATGATGCACGTGTTGTTATTTTTCTCTGTTAACTCTTTCAGATGCCTGCAACTGATGCTTGTGCAGAATTTTTCCATCAGTTCTGCTGGATATTAATAAGTAATGTTGACAGGGAGTACCCTTTGGGTTTCTTTAGCTCAAAAACTGAAATGCCTTAGGTAAGGCCCTAGAAGAAAGGATCTCACTGAATGGCTTTCAGAGTATGAAAGAGAAAAGAGCTGGGTGCCACAATTTTTATGCTATCAGCAAAAATCCTCTTAGTACATTTAGACAAGTTGTGATCAGCACAGAGGGTCTGCGTTGCATTACAAGTGTAAGTACACAAAATCAGCACGCTTGTCACAGGGAAAAGCCTCCATCTGGAATAAGAGAAGATGTCATCATTCCAGATGAGCTAGCAAAAATGTACCGCCAGCTCAGTAGGAGCACAACTATTGTTGCACTTTCTTAAACACAGCTATTCAACCCCTTTGAAAAGCCCTGACTAAACCCCAAAGGACTGCATACACACAATACACTTAACCCAATGGCTGAATTCATCATTTTTTTTTTTTTTGGGTGCAATGCATTGAACCATGAACTAACCAACAGAGCTGAATTCACAAAAGTCTCTAAGTCAGTGTTTCTCAATCTTGGCAACATGAAGTCCACCTATCTTCAAGTTGTCAAGGTTGAGAAACAGTGCTCTAAGCTATAAAATATTAACCAGATTTAATATGAATTAAAGAACACAAGCTGTGTGAATGGCCCCATTAGGTTTGTAAGTGATCTTATTAGGTTTGTTACCAGAACAGAGCCAATTTGTATCGGTATCAGTTGTATGCCAATTTTAATTCTCATGGCTTCCTGGGAACAACAATTTGGGAAAGGTGTTAGTAATATGTCTGATGTAGGCCCCTGTCTCCTATTCCTTACAATAATTGGTATTCAAACACTCTGAATCCTTATTAATCAAGGTTCAGAAAAAAGGTCCCCTATTCCCAAATATGAGTGAAATCACAGAATTGTGGCTATATATACAGTGGGTGTGTATCTGTGGGTGGGTGTGCCTGTGCGCGTGCACACACACACACACACAACTATGAACAGCAAAGGGAAGAATCGTGAAGCCTATTTTAGAAGGTCACTTCTAACTAATATAAGCGACTCATCATCCAGCAACTAAAATTATCAACACTGAACAGTACCATGCAAAGCTCCATTTGTAACATATACACACGCACACACACTATCCCAAGGGACTATTCTCTTTTGTCAGCACTAGTTAACCTAGTAGCTCTTATGAAATGAAACCACTGCTGGGAAAATATAAACATAACCTGAAAGCCACAGGGATAATGTTACCAAAATCCTTTATAGTACGAAAGAATTCTGCATTGTTAAAAATGCAAACAATGGGGAGAAGTTAAAAATAGGTTGTGGAATGCCATGGCAAACCAATCCTTCATGTTTTGCTACCTTTCTACCCTCCCTCATTATCTTAGGTTACAGTATACTTGTTAGTCACAGCCAACAGTCCTGCTCTTTGTGTGATCATGCCACATTCTAGTATAGATTTAAGCAGCGAAGCAATCCCAAACACAATGAAACTTGATTGGTGCATTTTTCAATTAATTATGGCTGTCGCGGTGACTAAAACCAAGCAAGTAAGCCAATATAAAACAGCAGCCTTCCATTCTAACAGTTAGACTGCAACATCCATCATTCCCACTGAGCTCTGCCAATGTCTGAAATGAGTGAGGACAATGGGCCTTGAAGGTCACCACATCTGGAGCAGAAGATACCATGCTGTGAAACGCTACACAAGTTAAATGAATAGACCTGACCTGGATTCAATTCCAAATTCAGCCACATACCATAGGTTCACTGGGTGGCCTTGTGTCTACCTGTCAGTCTAATCTAGGGTATGCAACTATTGTGAGGCCTAAATGTGTGGAAATTTCTATTTACTGCAGCATTACCTTCCATGGAAAAAGAACAGGCTAGAAACGTAACAGAAAAGTAGTCACTTCTAAGTGGGAATATGCTATGTTATTCTACTCTTTTACACCTTTCCTTGGCTCTATGGCAGCTGTAACTTTTTCCCAGTTAACACATCCAGACGTATAGGCATTCTCATTCACGTAATCTTGGCATCCTGGATTGAAAATGCCTTTACTGCTTTTCTATTCATGGCTGTAAAAAATGTCCCACTAATAAATAAGAAATAATTTGTTGCCTTGACATGAAACTCAAGACTTGCCACCTCATTTTGTGTAATGTGAAAGCTGACCTTGCCAGTGGGTAGCACAAGGGGCTCGAATGGACAATTCCTGTCCATCTCCCTTGCTTTCTCAGTGCTCCTGTTTGATCCACTCATCATGTCACCTTGGACTGGACTGTATTGCACAGAACAAACCCCAAATTGATCCATCTGGCCCAGCTTTGCTGCAGCGTTTTTGCTGCCCACCAATTTAAGTTCAAAATCCAATTGATATGTATCTGGGTTGGATTTGTTCTGATATGCAGCCAGATGACGGCTATGGCAAATATAGGTAAGCCTTATGTGAGTGTTGCAGGGGAGTATAAAGACTTCTTAGAATTGTGCTTGATTCCTGATGTCTGATATGGACATATCTATACAGTGTTTTTGACAGCAGTAGGCAAGTGGCTTGTCATTGCCTTCCTTTAGATGTGTTACTGATGTGTTCACAATCTAGCCTTCAGCCTGGTATTTATATTAGGCGCCCATTCAAGTGTTAACCAGATCTGCAACATGGAAAAGTCACATTTAAGGATCACAAAATCCTGACATGTACCATGTTCTCCTCAAATTTTCTGTGTTAGTTGCTTACTTGACCCTGCAGAAACAGGTCAATGTCTAGCATCCGGCAAACTGTAATATATAGTTACTGTTTACCAGGGTGACTCATAGTGTTGTAGTCAGCCAGCATATTAGCAGAAATATCCATCAATCTTGGCTCAGTCCTCCTTGTCTTTTATTTTCACTATTCCACTCCTCCTTTTTCCATGCATGGCTATGTTTGTACAACACCCTGAACCATAAACTAGCCAAACACGTTTTAATGTGATAGGCAAATATCCCACATGGGATTAGTTTATGGTTCAATGCAGCATACATCTTAGAAAATTGGGGTCACTGAGAAAACCATGCTTAACACCTATCATATGAAGGCAGCCATAATATTTCTTTCAAATCTAAGCCTTTTGGCAAAAACCATATTTAATTATGTTTCCGGTGCATAGCATGCAATAAGTACTTGATGAATATTTATTACCAACTAATAAATAACCACAGAGACTTGCTTAGGCAGTTGCCAGGACTCAACACTGATTAGAAGGCACAAAAAAATGTATATACACGAATTATAAACTTGATGAGCAACTTTACCAGTAGATAAAATATCTACATTCTGAGACTATAGGAATCTAATTTAACCAAAATATACTTATTTTCATCTCTTATTGCACCCCATCCCAACTAAACTTCCCTTTCCCATTTGTCATACATCTTCCTATTTTTTGCACTGGTTATCACAGTGTGTGTTCAATAAAACCCACAACAAAAAAGTCCTAAACTCAGGTTTACCCAAGGAAGAGTATCAATATCACACAGGCTCTGAAAAGAATGCAGGCAACAGAGATTTGGGAGAGGAGAAGAGTGGGGAAAGATAAGCTAATTTCATGAACTTATAAAAAAGGGGTAAAGATAGCAAAATAATGTTTTCTTTAAAAAATGCAACTGACCTGACAGTTCTTGAATTTTCCCCATCCGACCTGCAAAACAAGGAGACAAAGAAAGTCAGAGTAAAGCTAAAGGTCAGGTTCAGTGAGTGATGGTAGTGGTATGGACAAACAATGTATTACCTTGGCTGGGTTTGAAAACGACAATTAAGATATGAATAAAAGCAAAGCAAATAAAAACAGATTGTCCAAAATAATATAGTGGTACTAGCTTGGTTTTAAGTTGAACCAGCTGTTTAATAATATTTTGTTGGGAACAGCTGAGAGGTAGGTAACAATATTTTTGTCTTGTAGCACATCAAAAATGACTCAAAAGAAAAGACTCTTTTTTTGTGAAATCTTTCATATTCCCCAATCCCAAAACAGAAATCTCTTTTGTCAGGGGGGGAAACTGTACTTCCTGCTTTGCTCACTACTTGCAATGTAAATTCCCTGGTGACCTGGAAACTCTAAAAAAGCAAAATAAAAGCAAAACATTCTCAATTGAAAAATCTTTTGAAGGAAACATCATGCCTTTCCTACCAAAACTAAAAGACGTAAGTGAAAAGGAATAACTTCAAAATGTTGTTTCAAAAATAAATGTATAAATGTTTAGCAGACCCTTATTTTATGTCTATGGAGATTCTCAGTCATCCAGGTCATGGTTGTCGCAAAAGTGGTTTTGGGACAACCATGGTTTTCCAAAAGACGACTGGACTTTGTATTTTCCTTGAAGACGTTTCACTTTTCGTCCAAGAAGCTTCTTTGGTTCTTTCGCTTCTTGGACGCTTTGCATCTTCAAGGGAAAAAAAAACAAAATCCAGTTTGAAAAAACACACCATTATTTTATGTGCTGGGGATAGACAGCCAGTGTTTTGGGCATTTATTAATTATTTTATTTATGTATTTATTTTAACCCTATTTTGATACTTAGCACTAGCTTTTATCAGCATCCTGTCTCAAAAGGATAGAAAACCAAGCTGACTATCAGAAACTGGAATTGAAAGGAGGCTGAGGATTACAAAAAGTGGATTCTTAGACATGTGTGCCCCACTCTTGTGGTTCTATGTATGTAAACACTGGACTGCAAAACCAGCTATTTTGTAAGCACATATGCTCCAGTTATTAATAAAAAATGCTCAATCCCAATAAAATTCTATTGCCAAGAATTTTAAGGCCACACCCCCTCATTCCACAGCCTTCTGTCTGGCATCACTCACTCGGGACCAATCAGCTTCTTGTCTTTAACCGATTTCTTGTAACTGCCTGTATCTGACGTGTTTTGATGAGGGAAGTGACAGAAATTATTGCCACGTGGATTTTTGCTATGGATCTAGGAGGTGGGAAAATCAGCACCCAGAAAAAAATAAAATGACACCATTGCACATGACTCCAGTAAATAGCAAGTCTGAAATTTAAAACTGGGAAAGATTTCCCAGAAAATAGCCCTCTCCCCCCAACATTTTTGAATAAAACCTTTTTTTAATACTAACATGATTCACCTATTAAACAAAAGAAGCCTTCTATTTTTAAAGTTTGGATTTTAATAAACTTAAAATAAGCCATATAAATGCACCATATATCCCTGATATCTTTGCATTAAAAACACTGTAAGAAGGGAATAGGCTTACTTATTATTCCTGCTGAACAAAAGGGTTACTTACATACTTTTTCCTGGCATTCAAAGAAAGACTAGCAGAGTAACTCTCACTTTGAAAAGAAAGAACATGGATAGTAACTGGAAGGCCTAATGTACACTATCACTGGCGTGGTGGCTGGTGAAGAGTCTCTGATGTCCATATCACCTAAAGGTCTAGAACAGGGGTGTCAAACCTAAGGCCTGGGGGCCAGATCCGGCCGCAGGGTGCTTAGATCTGGCCCACGGAGCTACCCTAGAAACAGCAAAGGACAGGCCCATGGTGCCTCTCCCAGTGAAAACGGAGCTCAGGAAGGCCGCTCTGTTTTTGTCTGTGATGGCCTCCTGCTGCCCACTGCCAGCGAAAACGGAGCTCAGGGGCGCATGCAATGGCAGAGGGCAGCAGGTGGCTGTCCTGGCTAAAAACGGAGCTTCGGAGTCCGTTTTCGCTGGCAGAGCACTCAGGCCACCACAGACACCCCCGACACAAGTGACGTCAAGCTGGCCATGCCCACCCCCAAGGTCAAACACAACCGTGATGTGGCCCTCAATGAAATCGAGTTTGACATTCCTGGTCTAGAGAACCTCCAAATTACATTTTTCAAAATATTCCTCACTTGTGTACACACTTGGCTTTGGACAATAGTGTGGGAAGTTATGATGAGGTGATTAAGGTAACATCATACAATCGTGACTGAGAACAGAAAATAAAGAAGGTGCATGGAATATCCAAAATGCATTAGTAAATGAATTTTACTAATGCATTTTTCCAGTGGTGGCACTGCCTTCAAAATGGCGGGTGCAACTGGGTGAATAATTCCCTTGCCTTTTAATGTGTGTGCAATGCATGCAACTCACATTGAAAAGGGGGAAGGACTTTGATTGGCCAGTCATGCCCACCATTTTGAAGCCAGTGACTATCACTGAGGATGTTTCTGCCCCTTCCCTCCCCATAGACATTTGCAGTAGCACAAATCTAATATTATGTCCTGTAGAAGGCAGTTACTATGATACATAATCAGCAGCCTAAAAGAAAGTTTCAGAAACACACTACACTAATTTGGGACACCTCCCTTTTTCTTTCCCTCTAAGCAGGAAGGAAATTAGGACTGAGTAAGAGGTTTTCTACTTTCTTGTGCCTGGAGACTGTATTCCTCCTTCCCCACTAAATTAGAATTACTAAATTTGGGTTCCTACAAATCTAAAAGAACCTCTAGATGGCAGCAAAGAGATGCAAATGAAACGATCTTTGCTGCTACCTAGTGGACATTTCTGGTAACCCTATCTAACCTAAATTCATCCAAACCAGCACCAGTCATTTTCGCTTAAAATCAGTGAAGTTACTGGTTCTTCAGACTCTGCACACAAATAAAAACAACAGCTCACAAAAGCAAGCCTAACTGTGAGATAGGAACAACATATGGGGACTCCCCCAGAAATTATCTTAGGGACTATTTCTATGCAAATGGAAAATTTTAAAAAATGAACCTTCTTGAACAAACTATGCTTATATAATCTTTCAGCACTTCATTTGATATCTCATTATTTGTAAGCTCATCACATACCTAAGTAATTGCTGGGGGGGGGGTGCAGGGGGGAAAATAAGCCTTGAGTTATAATTCTACCAGCATTAAGTCAAGCCAAGGGAACAGAGCATGCAACTGGGACAATGCTTTGCTATCAAGCTCACCCTTAGTGAAGGATCAACTAAACATAAGGAAAACAAAGCAAACTATACAACTGTTTTCAACAATGGAGCAACTGATCCAATGAGGACGGGACAAAAAGCAATGAGGTTACACTACAGATGTAGATTTATACTAAGCAGGAGCAAAACCTTCTTAACTAGCCAGAGCTGTTCAGCAATGGATCAAAAGACTCACTTCTCCACCCTGCTCCCTCAAATCCTGCAACAAAAGTCTATTGGAAAGAGCTTCCTAGAAAGAGAAAATGTCTGCTAAAATAATTAAAGCATGTAGTCTAGATATGTCCCTTAGGAGCTCAAGATTTAATTTCCTATAGCTTGGAAATTCTCTCAGAGGGGCTTAGTAAGAAATATGCACTAGAATGGTGCTATGTACTACGGAAAAAATAACTGATTTGAGAAAATATCAGGATATCCTAAACAAGGAAGCGTCTGGTTTTGATCTTTCATCACATCAGACAAGGAAAAATTGTATTCTTATAGCAGAATCAAGAATGAAGGAAAAATGGTTGGCTTCACACAAAGCCAGTATAGAGATACAACACTGTGTGAACCAAAATGCAATTAAGTAAACCACCGTTTGTAGTTAACCTCACTGGCATTTAAGGCTGCTTTAGGGCCCAAAAATGGAGGCTAGGAGTTGCATGTGAGATTAAACCCAATGTCTTTAAAAATGTGAAGAGCCTATTAGTTGTTTTCTACATATACATGGATCAAGAATTGATTTCCATGTGAAGGAACCCAAGTCTGACTTTTAAACCAAACACAACCTCAACACTGCCATTTAGAATTAAGCTAGTCTTAGGACTTAATCTGTTCATTGGGTCAAGACCTACATATCCAGAGCTTATCCAAGTTCTTAAAATATCAGAGGATATTTACATTTAGTTGTAGGCTAGTTTAAAAAATCATACAAAACCTCTCAAAAATGTGAGCTAATTTAGCCATGAGCAAAACCAAGCTGTGGCTCAGAAGTTTATTTTGAAAGCTTTTTTAGTGCCAGGGCTGTGAGAATGAGGTTTAACTTCCAACAGAGAAATCTCTCTGCATAAATCTGCCTTTATATGGCTGGGGCTCTGGAAAACATCTTTCATAACGTTAGGGGTTTTTGAGGGAAGCGTGATAGTCACCTAGACCCATTTTAGAAAGTGAGTAATATATTCAACACGTCTTCAGCTAAACATATATGCCTAAGAAATTTGTGCTCTCACTATCTCAGCTATCTCAAAAGGCACCATTCCCTAAAAACGGGAAACCAAATACCATCCTCCGCTGAGACTTATCAAAGACATTTAAAGTGAGGAAAATTATCTGAAAATCCCTCCTCCAGAAAGGAGGGAGGATTTGGGTGGATCAGGGGCCACGTGTTTACAAAAGCTGCCTCAACTCTCTTGGGAACGCAGCTAGACAATGTGTGTCTTACACAGCCAGCCAGCACAACTGAGCAAGTGAAAAATCATTTCCCCCCAGCCTAAGATGATTACTTTTCCATGGGGCAAGCACACAGAAACAGAAGAGCTGGCAAGCACCAATCAGCCTCTGGGTTTCTCGATGAAAACCCAAACTAGGAAAAAACAAGTCTCCACCTGGTAGCTTGGGGAGGGGGTGGTTATCAGGCCAAAGTCCAAAAAGAAGACAGCAAAAGTTGACGCGTGAGTTATTTTTGTCCCACTGCAGGCTTTAACTGTAGATTAGCTTATAGAGCCCGAAACGAACACAAATAAAATGATGTTATCTGTCTTTGATTGCATTTCTCCCCCGTTTTCCTTTCAGTCAAGTCTGATTCTGATCTTTGCCCCGTAGAAGCTCCACCGCCAAACAGCAGAAATTAGCCCTGCTTATCAGACCCTTCCTGCCCTTCAAGGTAGGAAAAAGTTTAGCTTTTTTGGAATTTGATAGGATGCTTTTGACATATTTCAATTTGTTTCATGCTATGGTGCAATTCACTGGGATTAAACCAGCTCACTCCAACCTGGTCCCTTCCAAACACATCAAATTGCAGCCTCCATCATTCCAAACCATCAGAGGTCAATAACCATCACAAATGGAACACACCAGATGGGGAGCTTTTAGATTGCATGAAAAAAAATTAAAAAAAAAAACAACAGAATAAATATGGAATCCTAAAGGCAACTTTGGATTTACTATGTCAAGCTATCCCCAGGGGTGGCTCATCCCTCATTATTTTTTGCTCTCTGCGTGTGGAACTGACATGTCAGAAGAAGATTTTAGTTCAAAAGATCAATGTTGCAATCTCTCTTGGGAATATCCAGATGACAGTTCAGTAACAGGGTTCTTGATGGGACCTGAGCCATTCTAGTCTGGGATCAAAAATTCAGTTAACGGAAGCAAGCCTTTACTTTTTTTGTCCTCCACACCTAGACTTCATTTATAGAAGCAGCCCCTGGACAATCATGCCGAGTCTCTGGCCCCAAACGCACTGATTGCAGGAAAGCAGCAGGATGATTTCCTGAGAACAGGTGCTGCTATGGCAGCAGGAAGCAGTTCTCATTGAACCCCAACTAACTGGCACACGCTCACTATCCTAGAGCATGCTAGCAGCACCATCTGCTGCCAGCTTTCTGCCTCTGAATAAGAGCTGGGCAACCTGTCCACTGACGTGAACTCAACTGCCCCTTCCTGACTTGGTTCATGCCCAACCGGCCTTGCAGTTTGCCCACAGCTTTAGGGCCTGATGCCTAAGAAATCGGGTGGAAGGCACATTCTCTTGGATGCTGTAGCGCTGCTGCAAAGGGTACATGAGGCTCTGGTCTGTACATCCCTCAAGGGCCATGTTGAGATCCACTCCGCAGGCCAATTTTTCAGCCAGACACTGATCTCTGCTAGGAAATCTTTCAGGGAGAAAATTGACAAAACAAACCAGGGAGGAGGAGAAAATAAGAGACAGTGTGGATCAAGTATAAATCTTCTTAATCAACTTACCTGTGCCCATTTCAAAAAAAACAGCACTATTGTCCCTCCTCTGTGTGTGTTTGTGTGTGCGCGCGCATATAAGTGAAGGGTGATTCAATTGAGCTCTTCAGTCTGGCCAGAGCTGATGACATTTGAAACAGCCCCAGGAAGCAAAGATCAGCATTCAGATGTGAATAAACTGGGGTTTCCTGGCAACCTTCCAAACTAAGTCTCAGAGTGGGAGTGACTTCTTTATATTTTTTTTAAAAAAGAAACTCAGAAAACAATTGCACAGAGCCCACCAGTTGGTGAGCCAGCTGCCTGATCTGAGGCAATGTTTGTTTTTAAAAAAATCACACACTCCCTTAAAAATTACAACTTTAGCTGCCGCTCCTAACGCTGTCAGTCCCAGATCTAGAGCTGCCCGAATTAACCTAGATCTCATTTCAAGTCATTTGCCATAATTAATTGGTCTTTTCCTTGATGTAAACCTGGATTGTAGCCAGCAATTCCTAAAGGATAAATTCCCCTAGGCTTATGTGTCTTAATCCATCTTGCCTCTTGCCTCTAAAATTTAGGCTAAATCAAGGTTAGTTTAATACTCAGGCCAGGAAGGACGCAACTTAACATTTTTCTCCTGGAATGCTTGAAGCCATAGAAGGGGGCAGTCAGGGTCAAAGTGATGTGGCCATAGATGATAGAGGAGCATTGAAGCTCCTACTCCTTGGCGCCTACTCTTTGTTGCAACTGCGTACTCATTCCTAAAACAGGGTGTCCTGAGACCCTTCCAAAAGCCCTAAGTAGGGCCCCCAGCGCTATGCCAAACGCTCTGGTTTTTTTAATGTAACAGAAAGGGGAAGAAATAGCTAGAGAAAGGTAATCACATCAACCATATTTAATTAATGACCTTTCATTTATTTAATTAAATTCCCATTACATTGCATCAAAAGTTTTTCTCTTGGATCCCTTTTCTGAGATACAGGCCAAGTGTGACCTTTGATGTGAACAAAGCTGGGCAGCCAAATGATTTCACTCACTTCTCAAGGTTTTAAACACCAAACCACTCAGTTTAGGTGACAGGGGCAGGTGTGGGGGAGGGGGTAAAAAGTTGGCAGCTATGCATTTCAAGCCCCTCCCCCTTTTTACATGCAGCACACATGTAACATACTGCAAAATGGGAGGGGCTTCAATCATGGTCTGTAAAGGAACACAGTTGTTGGACATGTGGAAGGAAGCCACTGAGAAAAGATAACTTGGTCCTGATGGGCCAAATTGATAACCGAGAGAGCTCCTTCCCGAACTCAGAATCTGTAATGTAAATAATGGCTAAACTCTGTTTAAATTCAGCAGGAACTTTCACTTTCATTCATCTTCCCAAGTCTACAGGCTTTATAAAGGCATTAGGACAAGATGTGCCAGGTGTGTCAACAGTTAAACCAATCAAAGTCATGGCACTGTTTTTCTAAAGGCTTCCTTGATTCTCTCTGTACACGCTTGTGTAGGCAACGGGACCTGTACTTTTCTTTAGCTGTTGCATGCAGGGGGGGAATGAAGGGATGCCACATACAATGTTACTGCAGATAATCTCTGCTAAATGCAAGGCTGTGAGTTTATGTAGGTAGCCTAAGTCCTTGTGTCAGTTCTTCTCTAGAGCACATCCTGCCTTGCCAGGAGCTCTGCCAAGCATATTATGGCCCTCTCCTGATGCAGCTCAGTGCCCCCCTGCTGCAAATCAAACCTTGCTGTCCCTGTCATGGCCGGCCAGCCGTCTGCAACAGAGATGCTCTCTAATTGAAAACGACAGGCAGGCTGATTCAAGAAGCAGCCCTATTCAGCAGCAGGAGAGGAATGGGACTGGGGGAGTTGCTGGGAAAACAAAATAGCAACAAGCCTCAACACCGATGGCCTGGGCAAGAAAACCAGAGCACTGTTTGGATTATTGTTTTCTATGGAAGGAGTGCTAGATCCTGCTATCAACACAGAATTACAAAACCAAACAAATCACTTTATGGCTAAGCAGGGTAAATGAACCAGTAAAGGTTCCCTGCTACTGGAAAGTTTGTAAATAATTATGCAGCCACACCTTTGTAAACAAAGCTAAAATGACAGAATAAAATAATATGGCAAATAAAGCTTTAATTCATGTATTGCATTAAGACAAAGCTAACCCATCTAGGAGATTGGTGAACTCACGCATGGGGGCTGGTAAATAAGAGTGTATGGCTTACAATGTTGCATGAACACAACCAAATGTGGTTTATTCATTAAAGCAGTATTGAAAAAAACTATGGTTTTTCACGTTTCTCAAGCCCACATCTGATTATGGAAGAATTCTGAGTATTATGGCAGACATACTCCAAATTATCCACTTCAGGAAAAGTAGACTGTAAAAAATGAGACTGAAACAAGAGAGAGCTCATTCAATTAATTAACATCTAATAATTATGAGGTTCTCCCATATGAATCTGTGTCTGTCAAATGCTCAGTAATCCCTCCTAGTCAAAGCAGTAACCACTCTTCTCAAATTGACAGTCCCATAAGATCCAGAGCATCACTGTGACCTTTCCTCAAGGGGATTTGTTATCTTGCCTCTCCCATTTTTTATTGTTATAATATATATTACCCATTCTAGTAATCAAACTACTTGAGAATCTTTTATCTCTGCGCCGGAAATACTGAACTCATTCTGGATTTGCCAGAAAGAGACTGGCTGAACGCTATGTCACCATTGTCTTTGCTGCCTTTTGTAACAGAATAAAAGAAAAGAGAATTCTGGTTCAGCTCTTTGAAGAAAGATTAGAATAATATATGTAATTCTTCCACAATATAACTCAAGCTTTGTAACCTGACTCGCACAACTTGTTAAATCATGGTTTAGTATAAAATTGGCTGGATTTGGATTTCACCACTGAGAGAAATCTATACCATGTTTTATGAGTTAAGATTTATTACATGACCAGTTTAGTATAGAAGTATTATTTTATGGCTGGTTCTCACAAATACCAGCAAAAATGAGGATAATTTAGCATGCTGTGCAACCAGGTCCTCTTAAAATTGCATCCAGGAGAGTGTTTGCTACTAGGACATACATATAGCTATCACCAAAGCAGGTATTATTAACTAGGGTAATATTTGCATAATTTAAATAGCTTCCTTTGTTTCTTTGATTACATATATGTGTGTGTTTTTTTGTGTTTTTTGTTTTTAATTTGATTTATATGCCGCCCTTCTCCGGAGACTCAGGGCGGCCTACAATGCGCTAAGCAATAGCCTTCATTCGTTTGTATATTTATACAAAGTCAGCTTATTGCCCCCACAACTGGGTCCTCAATTTACCTACCTTAGAAAGGATGGAAGGCTGAGTCAACCTTGAGCCTTGGCGAGATTCGAACCTGCAGTAATTGTGTGTGTTATAATTAAGGACTTTTCTTAATTATTGAAGAGAGGAAATGTTACCTGAAGTAATAAATTTTGCAATTTAATTAAACAATGTGGTTTGCCTCAGGAAAAAGTAGGTTTGTGAGGTATTAAATCTGGGTATGGGGTACACCACTCCAGAATGCAGGTGGCAGCTAACACATTAAATGATTAGATCCTATTTGTTTCTTTTGGAAGTATCTACACAGAAAATTCCTGGGCTGAGAGGGAAGCTGAAATCTTGCCCCTTACAGTTTACCCCCAGGAATGGTGTATTTGTCACAGCTTTGTGATCCACACAAGATTTGGACTACCATAGCTGGATCACATGAATTCAGACAACCATAAGCAGCAAAAAAGGAGTTAACAAGGTTAACTTCAGACTAACAATCAAGTAAGCAATACCCCAATCAAGAAACTGCCAAAGAGCCATCAGTAGACAGCCCAAATAAAGAATTCCTAAAACCGCCCCCACCCACATAGACAGGTAAGACACCAGAATATAAACTGGCAGCAAACCCCACTCCTTACTATGGTAGTACTGATGAGGTTACCTAGTTAAGGTAATGGAACGTCTGCAAGAAAACAAGGAAGCTAGAGAGCAACTCATTTCAACCCTGAGCTACAAATATTCTTCTTTATTGGTAATAAGGAGTTTGGATTTTCTGTTGCCACCTAGCAGTCATCTGGATTTTTGCAGGGTTTGCAAGAATAAACAGGTTTATTCCTGGAATTAACCCATCTAGGCAAATTGCAAATTGCAGATACCCTGGACTGGAACAAGACAATAGAAAGTCTCTTTACTGTCATTTCATTGGCAGAGATATGACACGTCATGTGTCCAGGCCACTGGTAACTATTACAAAATGATATGGGATGCCAACCAGACCAGAGGAAGGCTTATCTCCTTTCCCTTCTCCTCTCTATATGCTCAAACAAATCTCAGCCTTACAGAATCTTAATTGTAAGTTTTACCCAATAAGTCTATTTACATACCAGGTGTGTTTTGAACAACAGGATCATACCCAGGCATGGTCAATCAGAAACATGCCTGCGAGTCTCTATGAGTAATGCAGCTAGGAAATAGCAATGTGACGCCACGAGTTTGACACCTGTGGATAAGTAGATCACATGGTCCTTAAGCGAATCCAGCTTTCCCCATTGACTTGGTTTGTTAGAAGCCGACTGGGAAGGTCACAAATGGCGATCACATAACCCTGGAAGTGGAACCATTATAAATACATGCCAGTTGTCAAATGCCCAAAATTTGATCACATGACTGTAGGGATGCTGCAACAGTCACAATGTGAGGACTGGTTGTAAGTCACTCTTTCCAATGCCGTTGTAACTTTGAATTATCACTAAACAGGTAATCATAAGTTGAGGACTACCTGTATACTGTCCGCCTTCTCTTGAGCTCTTGGAGCAGAGAGATACAGTTGATCTATAGCTGGTGCTGGAAAATGAACATTTGTGATTAATCTAAGTTAATTATTAAAACAGTGAGTCCAAAATAAAATATACTGTATTGCTACCAAAGATGGTTTAGCATTGTAACTAAGAGCTATGAACCAAGAAAATGTTTATGCAAACCACTTTTTCACATAAAGCAAACCTTTCTCGGAAAATTAATATCAAATTATGTTATTGTTTCTTTCAAAAATTAGTAAAATGATGTATGCAATGCAATTTGAATAATCAGAGCATGATGTACATGCTAAGTACTACATTATGAAGAGTGTATAATAATGGAGAAATTTTTGTGAAGGGTTGGCAAGAAGTGGGGCAAATTTACACAGAAGGGGGAATTTGCAATTCTTATGTTGTACACTACACTGGATCTCTAAATTACTTAACAGGATTTATTTTATTTTTTTGCAATGTTGCAAGATGCTGTTATATTTTGTTTAATTAAAGGTATGTATGCTTACTGTACTACAAATGTGTACTTCTCAGCTTGGGTACTCTGGAATTCCTGCCCTTCAATGTTAGGACCAAAGGTAAGATAAGTGCACTCTAGGTATGCTCCAAAATTCTCTTCTATTTATTTATGTCCCAGGCATCTGAAGAAACAATGAGCCTCTCTTGAATTAAAGCGTTCCCTGTGTCTGAGTTAGAGCCAATGGCGCTTCATCACACCGCAATTTTACTCTTTCTTTGTCACTCAGCTTCAGTTTCAAATCTGTGCATCCTTCCTTCAATTCTGGGATTAAATCCAAATTTAGAAAGACAAGAGGCCCAAATCACAGACAAGCCACATCTCATTTGCCAGCTTCAAGTAGCTCCTCCCCTTCAAACTGGGGAACATTTTAAGCAATACATGCAAGAAGAGATCTGCATTCCCTTCCTCTTTTCTCTTCTCCCTGAACCAAATAAATTCTTTCCTAACCAAGAAACCACAGACCCTAGTTGGTCACTAATCTGCTTTCCTCAGTATCATGGTACCAGTCCTTATGGTTTTCACGACTGAAGTAAATAAAATAAATCACACACACACACAAATCTAATGAACTATCTTCTTTCCTAACAGCACAGGAAGCATCTAAATGTAAAAGAACATTTGCTGGAGGAAATGTCCTCTCTCTCCCTGCTTTGGTTTCAAGAGACATCATGCAAGGGCCTAACTCTCTGGAGAAGGCTCTAATGCTTAGAAAGGTGGAAAGATGACGACCAGCAGCAAGGTGGAAGGACGTTGTGCCCACGTGACACCCCTCCTGCGTGAGCTGCACTGGCTCCCAGTGGTCTTCCGGGTGCGATTCAAGGTGTTGGTCACCACCTTTAAAGCGCTCCATGGCATAGGATCCGGGTACCTTCGAGACCGACTTCTGCCACCAATAGCCTCCCACTGGCCAGTTCGCTCCCACAGAGAGGGTCTCCTCAGGGTGCCATCGGCCAAGTTATGTCAGCTGGCGACACCCAGGGGGAGGGCCTTCTCTGTGGGAGCCCCAGCCCTGTGGAATGAACTGCCCCCAGAAGTGCGTAAGATCTCCGACCTCCGGGTATTTCGCTGTGCACTCAAGACCCTGTTGTTCCGCCAGGTCGGGCTATCAACATAATAATTTTAAATTGGGTGTTTTAAATTTCTGGGGTTTTAAATTGAGCCGAATTATTTAATAATTTTAAATAATTTTAATTGATGTTTGTTTTGTGCTTTTAATAGGCTGTACACCGCCCTGAGTCCTTCGGGAGAAGGGCGGTTTAGAAATAAAATTATTCTTATTCTTATTCTCATTCAATTACAGTAGTGATGGGTGTACTGATGGAAGACCTGAAGGAACAGGTTAGGGATTGATTGTCATAAAGAAAAATCTATGTGGTCTCTAGGAATCAAAAATAACTTGATGGACATAATAGCAATAGCGCTTAGATTTACATACTGCTCCATAGTGCTTTACAGTTTTACATAATCAATCAAGGGTTCCTTCCTCAAAAGGAGAAGCACAATACAAGCACTGCTTGGGATATGAAATTGTAGTTTCCAAATATAGTTCCAGCTGACAATTTCTACATTCTGTGTAGTGCTTGGATACTACAATGTTATTTATTTGGTTTTGTTGTGTTCAGCACCTCATGCAGAAAAATTGCAGACAAGCACCACAGATGAAGTACCATTCTGTTGCCAGACCGCTTTTTTTCTATATAGTGGGAAAGAAAATTCCACCTTGTCCATTGCCTTATCTCTCTTCTGCACTCGTTAAAAACTTGTCCATTTGACTTCCCTTCCAACTAAATTATCATAGATTATAATGAATGTTGATGGGGCCTCCTAGCATCTGGTAATTGCCATCAGGATTCGTAAAGGACAGAAAGGGGAGGCAAGTGGAGAAATACATGCCATGATATTATGTCTTTAATACCATGAATTATATACTTGTGTCAAACATTGGGATACAAGTATTTAAGTATTTTAAATCATATCACCACATACATCTCCCCTTTTTTCTTTTGAAGCTTGCTGCAGCAGACTCTGCTATATTTTAGTAAGCAAAAATGTGTATTTTTATTTTAGGGCACATTCCAGCAGGCTGTAACAGCATTTAAGCAGTAATTTGTGGAAATATATTGGAAAGGGATATAAATTCAGATTTGCATTTCACAGGATTTACACTCAAGTTTACATTTCAAGTAATCTGATGCTAATCAAATAAATTCTGGCCTATAAAGCTATCTGAACATTTCTTACTCAGTGTTTACTTGCAATTGCTTTTTGGTTTAGGACTAATCCATGTTCCAACCTAGAGCTACTATCTATTTTGTTAACAAGCCAGGAAGGAGCTCACTCTGAAAGAGCTATGTTGGAGCCGACTGAAGTATTGTACAGTACTAGTAGTAGACTTCAGATCCTATTGAAAGTGCAATCAGTTTTATCAGTAAAATGCTGGGTGGGGCAATTGCAATCCATGTTTACTTGCTCAGGAATAAAGCACAATGAATTCAGTGAGACTTATTCTCAGGTAAATATAGACCTGGTGACTGACCTATAAAAGATTTTGTCTCTAGGGATGGAAGAGAGGCAGAGTTGTTTATAAAGAGATGTGTTGCTTTTTCAAGATGCAAAAAGTGGCTGCTTTCTGGAGAAACAGCTGCAGGAACAGCTGCAGAGCAACCTCCCGAAGGGTAGGCAAGACTGTTTTCATGCAGACAACCACAACACCCAGTGAAGCAACCCACAATGCACCCTGACACTAACATGCCCAAACAATCCCTGATGAGTAGCTATTGCCTTCTATGTTTGTATAAAATAAATGGCCAAAATTTTGTTGGGTTATGGAGAATGCTATGAAGTCTCAATAGTCGTGACAGCTGCTTTTTAGTGAAAGAGAAAGATTTTAGACTTTCATAAGACCCTACTGACAAAAAGGCTAGTTCACACAAAAATGATCCTCTGCTTTGATTACTTAACATTGATTTGTAATTCAAGAAATTCACTGATGCTGGAAAAAGGATTAAATCTAACATGATTCCAAATTGCTGGAGCTAAATTTCTATGAACCAGATCTAAATGGCTTATTCACATAGGCAAACCCCACACACACTCCAAAGGTGCACAAAACCAAGATGTAAACACAGCTGTATGACCTTCTCCCAACCCCATTTCAGTTTTTAGTTGGGAGGCCTTTCATGTTGCTAACCAAAATGCATGAATTGGGCAATGTAATAAGATTTATTTACTTATTGCCACCCATCTGTCCTACTGCCCAATTCTAAGCAGCTATCAAACACAACGTTTGGTGAACTTAACGTGAGCATTTCAGGTCAAACTAGGCATTATGCTAAAACAGGTGGTGCTTGCTTAAAAAGAACACAATCCTGGGTCCATTGCCTAGAATACCTAGTGACAACTAATACCCATAACTTCCTTATTTCTCCCCAATCTATCCCTTCTTTTTACCTTCTGTCCTTGATGGCGTGTACTATATATAAGAAAGAAAGAATCCTTCCTTATCTATTCATTATTTCATTTATTCTTTTTGTTTCTTCTCTAAAATTTGTATTGTTTTTATCTTGTTAAAAATACTTTAATGAAAATTATTTTAAAAAATAAAGCTGCTCTTTTCCTAATATTAAGACTGAATTAGAAATGCCTGACTGGCCATATCTTCAACACCCTGCTCACCATGTGATCTTCCATTTTCTATTTTTATTGTGATAGAGGATTATACAAGATGATTACTGGCATAGTGATATTGCCTGAAATCCAACCTCATATTTAATGTTAACAATGTGCCTACCTCACAATATATACTTCTCTCCTAGAACAGAAAAAAGAAAGGAAACAGGAGTAACTGATGTTTAAAAAGAACATTCATATTATTTTGCGTGCTAAATCTAGCCATAAACTAGCCATATGGGCTGAGTTTGCACAATACACAAGGCCAAAATGTATTTAGCTGTGTTTTGATATGTTATGTGAGTAGGCTCTGTGTTTGAGAGCACAGAGAGCTACAGCAGACGATAGAGCCCACAAACACATGAACCCCAATACAACTGCAGCACTAACCCAATTTATAAACTCTGTGTTAGACTGGGCCTCAGCCTCCCACATTTCTGGCTCCAAAGGATGCCTAATTCCCTTTGCCTTTTATCTCATGGTCTTGGGGTCAGTGATCCTGTGATTCTCCAGCATTACATTGTGAACTCCTCAGAAATATCTGATAAGCTATGCACAACAGCAGAAGGGTACTTAAGCAGAGAATCTATTGCTTCTCTTTTCCATTCTCATATTTGCAAGCCATAGTAGGAGAGTATTACATCTGATTGATTGCTCCTCCTATGTCCCAAATCCAGCAAGGTGTGTTTTATGATGAACAGTTAGTTTCCTCAATTAGCAAACCTGCCCAGTTAACTGCCTCTGGAACACAGGCTATCCCAGTGCTTCTAGCAGATTACCCACATCTGTCTACAAAAAGTTTATAAAAAGCTGTTTGTAAAAAAAACAAACAAACCTGGGAGAGACGATTTGAACCACATGTTTTGTCACATGCGGCAATCACAACAGACCAATGAAAAAGAAATTCCCTTGCAAACACTCCAGTTGGAAGCAGTGTAAAAGGCAATAGAGAAAGACAGACATCCTCACCCCAACCCCCACAGAGGTTGATAAGGATTGGGGCACTGGAAGACCTCCACTGCTCTCTACATGCTGTAGGAAGCTATCATTTACAACATTAAGCAACCACAGATGAATGATGATTTATCAAGGCAACTACGTCTGTTTTTTCACTCTTCCCTTGGCCTTTTAAGATAAACTGGTGTTAAATATCTCCCTGTTGCAAATGAAGACTCAAAAAATGAATATTAGTTTAAGACCACTGAATGAGTTTAGAGCTGAAATGAAATCTAGAAAAGGGTTTTCAGGTAAGGTGCACAAGTCACACTTTTAACTATTAAGTTAAACTAACTGCAGTTACTAACTAGATCTTAGAGACAACCTATTTCCCTGCTCAGAATAAAAACAGAAAGGAAAAGTCATAGTTATTAGTTGTTGTTGTTGTTGTTGTTGTTGTTGTTGTTGTTGTTGTTATTATTATTATTATTATTGAGATTTATATGCCGCCCTATCTCCAGCCGGACTCAGGGCGGCTCACAACAGTATAGTTAGGTTGAGAAAAGAGGGGACTGTCTCTAGTCATTTCTAGCTTTCTGCCAGCATGGAGAAAAGGATCAGTCATCCCCCCCACTCCACCCCACCGGCATTGCTACTTCAGGCTTTTTTTTTTTAAACCTCCCCAGTGTTGGTAGGGAGTGGGCGGGAATGGCAAGACACATTTGTGCTGATTTTAAGTCATTTGCAGCATCAAACCACTTTGCTAATTTCTAACCAGAAAAAAGGAGGCGGCAATGAGCAGAGAGAAAGAGAGAACAGGAATGGCTGGATCCATCAATTCCTACCCCACATAGTCACCCCTATATCCATTCCTTCTGAGGGAAGATTCTTAATTGTTCAGGTTTAGCTGCTTCTTAGCTTTCAATCCAAGCTTGCAGACCATGAGAGTGGATCCTGTTCTGGAATCAATGTCCCAGATGCAGTGCTGCTAGGAATTCAAACTCTATGATTCTCCAGCTAGGAGCTATCAATTATAGAGCACAGAGTCTGATGGCATGGCGTTAAATCAGACACCCTAGTGCAGCATTCCCCATACCAGTGCCCTCTGGATGGGTCTGACTGCAATCCCCATAATCCTCAACCAACCCCATACATAGCAATGTGGTTATGTCATTCATCTCAAAGCTGGGCCACTGATTTCAGCAACAGCATTGCCAAGTTTCAGCTACACAGAGAGAGCTTAAATGAAGTTTAAGGAGATATACCTGGCTTGCAGGTGGTTCATTTCATCCCAGAGAGAGCATGGACAAGGAATCCCAGCATGCTCTGAGGATCCTGAGTTCAGAATCCAGTAGTTGGAAGAAACAGAATGATCAGTTTGAAAATAATGCTTCATAACAAAATCTAGCTTTTGTAAGGAGGTAAGAAGATCATAGGTGTGAATGCTGCCTCTGATAACAGCTCATTTGAAGGCTTCAGGCACGTCACTGTTCTCCTACAAATGTTCATTAAGAATGTAATACTGCTGGCCTATCTTTCATGGCTGTAACTATTCCAGTAATAATGTAGATAGTGCCAAATGTGTGATTATTATAATTGATTCTCACACACTAGCAACTACACTCATTTTTTCAAAGCTGTTTTCCCCAGAATAGATATATTATAATTCCCATCACTTTGAGGCTGCATTGCTATGGATGATGAGAGTGCAGTTCAACACATCTGAAGGACAGCAGAGTTTGGAAAGATTTCTTGGCTCTGCTTTTTTCTCAAACTCATTAAAAAAAATATGTTTTTACTTGCACCTTAAATCAACTACATCTCTTCCCCATCCAGTGATCACATTTTCCTGAACTCAATCCTAAGCACGTGCTATGAACTACGCAGCCCATGCAGTAGCATCTCACACCCACATTCTATGCATGCTTAGCCCCTTGTGCCTTAGTTCGACACCAACTCTCTCTGCTGGAGCTAATTGAAGGCACATCCCACCAGGCCCAGTTCAATGTCCAGATTGTGAATTATCCCATTAGAGGAAGCTCTGGAAAAAGACTAGCCGCTAAGGATTGACAAGACAAAAAGGGACATGGATACAAGTGCGTATGAGTACTGCAAACCAGGCAGAAGCAGCAGGCCTTACTAAACGTGTCCCAAACAAAAAAGATAGAAGAACACAGTACATAGCAGAAGATGATTTTACTCCATTAAAAGATTCTTCCCTATGATTCCCCCAGTATTGCCAGGCAATAAAAAAAAAAACAATTCATCTGAGGATTCAATAAACAGAAGGTCACTGGGGTTGCTATGTACTTTCATTTAAGAATAACTCTTTGCCCTCTATGGGTTTCTATGGGGAGGGAGGGAAGAGCCGTGAAAGGTGTGGAGGGAAATATTTAGGAGCACCAATATGAAAAGAAAGGAATTTAGAGTTTTTAGAAGGTATGAATGTGAAATTTAAATTTAAATTTGGGGTTTAGAGGGATGGACGATGCCAGGCTGGCAGGAGAGAGCACTCCCTGGAGTGATCCACTGCAGCGAGAAGACCTTTTGTGCATTGTCTTCCTTTCTCTGCAGAAAAATGAGAAAGCCGAGCCCCAGCAAGGTGTTGAAGGAAAAGAAGCCAGGTTGGCAAGTTAGGAAAGCAAATAAAAAAGACATGTCCTGAATCAGGGAAAGTGGTGCTTGAAAGTAAAGTTGAAGTTTGAAGGGCCAACGAAGGAGAATGGGCCACAGAAGCTTTTGGGCAACTGGCCAAGGAGCAGCCTGCAGTGGGGGGGAGGGGTCCCACACAGGGTCCAATGCAGGGATCTAGTAAGGAAAATCAGCTGAGGAAACAAAATAGACCCCACTGTGAGGGTGGCATAGCACAGGACCATCCACCTAATTATGGATGATGAAGGCAAGCTGGCATGTGTCCCTGTATGTATGGCGGGGTAGGGTTTAATTGTAACTGTAACAAAATTCAAAAGCCTAGAAAGGAGAGAACAAAATAGGGCAGAAAGGTGACAAGAGAGCAGACTTATGTTTTGATTTCTCTTCCCCCACCCCCTAAGCACTGTACCGCATCATCCTCCAAAGGGTTCCCCATGGTCCCTTGTGATGTTGCACGCACTGATTCTCTGACTGTACACGACTCAGCCAGCATCCACCAATGGTCGCCTCAACCCCAAAGAGGTCCTGGAATCTGCCTGCTCTGGGCCGGAAAGCTACCGGGAAGGAGGGGAGGAGGCAGGGCACTAGGTCAGGGGCTGCAAAGGCTCGGACCAGCTTCTTACTTTCTCTGCAGCGTAGTGGCTGGGCTGGTACTGGCGCTGGTGCTGTGGCCTCCGCCCGCCCCAGGACTGGAGCTCCGCGACGCCCCGCGGTTCAGCTGCCCCCTCTCCCTTTCCCGGGGTGGTCGAGGGTACTCATGCTCCTTCTCCCGAGCCTGATGGCACTGCGGCGCCCGGTCTCGATGCAACTGGCAGGGCTCCCTGTAGTGGCTCTCCCGGTTCTGGTACTGCCCATCCCGGTTTCCATAGTGCTGTAGATCTCGTTCCTTGTCCCGATGCTGATACTGGTTCTGCCCTTCCCGTTCGGCTCTGCTTTGGTATTGACTCTCCCGTTCGGCTCGGTTCGAGTACTGAGCTTCGCGGTCCGTCCGGTTCTCGCGGTTGGGATACTGGCCTTCCCGGTTCTGGTACTGCCCGTCTCGATCCGTGCGGTTCTGATAGTGGCTCTCCCTGTCCTTGTGGTGATACTGCCCGTCCCGGTCCCGGTCCCGGTCGCGGTCTCGGTGTCGGTCCCGTTCTCGGTCTCGGTCTCCTTCCCGCAGGTCCCGGTTCTCTTGGCTCAGTTGCTCCAGCTGCCCTTCGAGCTCCTCGATCCGCCGCCGCTGGGTTTCCAACAGCTTCTGCTGGCTCTCGATGATGTTATTGAGCTCCAGCAGATATTCCACGGCGCGGTTGGGGTTTTCAGAACCGGGCACCCCGGGGCCACCTCCCGCTCCCCCGTCCATGGAGAGCGAGAGGAAAAGGGGCGCACGGGCGCTTTGCGCTGCGCCCGGCGCCCGGCGCCTTCGGCTCCCGATTGCTGCAAAGGGCACCACCCCACGCCAGCTACAGACCCGCCCCGCGGCCCGCAGAGGGCTGCAGGGCTACGGCCACCATCCTGCCTGCGGGAGTCCGAGGGGGAGAGCAGGAAGAGGGGGAGGGGGAGGAGTCGCCGCCGCTTTTACTGCTGCTGCTGCCGCCGCCGCCTGCCTTCTCCAGCCCCGAGCAAGCCGCCTGTTCCTTCGGCTCTTGCCGTCGTTGCAGAGGCACTGCGCACTACGAGCGCACCGCCCGGGGAGCCCCGAGCGAGCCTCAGCCCAGCGGGAGGGGACAGAGACGGCGAGGAACCTGAGGCCTGCTGGGCTTTTGCCGGCGGACCCGCGGCGTGGCGAGCTCTTCTGGGATGTGGAGGAGGAGGAGGAGGAGGAGGGTGGGGGAAGGAAGAAGAGGCGACGCGGCACGCGGCTTGGCAAACTAAGTGCTGCCAAAGTGGGGAGGAAGGTCAGATCCTGCCTCCACCTCCGTCTCCCGAGCTTTGGAAGAAGGGTCAAGCGATCCCGCACTATAGGATTGGGAAGAAGGGAGCCTCCTGTGTGTGCGCCGCGTTTGTGAAGCCTTGTGGCGTGCTCTCCGAATAGCGTTGCGAGTTCTCCAGTTCTTTCCGCAAGGTACGTGACAAAGAATCCGAGTCTCCTGCCCGCCTCCCGCCCCGCACTTTCAACAGGACCCCGCAGCCAATCAAACAGCTTCTTGCTGGACTGTACCTGTAGGACACTCTTGTTTGCGAAGACGTTAATTGCGTTGACACTTTGTAGTATGTTAGATGTCACAGACAGGATGGTAGGCTAGCCTTCTGCAAAGTGCACCTTCCAGGTGCAACTCCCATGATTTCAGTTCAGCACTGTCGTTGGAGAGTGTAGTCCAACACATTATGTTGTGGAAGACCCCTTTTAAAAGAAGATAATATTTGAAGCTCAGGGTTGAGCTGTGGAATCCTTGATGCTCTCAGAGCTTGGCTCTTGGCTTGTGGACGTTTTATTACCAGACTAGGTAACATTACCAAGTTTGGTAATGTCTGCCAGCCAACAATCAAGGTCAGGGAGCGCCAAGGACTTTACAGACTTCTTTTAAATGTACCATTGCAATCGGCCAACTTCAGTACAGTCCATCAGGCCTTAATAATAATTTAAATCCTGTTGCCTTCAGTGGAATTCAATTAACTACAGCTTGTTGGGTTGAGGAATATATAAAACGTTTCAGAACTGAACAGTCGCCATTTCAATATGCCTCATTTTGAGGTTCCAAAAAGCTGCTTCAGAATTAAAATCCCACTCACAACTGGCTGCTTCAGTCATTTTGGAAGTGTTTCAAGTTTGGAAAACAGTTTTGTACACTGGGATATACAAAGTCGCCCTATTTGTATGGTTTTGTTGATACTGTTGGCATAGTGAGGCATTTGTCTCAACAGACTTCCGTGTCATGAAGATATAGCAAATTGTTTGCTATTTCATTAATCACAGATATAGATTTTTACCACCTAAGAGGGGAAGAAAAATATATGGCCTTTTTTTAAAATTTCAGATGCCAAAACTGAGTTGGGCAGATGCACCACCATTAAAAGAAATAAAATGCCTGGTTGTGATACAGTTCAATAAAAAGAAATCAAAGGAAGCCACATTAAACAATTCAGATATTATTCATCAACAACCTGACGTTATCTAAGAGGGAAGCAACATTATCTACAGCTTTTTGCCACATATGCATATCCATATACGTGTTTTATGGTACCCATATCTATTAAAAATGTTTCTATTTTTATATGCATACATATCCATTTGAATCATAGATATACATCTTTACAAATATAGGATATGATAGGGTACAAAACAGATATACCCACCCTATGTTACTGTGAAGTACTATGTTCATCAGCTTTACAATTATCGGGGCAAATATGCATGCAGAAGAATCACATATAACAAATAGAGATAAATAGAGAGATAGAGAGATAGATTTAAAATATACACATTTATTTTGAACAACAAACATCATAGGGCATCTTGAAGTCCATTGCTTTCATCATTGCTTTTGAGGGTCAAAATATAGTAGTTACATTTGTTGGCTTTTAAAGAGTATGTGTAGCTTTTTAAAAAATATGTGCAATACTTTTTTACCATGAAAGATTAGCACAGATACTCCTCTGGAACTGGTATTTTTGTTGTCAGAAGTGCACACATGCCGATTGTACAAACTTAACTTCTGATTTTTCTGCATAGGTATATGCAAAAAAAAAAAAAAAACCTGCAGTTTTTCTCAAATATAGTCGTATCCAATTTTGATACATTATGATCTCTAAAGGGGCACCATGGCTCAGTAGTTAAAAACATTGAGCTTGTCAGCTGATAGCCCAGGTTCAAGACCCAAGCAACGTGCAATGGGGTGAGTTCCCATTGCTTGCCCCAGTTCCCATCCACCTAGCAGTTCGAAAGCACGCAAATGCGAGTAGATAAATAGGTTCCATTTTGGTGGGAGGGTAACAGCATTTTGCGCACTTCAGCATATACTCATGCTGGCCACATGACCATCAAATTGTTTTTGGACAACAATGGCTCCCTTGGCTAATAAACAGAGATGAGCACTCACTCCTAGAGTCAGACAGGACTGGATAAGGGAAACCTTTATCTTTTATTATCTTCACATAAGTGTAGGACGGGGGTCTGCAACCTTAAACACTCAAAGAGCCATTTGGACCAGTTTCCCACAGAAAAGAAAACACCGGGAGCCACGAAACCCTTCCCGTGCCTGACTATTTCTTGAGCGGCCACAGAACTAGCATATATAGTTGAATTAAATGTTCTGTTTTCTTCTGAAACTTTTATTTTGATTTATCCATGGTTGGCCTACCGGAGGTTGAAAAGCTCAATAAATCACGTGCCGGTGGCTGTTGCACATTGGTGGTTGTGACGCATATTTTGAGTGACAGGGAGCTGCAGCAGAGGGGTGAAAGAGCCACATGTGGCTCCAGAGCCGCTGGTTGCTGATCCCTGGTGTAGGACAAGATCAGCTCCTTCAAACAAGACCATTTGTCTTAGTTGACCTTGACAGTAAAGGTTCAAAAGGATAATATTTTTGCCTATTCCCTAGAGATATCACACAAAAATGTCTTGGAGATGATACCATGTCTGATTACTTAAAAATTACTATAGCACTCGCTGGAAGGAATTAGAGAGCAAGAAATCACAGTCCAGCCCTAGCAAAACTATGGGTACAGAATACTGAACTCTTAATAACGGTTAGAATTTTGGTAGGAAATTTCAGATTTCCAAAATTCTTCACAGTTTCCTGCAACACTTTTCTAAGGCAGCCCATTATTATTATTATGGTGTTTACTGTATATGGTGAATTGAGGCTGAAAGCAACACTGCTTCTCTATAAATACCTGGTTTAGTGTTGGCTGAAATGACATTGGAAATGCCTGCTTTTGGGTAGGTCAACAAATTATATTATGCAAAGAAGGAAGCTGTCAAGAGTGAAAGAATCAGGTTAGATTTGTTTGTTTGACTGATTGATTTATATGGCTGTCCAACTCACAAATTGAGATTGGATAATTAATATAAGGTTGAAACAGAACAATCGACAAAAATAAAATCAACAGAGAACATTGTACAACTGAGGCCAAAGCACAATATTTCCAAATGATAGTACATTGTAGAGGATCTAGGTAGATTTGAGTTTGATTGTGTGTTTGTTTATTGAATCTACATGGCTGCCCATCACACTTGCATGTAACTCTGAGTGGCATACACAATTAAAACACAGCTAACGATCACAATATTCAACCCTTAAAACTACAGTTAGTCAAAGTAAAATAACAAAAAGACAAGGAGAGTGCAGTCTGAATTTACACACAGTGCAACAATTTAATAGATTCCACACGTTAACAAGTTGAATTGTTGGCTCTGGGTATTCTGTAAGCTTGGTTGTTTTCCTGCAGATGTTTCATTACCAGGCCAGGTGATAATATCAGTGCAATGATGCAACTGCCAGAAAATGGCTAAGTTCAGGGAACACCAAGATCTTACAAAATGCTACAGGCCCAACACCTGGCTCTACACTTAGGGGCAAAGATAACTTTTCAAGGCTTTGTATAGGGGCAACACAGTGGTGGGCTGCTGCCGGTTCAGACTGGTTCTAGCGAGCCAATAGTTCCGACCAGCTGGTCCCGCCCACCCGCACCCGCCCTATCCTGTCCTATATTTTCTTCTTTCTGGCTCAGCTGATTCGCACAGCACAGCTGATTTCCACACCTCCGCTGTTCTACTTACCAGGGCTGCCTCAGAAGGTAAGCAGCTGAGTTCAAATTGCTGTATTTTGAACGCTGTGTGCAAGTGTGTTAGGCGCGCACATGCGTGTGAAGAGCGTATGCGTGCAGCTTTGGGTGGTTCCACCAAATGGCATTGTTTCATACAGTAAAGGGAACTTGAATCACGCTCACCCTGTTGGATCTTGTGGGATGGGCAGAAGCACTAGGGACTAAATAGAAACACGGATTCTTATTTGAACATATACCTTAAACTAATTTGAAAAATGGATTGGATTACATTTCAGTATTTGAATCCACCTAGAAAACTGGGATAGACAAATCAGAATCCCCACACAGATCTATTAGGACTTGAACCACTAATCACACATGTATGCAAAAAGCACCCAAACAGGTCAGAATTGCTCCTTTAGCTCAATTGGTTGAATGATTATTCTCTAGATTGACTCAGAATCAACTATTTATACAAATCCAGTAAAAATAAACACTGATTCTGACTGTGCTCATAAATCAAAGACAACCTATAATTTATTATGTGTCTTTCCAATGATCTGAGGCATTTCACAAATGGCATATGTCTGTGAAGGCTTATAGTATCATCTTCATTGCCCAGGGATAATATCTGAAGGCAAGATAAACAGGAAAACAGTATATGTTTTCTTCTTCACTCATTATATATTACCATTGTATAAACCAAAGCTTGCATTTTCAATAGTCCTCTCTCTTCCCCTGTTAGTCTCAGTAATCTGATAATTGAATAAATTGAATATTGCATGGGGCAGGGCTGGGCCACTTGTTTATAGCATTTAAATTGACTGGATTTATGTCTGTGTGCATGTCTATGTGGGAGATGAAGTGGATAATCCTATTTCTAAACCAGCAGGGGAAGCTCCCAACTAGTTAATCCAATGGATGTCATAGTATTATAATTGTGGTTTAGAAGAAACAGATACTTTTTAGAATCAAAGGCTTCTAACACCTTTGCTATCAAGTTAAAGAGGCCATTTGAAGATTCCACACACCTCCAGCTATTTGTGAGTACAGACCGATAGATGTCTCCTTCCATTTCTGAGAAGACAGCAGAAATCAAAGCCCACTCAGTGTTACCTACATTTGTTTATGCAGCAGAAGTGAGAAGCATCAGAAAACGCAAACTCACTGACAAATGTAGGTAGAGGAAAACAAGCTGGAAAGTTTTCTTACTGTTGCATAAATGACCCACATGCCAAGAGAATCAGTAACAGACAGATCCAAGCGCTTGAGACTTAGACCTTTTGTTCAGACAGATTCAAAGTAATTAGGTCTACCTTCCCAAAACAGGCCCAACTCCCACCTCCTGCTATCTAGCTGCCAGTCTCCAATCATGAGGAACTGGGGTTTTGCAATGTCTCTGTGTAGCTATGGCTATGCTATCACAAGGAATTACTTTTCTCTTTGTTAAAAGTCGTATTTTCTCCCTTGGTTGAGTTTTCAACTATTAAATGCAATGTATTCTATTCAGGTCTCCTATCCATTGCTTTCTGAAAGGACAGGTAATCCTCAATTTACAACAGTTCGCTTAGTGACCATTCAAAGTTACAACGGCACTAAAAAAAGTGACTTATGACCGTTTTTCACAGTTATATTTCCAACATCCCCATGATCATGTGATCAAAATTCAGGCGCTTGGCAACTGCTTCATATTTATGACCATTGCTGTGTCCCAAGGTCATTTTGCAACGTTCTTACAAGCAAAGTCAATGGGAAAGCCAGTCTCACTTAACAACCGGATTACTAACTTATCAATGGCAGTGATTCACTTAACAACTGAGGCAAGAAAGGTCGTAAAATGGGGCAAAATTCACTTAACAAATGTCTCATTTAACAAAAAATGATGGGATCACTTGTGGTCGTAAGTCGAGGATTACCTGTATAAAGCACTATATAGATTCTATGACTCCTCCTGATGCTGAAAAACAGTCTTTAGAAGAACATAAGAATAGCTTTCTAACAGGATGCTCAGAGGCTCACATTGTAAATTTGTACTTGACCCTGGTACTGGAACAGGTGGATCTGTATCACTGAATCTATAAAGATGCAGGGGGCATATATCCCCTCCTTCATTGTTTGGCTTCTTCCACATGTGGGGGTGACCTGTGGGTATCATTAATGAGAACAGTAACAGAGTTGGAAGGGACCTTGGAGGTCATCTAGTCCAACCCCGTTCATGCATGAGACCTGTACTAGGGATTTGAACCGCCAACCTTTCTGATCGACGAGCTTAGTGTCTTAGCCACTGAGCCACCAAGTCAGGGTAGGTTTTGACAGTGCTCACAGGGTACTTTTCTGTGGCCTTTCCACTCTTTTAGTTTGATGTGCCTCCTTGGTGTCAGGTAAAGCTGCATTCATAGAACAATTTATTTTTGATTTGGTATAAGATATTGCAAAATAAACAATAGAGGCTACATTTGTGGAATACGCGAAGCCATACACATACATGCATAGACCCAAGGCAAAGTCAAAACTAACTAACTTTAGCATATTGTGCCTATGCAGCCATTGGTTTGTAGCTGATTAGTATATTTTGGAAACCCAAATATTGAGCTTGTCTCACCAGACTTCCAGATTTTGGTGGGGGGGGGGGGGGGAGAGAATTCTTCTATCAACGCACTGTCATTTTTGGAGGTCTTTCTCCTCTTTGATTAGTAGTACATGAACAGGGAGATATATGTACTCTGTAAGGCATTGAATTATGGGTACGGGCACGCATGTGCATTCTAATGCACATGCGTGCTTTCAGCACCTGAGGAAAAAATGGTTTGCGATCACTGGCCTAGGAGTATCATTTCTTTATTTCTACTTGCCATGAAAACACCACCATTAACTCTATAAACCTTACAACTGCCAGGTAAAGAGTTACCTCTAGATTGGAATGAGCTGCCTTGAGGCTGAAAGAATAGTGATTTATCTAAGGTAACTCTCGAGTTCACAGCTGAAATGAGATCTGAACAGGAGTCTCTTTGATTCACAGTTTAGTCTTCTAATTAAAACTCTACATAATCAATCTTTAATCAATTAATCTTGGGCCATTTCCATAATAGCATATTACAGTATACTAGAACTACTTAATGAAGCCAAAATAAATTGCATTGTAATTCAGCGTGATTTGCAAAACTCAGTTCATTTTGTGTTAATTACCAAACCATGGTTAAAATGGTTTATCACAATAAATCGATTAGGTGAGTGTATATGTAAGTTATGTAAGAGTATATTTGATAATCTTAGAATATTTTGCATAATCTGGGTGAAAATGCCCTTTGTAACCTCTTTATACAATATAGGAGCACTTTCCTAAAAATGAAATATGCATTTCAAAATTGCAAGCAATTTAGACCTAAAATATCAGATTAGGATGGAGGTCAGGGCATTTTTCTGTTTCAGGCAGAAAATCCAAGCAACAATGTTCTTCCACAAATTAATTTAAGACCTCAATTTAGCAGGAAATAGGTACTCTTACAATTCCCTTTCATTTTACCTCCCACTCTACTACTCTTAATAGTACCTGAAACCTGCTTTATGGTTGGGATCATCACTGAGAGAAATGTTGATACAGATTAAGGTGCAGTTGTTTCATTGTCCCTATAGTCCGTAAAGCAGAGTAAGCAAAGTATTATCTGTCCTTTTAAAATGTATTTTTAAGCCCAGCAATGCTATATTCATGTTACAAATAACTCTCCTTGAAGGCTCATGTGTTTTCAGTTTTATTTGGAATACTTACATGACAATTCTATTGAGCCAGACAGTGTTTGGAGATTAGCAATCCCCTTTTAGCAGTACTGAGTTCACTTCATATGTCTTATTAGGTCACAACTTCTTGTGGTTTATTGAGCAAATTGCAAGTCTCAAAACACACTGAGCCTAAACCAAATTTAAGAACATTCTGATTTATTTCCACAGAACTTTCCACTGAAGAGAAATGTACCTCTGTCTGGACTCTAGGACTTCTGTAGTCGCTGGGTGATCATATTACTGAATTCTTCCAGACAAATTTCCTATTATACAGAAAAATAGTACAGGGAGAAAGCCTGTAATGTGTCTGTGGACACTGTATTTGATTTTTAAATTAATTTTCATATTTGGTAATGCTGAGCTTTGTATACCCCATCTGCAGTCTGATTCACACTCTCTGCTAAGCCATAACACCATTTGGTGTTGCCTCAGCATGCTATACAATGCAGCCAGTGGGGCTTCTGAATCATGGTTTATGACTTAACATATGGTGAGAACCCAGCCAAATGTGGTTTCTTAAACAAACCATGATTAAACAAGCCATAGCTTAATCCTAGAGACATTATATCCTTGTATAAAAGAACTGGCCAGGGCTAGAATTCAGGTGTCTCTTGCCTTATCTATTCAAGATTTCCATGTTAACCCCAGGAAACAATCAATTTCCTCAATGAACTAAAGGTACCTAATCCTGACTTTCCATTGCTTAATCCTCAATTTGTATTGTTGCAGTCTGAGTACATCCACAAGTACTGCATGCCCGAAATCACGGTGCCCACAAGACAACATATCCCCAATTTTGTTTTCTTCATTTAAAGGGAAAGTAACATGTTGCAAAACAAAAAAAAAGTCCATCTTTTGCCCCATTTTTATTTCCAAGGACACTTCCATATCCCCCCAGAAACATTTTTAAAAATAAAAATAGCAGGTGGCTACAGCCAAATGCTTTGTTTTGGAAGGTGCTTCCCCCACACAATTTTCAGAATAAAAGGGAACGGTAAATTCAGAGCGGTGATACAGAAGCTAAAGAAGGTGGCAGGGATCAAACTCACCAGTTTGCCTTTGAATAATTTAATGTTTTGTGACTGCTCATACAATCCACCCTCGTGGTTGCGTTTTTGTGAATAGGAGAGCCTGCCCATGGCAATCATTTTGTTAGAGTGCACGTCATTTTGAGATGTGTTCACCAGCAAAGAGAGGTGGCCTAAGAAAAGAGCTCTCTCCAAGATAATTTCTTACTGCCTCATTTTAACCCTGATTTTGAGCCAATTGCTGGTCCTGTCCTCAGATAGTTATATAGCTCCAAAATCTGAAGGATGCCAAATTTTATGTACACTCTATTTATGTACATTCTATTCTATTCTATTCTATTCTATTCTATTCTATTCTATTCTATTCTATTCTATTCTATTCTATTCTATTCATTAGGTTTAGAAAACTAGGGTAAAAAAGGTAAGCTAAAAAGGCCTTTAAATTATGAATTTTGCTGTTTATTTATTGTATCTTGGTCTGGTTTTTTGAAATGTTTTAACGTATTGTGTTATATAATAGTTTTAAATGTTATTTTGGATCACCTATTTTTTAATTCTTATTTGCACTGTGGACATTTTAGTGTAGTTTGATTTAGTTTAGCTCTCCAAGAATCTTTTGACTGAAGCTGATAGAAATTAAATCAATCAACCAATTAACTGATTCATTAAGTGGGGAAGCCTAATTAAGGTAGTCCCTCAAGAATCCCTAATGGAAAGAAAAGTGACCAGCAGCAAAGTGGATAGATTTCATTATAATGGTGATAAATGCACTGTTTGAAAAGCCAGGTTGGGGACAGATTTCCCAGAAGTTCCACCTCTGTGGTTGCTATAATATATAAGTTGATCCTATATTGACAGCAAGAGTTATGGTAATACCTGCTTATTGCCACAATCATGTCTATCCAGCAGCTGGAACTGACCAGCTCTCATTTATCTTGCATCCTTGGTAACTTTTAGTTAAATTATTCAAAATATTTTTGTGTGTGAGCACAACTTCATCTCTTTGTAGCATTGACATACAAGGGAAGGCAGTTTCCTAAGAACTATATGTGGCCCAGAACATTTAAGTTTCTTGTTGGCATATTCTCCTTCACAAACTTGGTTCGGTTATTTTCCTATTCTGTCAGTCTTGGCAAATACAAATTCTGAGGGGATCGTCTCATCTTGCCTCGTGTTACTGTTAACGCTGCTGCCCTTCTTTCTTAAAAATTATTACAAAAAAATGGTCAACCGGGCTTAAAGACTGGCAGAATGGGAAGCTGAGCTCAGAGAGAATCAAATTAAGCAAAGCGGCAGGCGAAGAAAGTGGGCGTGGCCTGGGATGACTCAGAGCCTAGCTAAGCCATAATCAGTGTCAGGAGCCATGTTCCAGTAAGGCATATTTGCGGAGGCCCTCACCCTTACTAAAGGAATGAGTAACAGAAACAGGGAAGGATCTAAGACCAGTGCCTTAGGTTGATAGCCATTTTGCTTGCCACAGTTTGGCAGCTAGCAAATCTCTCAGGCTCCATTTAAACGGATAGTTTTTCTGGCCTGGAGAAGCACTGTTCCTAAGTAATCCCTATTCACTTTACTTGGGAATTTACTTGGATTGGATCTTTGGGCAGTTTGTAAGAGCAGGAGGGAATGTTATCTGGATTATTCTCATATCAAAAACCCAAAATGCTGTGACAAGGATAGCCTTTTTGCTTAATCAATACAATCTTGTGTTTGTCATTGTGTCGAAAGGTCAGATTTCACACACATACACACCCCACACACATCTCCTCCTGATAGCAGAGTTGTTCTGTCGTTATGGAAACAAGGCACACAGAATATTTTAGAAACATCAAATGTGCTAAAATATAATGAGTGGGAAGCCAGAAGATAATCAAGTCTCACCCAACATGAAGGTGTGTATGCATATTGGATGGTAGGGAGAAAAACTATTTTTCCCTAAATATGATAAGTAGTCTTGCTGAACTATCTTTTTAAGTACTTATCAGATGGTCATTAGGATATCTGAGAAGCTATTGGAGAACTGAGAAGCCTCTGCCCAGTTTGGGACCCACTGGTCTAAAGTTGAGAATGCTGCTGACTAGGTCTTACAAGTAGTCCTTGACTTACAACCATTCAATAAGCAACCAAAGTTACAACTAGGGCACTGAAAAAAGTGATTTACAACTGTTAAAGCATCCTCAGTCATGTGATCAAAATTGGTTGTGTGGCAACTGGCATATATTTATGACAGATGCAGCATCCCAGTGTCAAATGATCACCATGTGCGACTTCCCAGCCAGCTTCTGACAAGCAAAGTCAATGCCCTCTCAACTATCTTTCTGAAAACAAATCCTCAGAATGTAACTATTTACTTCTCTGGTGAAAATATATACTCCAGTGAATGCTACTGATGAGCAGCCAGTGACTTAATTAAGAGTTCATAAAATCATTAATCTCCAATGCTTGTTTTCAGTATTACTACCCAAATAACAAGCCCTTGCCAAAGGGAATCATATTTATAGAGCCGAGGTGGCGCAGTGGTTAGAGTGCAGTACTGCAGCTACTTCAGCTGACTGCTAGTTCAGCAGATCAAATCTCACCGGCTCAAGGTTGACTCAGCCTTCCATCCTTCTGAGGTGGGTAAAATGAGGACCCAGATTGTTGGGGGCAATATGCTATTTAGTATACTGTCTTTGGTGTAAGCCGCCCAGAGTCCTCGGAGAGTGGGCGGCATAGAAATATGAATAATAAAATAAATAAAAATAATTTACATTCCAGAGGAAAAAAATATTAGTGGGCATCCTGTTTAAATTTGCAGAATTTATGAAATAATCATCCTTTGACTACCCTGAGAAACAGCTGAAAATTCCTTAAAGTATTAAAAAAACCTCGCATAACATGTTATATATAACAAAGACAAATTAATGGGAATATTGCTTCAGTAAGGATAATGTTACATAATCTGCAATTTTTTGATGCTTTGGTACATATTACTTGGGAAGGATGGGGAAATCTTGAGACACATTATCATGCTAGGGCTCACTGAATCTCCATTAATTCAGCCAAATTTTGTGATTTACGGTACTTTACTGAGTGAAAAAAATAATATAACTGCAATGTGTATTGAAAGGTCCAATATTTTTTATATTCTTTAACATATTTCTTGCACACAGTACATTTAGATCTTATTGGCTGTAACACACAGCATGATCATATTGTTCCTATAGTTTATCCGGTATATAGTGTCTCTTGTGAACAAAATCATGAATTGCCATAGCCAGTTATATTGCATAATATAGCCCTGTGTGCAAGAAAGAAAAAGACAGAACCTTGAGGGTGAAAAAGAAATTAGAAATTAGCAGCAACAAGGAAACATGTCATTACTGAAATGTTTTGAATGCTAAGTGGGGCTTATTTTGTTTTGAATCAGATATTCCTATTTTAGACAAACATAGAAACAGAGCAGTTAGCACTAGTCTAACCTATGGCTACAGAAATTGGCAAATACAATTTTAGGCTACATTAGAGGAAATATAGTTTCAAATCACAGGAGGGAATAGTTCCTTTTGTACTATTTTATCAGATCTCATTCCGAAAACTATGTTCTGGGCATCACATCTCAACGATGTTCAGAGGCCTAGGAAACCCAAGTCATATAAAGAACCTGGAAGCATTTAGCCTTGAGAAAACTTGAGGTGTGATGTGGTAATGCTTCACATACCTGAAACAATGATGCATAGGTCAAAACCTGTTCTTCAGCATTCCAGTTCTGTTGTTGGAATAATATATCTAAGTTACATGATAGTAGAACCCAAATGAGAGTGACAAAAAAGTTCCTAACACTGAAAGCAGCTTGAGAATACTGTAGAGCAGTTAGTCAGCGAAGGAGCCAGTTTCTCTTTACTGCATGTCTTCTTCACTGAGAGGTGCTCTGGTGATGGTAGCATTTCTGCACTAAGCAAGAAGTTGGATTCTATTGTATGAGAAAATACGAAGAATTATGGAAACAACTGAACCCTCCTCCTGGCTTCTATAATGGCAGCAGGAAAGTGGAGATCAATCTCTAACCTTAATGCCTCATTCCTAAAGGCTGGAAACTTGATGATTTTAAAATAAAAAGAGGAAGTGGCAACACCTGCCTTTTGCAAGAGAAAAATCACTATAAGCCACACAAGGTTTACATAGTATAAGATTATTTTTAATAGGTGGTTGGGAAATAAATGTAAAAGTTAATTACTAAGGGGGACAACACTTAATTATTAACTTATGTACTATTAGATTATGACTTATAATACATTAATTTCATAAATATTTTACGATTCTGAATGTAAATTATCTATTTAACCTATTAGCTACCATATTTATAAGCATATAGTATGACTACATGTTGCCAAACCGAAAAGGTTGAATTGTAATATATTTGTTTATTCAATAAAATTTATAAAAAAAAAAGATTATTTTTAATCCCAGATAATTTTATTACAATCCAACAATTCTCAAAAGGATCCACATACAGATCTGCTGTACTGCATGGGGCACTGTTGGCAGAGTTTCTCCTCTTTCACCTAACAAAATAGCTTCTACCAATAACAATCAAGGTGCCAATAATTTCATAAAAAATGAAGGGTTTCTTTTAGTTGAGCTTGATTTCTGGTATTTTCAGAGACATGACCATGTTATTTTCTTAGGAAAAATACAAAGGTGATTTGCCATTACCCTTTAATATCCTTCAATTTTCTGGTGTTGATATTAGACAGATTTAATTTTATTTAACTTTTCAAATTAATTTCAAGATTGGCTTAGTAAGCTGGTTGCTGTACTTACTGTTATAAATACTGGTACAATACACATGTGCTGTGAAATTGCATAATTCCACAGAAGTCCAGAAAAAGTACTAAAAGTATTACCAAGGGGCATAGTTCAACTTTGAGAGCACGTTTCGCCGTGCTCTCAAAACTTTTTTATTTCAGCAAGCTGGCCTGGCCTAGCTCCCCTTTTTTAAATTTTTTAATTCGTGATTTTATAAATTGGGTGTTTTAATCTGTGTTTCGGCCAAAATATTTAATAATTTTAAGGGATTTTTAATATTTGTATTATCTGTATTTTATCTTGGCTGTTCACCACCCTGAGTCCTTCGGGAGTAGGGCGGTATAGAAATTTGATTAAATAAATAAATAAATAAATAAATAAATAAATAAATAAACTGAAAAGCTCAATTTAAGTTTTGTTAAAAGAACAAATGTCAATCCTCTGCCAGGAAAACGTATCTGAAAAATATGCTACCTCCAACAACCACAGGGATGAGTAAATACTGCTTCCTATGGTCAGGAATAAGGTTTCAACAGACCCAAAAGTTCCTTTCCCCTCCCAATTATTATCAAAATCACGATAAATTACAATGGAATCAGGGGGGAAAAAAGCAGAAAAAAAATACAGCTACGAACGTTGTGGATCTGGAATTTGGCTTTCTTAGGAACATCACTGCCATGCTAGGTATAAAGTATTTGTTTTTGGAAAAGAAAAACTTGGAATAAAATACAATATGATAATTCCTTTGATTACCAGCTCACATCACAGATTTCAGTTTAGACCATCAGTGCTGCGGTTATTGGCAAAAAAATTAATACTAAGTTGCAAGACTGCTCAGCTTCCAACAGGAAAGAGAGAGAGAGGATTTCAGACTTTCCTCCCAGCACTGTTTGCACAAGGACCCTGTTAGTAAATTGCTTCTGGCCCCAAAAGATTCATCAGCACTCACTCAAGATCTGAAGCTTGCAGGATTTATGGGGCCACTGGGGCTGGAGGAGAATGTTCAAGAAGCTCAGTGACTTTGGGCCAACCTTGGCACCTCCTAATGGAAAGAATTAATGCATTCTGCCAAGCCCCAACCTCACCAATGTTCCCTTCCCATTGCACCTTTGGCAAGGAAAAATCAGAACAGAGAACGGAAGTGAAATATTTTAATTTCAATCACACACAAAAACACACACATGATATCAGGCTAAAAAACGAGCAAAATCTGGAGCCACGCTTTAGGCGACAGCTTGGCACGAGAAGAATTCTCATGAAACCACCATTATTTTGGTCCTATAAAGAGTTTTATAAAGAACAAAATAGGTTACACTGGAGAAACAAGATTCCTCCTTTCCTCTTCTCCTGTACAGCAATGAGATGCTGTCTTTTAAAAAGAGGGATGAGACAGAACGTAGCTTTGCAGCTATAGTTTTAGAGAGAAGGGAAAAATCTGTCATTACAGACACAAAGATGACGGCCCCCAATCTAAAAGTGGAGCCGCTTTGTCTTTAAACATTTAGGTTATTTTCACCCCCTGCCCAACACACACCTGCTAGCAGTTCCATAGGAGAAATAAAGGGCAGGCAATGGTTTAAGGCCTTTGTAGGAGGGAAACAACAGCAACATGGGACTAATAGAAGGTAAAGTTGGGAAAAGATAAGCAGAGGTTCAGTTTCTTCTGTGTCTATTGCTCACTGGGATTTGGGTTGGCATCAGGATACTTGGTGAGATCGAAAGTCAAGACTTTGCTGATGACACAATCTCCTTGCTATTGGGGAAAAAAAGAAAAATGGTACAATATGTCATCCTGTTCTTGTTCTTCTACAGCAGCTAGATTCAAAATCAAATATGAAAATAAAAAAACAAGTCCTTGAATTGCAACTTTAATTGGGATGGGAATTTTCATTACTAAGCAAAGTGGCTGTTAAGAAAAATATCATGTGACCACACCGCTTAGCAACAGCAGTTCTAGCAATCCTGCTTGTGGTCATTAGGGAAGGACCACACGGTTCCCCTGTCTTGGGCACCAAGTGCCCATATTTTGATCATGTGACTATAGAGGCACTGGAATGGATGGAACTTGAGGACTGGTCATAGTTACCATTTTTTTCTTTGATGTCATGACTTTGAATGGTACATCCTTTAATGAAAGGATGTAATTCAAGGATTACCTGTACATTCATTTTACAGGTTTTCTTGAACCAATACAGGCTCAGCTTTTAAAATTTGTTCTTATCTTTAATTTAGGAAAAGGCCTCTGGAGAGACAGGAAAGGAATAGGATTGGTTCTCCCCCACCCCACCCCATAAAAAATTATTGTTGTAAGTGTCATATTTGTTTTTATATCCCACCTAGTTTTCTTTCCTTAATAAAAGAAAAAAATCTTACTCCTCCTTATTTTGGTCATCACTGTTTTTCCTCAATGCTCAGCTTTTTTGAAAGGATATTATTGAGGAGGGAACCTCTATGCAAATTAGAATCCCAGCATTCTCTTGAAAGGAGGTTTGTCCACAAGAAATTCCTAATACATCGTCCCTAGGCATTGCCTTTGGTTCCCAAAATGCTTTCATCTTGCCTTCTAGTGGGGCTGCCTTAATATGAGATCTCAGAAGTCTCAATTTCATTCAAGGGGAAAGAAGCATAATATTTTAAGTAATACTATCTGAGATACATCTTCCTCCACTATCCACGTTCCTACCTCAGGGTAAACACCAATGAGACTCTCAGCCTTGGTGTAGAACTCCTCCTTCAGGGAAATAACAATGGCTTGGAAGTTGCAAGTGGATTGTTCCTTGATGTAATTGGCTACCTGTTTGGAAAAGGGGGGTGGGGAGAAAAGGGTGAATTGGCAGCCATCCAAATCTTTCCCATGGAGGCAGTAAAATTTGCTCATCCATTCAATCCTACCAACCTTTCCAATGTTGGTATTATCCAAAGCAGCATCAATCTCATCCAAGACAAAAAATGGAGCAGGCTTGTAGCTGGGGACAGAAATGGCAAACAATCACATGAACGAGTTGCTTCAATGGAGATAAGCTTTTTTTTTTTTCCAACTAGCTCTATGCTGTCCACATTCACCTGCAGTAGAACACCAGTTTCAAGATAGAAGACTGTCCTACCAGTCGCCATGTTAAGATACTCCCTTTGTAGATGCTTTGTACATACAAAGAATTCCCATATTTTAGGCAGGGGACCAGTGCAAGAGAAACAAAACAAAGCAGCTTGCCCTGTTTTCTGCTAACACAGACATTGGCCACGTGACACCTTGGGTGAAGTGGACAGGAGGATATTGTGACACTGCTCAGAAGAAAGAGTGACCAGCCCAGATCTCCTAGGCCAGCCCAGTATTTCTCTCCCTCCTACTATATGCAATACACCCATGGCTTTTCCTGCTGTCTGTTTCCTGCATCATGTCTGTAATTACGAAAGCTGCCCATAAACACTCATATATCCAACCTTGTCACCATACTGTGGCTATGTGTATTCTGCTCTCTTTGCCCCCCTCCCCAGAACTACCCAGTTATCTCATCTCTCATAGTCTTCTCTGAAACTTTCCTTCTCCTATAAATTTTGATAGCCCACAGTTTTCCTAAGTCCACTGCTGAAGGCTAGTTGGCCTCTTCATGGCTACTACCACACACACAAGGTGGAGCTTGCAACAGGAATCCCAGTCTCACCCAACCCTCCCTGCCTAGCACAGCCAGCCACCCTCCAGCAGCCAAATGAAAGGATGTAGCTGTTTCTCTAAGCATGGAAAAGGACTTCTTTGTCTAATAAGAAAATAAGTAAATGAGAGGGGGAAGAGACGAGTCATTTAAAAAATGAATTTATTTTATTATTTATTATTTATTTATTAGTTTGATTTATATGCCGCCCTTCAGGGCGGCTTACAATGCTTTTAAGCAATTGTATACTTTACAATTGTATACAATTGTATAATTGTATTTTAACTGTTTTATTCATTTTTGAAAACAAGGGCGACAGAATTAGTAGGAAATTTTTGCATTTCCCCTAAATGCAAAAATGATAACATTCTGTAAACTGAATAAATTCCTTTTTACATATAAACCCAATTTTTCAACTGCATAAAAATCTTATTTAAAAGCATTTCTCAAAATTACCAAATCTATGTAGCAATTTGTTTATTTCAGTCAACAGGTATTAAACTACAATTTCTATCGGCAAGGTGATTGCAGAATGTTTTGATGTTAAAAAAGGTTTGTCATACTCAAATAGTTTTAGATCCATTGATATAAACCAGGGATGCATTTGTCCTGTTGATCCCACCCTCCAAATCTGAATCTCATAAAAGGAGTCCCTGGAAATTATGCCAAGGCAAAGATTCTCAAAATGTGGCATCAATCTCTTGGGACGTCTGAGGATCTCAGTTTTGTGCCCAATGTGGCTACAAACTTTTCTTTGTGATCTCCAAAGTCTCTGCCTTATGTGACACTTCTGTTTGTGACTGGACATGTCATTCTGGCAACTAGGCAGGGCAACATTCCATGGCACCTGTAATGTTCACAACATGTGACCTCTGCATCTATCTGACCTTTCAAAGCACATTCTCCGGGCTTATACTCTTCTACAACAGAAAACAGTTTCAGCTAAATGGCTAAAATGTAGACCCACCAGAAAATGTATACCCTTCAAAGTGTTTAAAGAACAATGAGTCATCTCTACAATTCTGCTCTTTTCACCCCACCCCTCTACTAATGTTCCAAATCTCAAATCTGGATAATTCCAACTCTAACCAGATCTTCCTTCAGAGCAAGTTTGGCCTCACCTGTGAATAGCAAAGAGCAGAGCTAAAGCTGCCACTGTCTTCTCCCCACCAGACAGATTATCCATTGGCCTGAAGCGTTTGCCTGGGGCTACGCAATTGTAATTGATGCCATCCAGGTAAGGCTCTTCTGGGTTCTCAGGACCTAAAAAGGCCTGCAGGAAAAAAAAGGAAGATATTGAGGGAGACCACCAAATACCTTAATAATAAAATATTTATCATTTAAAGTATTATGAAATTATAACCATACCCAAGAGGGAAAAAGGAAGAATGCATATATATGGTCTATTTCCAGGAATAGAGGGTATTGGTGGGGTTCCATGTTCAGAAGATCAAGAATTGTGACATTAATTTTTTCAAGGGAGGTATTAACATTTGTACTCATTACAGTTGAAAAAAAACCCACCCCTTCATTATATCATCACTGATTGGAGGGCAAGAATGAGAGCTGCACTTATTTCCTTCTCCTCACAAACAGTGGTGCTATTTCAATATAACCATTTACGTAGTTCTTCAGGCAGCAAAAGTTACAGGCAAAAGTAATTGGTTCTGCGCAATTAGGACTCTGAGAGGAGATCAGACTGTTACCAGGTGCAAAAACTGGGGTAATGACAACACAGGGGGCAGCAAATCAAAGCCTCACTCTTGGATAAATATTACACTTTGCATATGAATGAAAGAACCACCACTAGACTTTGATCTGTCTTCTGTGTGCTGAATGACATTTTTGCAGACAATTCTGTTTGCAACTGGAAAGCAAATTTGCATGAATCCAATTTTTACCCGACTCCCATGAGAATGAAATTTTGATGTCCAATTTGCAGCAAGCTGGCTCTCAATTACACTTTTTCCCAATCAAAAATTGGCTAATTAGGGAAAGAAAACAGTGCTTGCATGAACACACACACACACACACACACACACGCTATTTGTTTAAAGTTTCATTCCATTTTAAGACACAGCATTCATTATAATGACTCACGAAATGTTGAGCCATAATAGACTTAAGGTAGAAATGTATACCTGAGGCCTCAGGATCATGGGTCTTTGAAATCCTTAGATGTAGCCCTCACTTAACACAAAAAATCTTTGACCAATGGGAGAAACTGTTACATAATTAAATAATGAAGAGTAATCTTATCAGCCACATTTAGTTATACTTAAATGAATAACATCACTGACTAGGTGGCTCAGTGGCTAAAACACAGCTTGTCGATCAGAAAGGTCGACAGTTCGGCGGTTCGAATCCCTACTACAGGTCTCCTGCGTGAGCAGGGGGTGTGATTAAATGACCTCCAAGGTCCCTTCCAACTCTGTTACTGTTACTACACTTAATTGTTTTCCCTGGTCCCACCTACTCACATATCAAGTAGATCCATGACCCACAAAAGTATGCACTTTCCTTCATTAAGGTACTGGATTGCGTGTGTACTTTGATTCTGAAGAAGTGCTGAACTGTATATTTGATGTGGAGCTCAGCTTCTTCAGAATCCCTGACTTGAAACTTAAAAAAAGAGATGCAGTGGTTGATAGTTTTATGGCTTAAAGGATCTGCCTTAGTGTCTGAACGTTGTCTGCAAACGCACAAAAGAAAAAAGTGCCTCTGTAAAAGAGTGGGTGTATGAAGCATCAGGGCCTTACTTGCCTTTCCCCAGAAGTAACAAGACCAGAATAATGCAAAAGAACATCTGTTGAAAAGCATGATGCAACTTAAGCAATTATACAAAATCGGCACAATTAATGTAAGTCACAGAATCCTGCTTTTTCTTGATTCAATCATTGGCTGTGCCAGCATGCAGCCCTCTTCCAAATATAGCATCCTCACCTGGGCGCTGCTATTTCGTGACAAAGCCTTGTAGATCTCATCGATGTTGGTAGCTACTGACTCAAAGCAGAAGTTGAAGCGGTCAAAGCGCTCCTTTTTTATCTGCTCGAAGGCCTGCTTGGCTTTCTTTGCACGTTTCCGGGCAGCCTCAAATTCTGATAGAAAAAGGAGCAAGCATAAATCATCCCATCCTTTCAGCAAAAGGCCCACCATAAAATTGGGCATCCCCCAAGCTGATGCCCTTCTGAAGCACTGGATATTAAGATGCTTGCTAGAAATTATATGGAGTTGAAATCCAACACCAGGAGGGCATCTGTTTGGGGAAAAGCCGAGATAGCTAAGAGTATAAAAGTGATCTGGTACCATCAGAGGTCTCCTGGAACTTGTCCCTCACGCTTTCCAGTTTCTCCATGGCCTTCATGTTTGGGGCAGCAATTCGCTGTAATATGCTCTGTTGTTCATTCAATTTCTGTTGTAGTTGATTCATCTCCTGTTTGATCTCATCTTCAGACTGAACGTCCTTCAAGGAGAATTAAGAGAAAATAGTTCTGGCAGTCAGAGAACCAGCTTTTGCAAAGGAATACAGCACTGATCTTTCACTCCCAGAATGTAAGATTGTTCAAACAATTCTCCCAACCCTAGAGCAAAAGACATTGTAATCTTATCTGAACTCTTTAGGAAAAGTGAATTACTAGTGAGTCTTACAAGTTGCAAACTCATCTTTCCTTTCTTTCAAGCACTGGAATTTCTGAGTAAACTCCCTCTCCTGTTTTAAGCCATGATGGTAACAAAAAGATAACCGAGACACTAATTTTAGAAGTAATCAAAGAGTTATATATGCAGTAAAAATGCCTGTTTTTTTAAAATTAAAGACTCTCTTAAATTTATCTTTTAACTATTCTTTTCAGAGGCTTTTTTACAAAGGGTACAGCTCTAATCAAATGCCAATACCTTCACAAAACCTAACAAATACAAGGAGATGTCAGGAGCAATGAAAAAGTGGACTCAAGTTGCAGCTGCTTTGATGTCTGAAGGCCTTTGACGTCCGATCCCTTTATCCCCTCAATATCACCCTCTTCTTCTGACTACTCATCTTCTATGGACATCTAATATCCTTGACCCTTGATTGATCTTCTGCCTTCAACTTGTTATCTAATGTTGCTATCTCTGTCACGTATCAGATATCTTACGGTCAAATCCAACCATATTTCAGCCCAACCCCTGTATCCAGATGAGGCAGCATGTTCCTTTTGCTCCCTCAAAATGGTAATCCTGTTCCTTGCCTTCCTGGTAAACACTTTAACAAACAAGTCCTACTGTTTAACTCAGCTTGAAACAACACTCTTTGGCCTTTTGTATACATAAATTTATAGCATTCCCATAGGTGCTAAAATCCTACAGATGACAGGCAACATAGGATGAACCTTACA